>NC_083874.1:15154048-15457774 GCF_032452875.1 Bos javanicus | reverse complement strand
TAAAGGCTTGTTTTAATTCACACAGCTAGCCCAGTGGATCAATTTGGATTCGAACTTGGGACATTAAGACAATGTCTTAACCTTCCCTTAACCACAAGGTTGGGCTTTCCTGGTGGCGCAGTGGTAAAGACTCTGCCTGCCAATGCAGGAGATGTAAGAGACAAGGGTTCGATCCCTGGGTGGGGAACATCTCCTGAAGAAGGGAATGGCTGCCCACTCCAGTATTCTTTCCTGGAGAATCCCATGGACAGAGGAGCTTGGTGGCCTACCGTCAGACTGAGCATTTAAGCTCACCTAGTCAGTGCTCCCTCAGGACCCCCTGGGACTGCCCAGATCCTCTGCCCAGACTCCCCGATGGGCTGCCTGGAAGACGAGGAGGGCCTCGTGTGGGAAGGCCCTGAGCTTCTGGACTTCAGTGTAGACGACGTGGCGGAGCAGCTGACCCTTATGGACGTGGTGAGTATCAGAGCCGGCCCGCTCGTGCAGGGGCTGGGATAGGGGACGGTAGCGGGTGGGGGAGGGAGGAGGAGTTAGGGGAGGTCCCTATGAACTCAGATTCCACCCTCCTCCACCCCCTGCTCAGGAGCTCTTCTCGCGCCTGCGGCCCTTCGAGTGCCTGGGCTCCGTGTGGTCGCAGCGAGACCGGCCGGGGGCCACAAGCATCGCCCCCACTGTGCGCGCCACCGTGACCCAGTTCAACACAGTGACCGGCTGCGTGCTGGGCTCAGTGCTCGGGGAACCGGGCCTGGCCGCCCCGCAGAGGGCGCAGCGGCTGGAGAAGTGGATCCGCATAGCTCAGGTGCATCTCTGGCGGGAGCGTGGGGGCAGGGCATGCGCGGGGCCTAGGCTCAGTGAGAGAGGCTGGGGGCGGGCGGAAGGCCAAGGACGGGTCTCTGGGTAAGCGGAGGGTTGAGGCTGGGAGGTACCTAAGGGAAGGTCCAGCACGTGGCCTTGAGCCGCGGAGGATTCAGTTCAGTTCAGTCGCTCAGTCGTGTCCGACTCTTTGCGACCCCATGGAATGCAGCACGCCAGGCTTTCCTGTCCATCACCAACTCCCTGAGCTTGCTCATCTCATCTTCTGTTGTCCCCTTCTCCTCCTGTCTTCAATCTTCTCAGCACCAGGGTCTTTTCTAACGAGCCAGTTCTTTGCATCAGGTGACCCAGATATTGTAGCTTCAGCATCAGTCTTTTCAATGAATTCAGGACTGATTTCCTTCAAGACTCACTGGTTTGACCTCCTTGAAGTCCAAGGGACTCTCAAGAGTGGCCGAGAATACTCCGTGCTGGTTAAGGAATAATAAGGATGGGATGATGGGCTTCTATTGTAGCTCAGTTTTATGGGCTTCATTGTAGCTCAATCTCCATGCAGTGCAGGATACCCTGGTTCGGCTCCTGGGTGGGAAAGATACCCTGGAGAAGAAAATGGCAATCCACTCCAGTATTCTTGCCTGAAGAACCCCCATGGACAGAGGAGCCTGGCAGGCTACAGTCCATGGGGTCACAAAGAGGCAGACAGGAGTGAGCGACTAAACCACCACAAGGATGGGATGGGGGTACTGGGGGAGGAATAGGCTTGGTACCAAGCCAAGAAAAGGAGGTGGACGTCTTGAAAGAGCCTGGGTGGAGGTGGGGCAGGTGCCTCTGGGTAGAGGGGAAGAGTAGAACTGGGGCCCAGGAAAGGGAGTGGGGGCGTGGCAAGGCAAGGGGACTAGAGGTTGACACCTGGAGTGAGACTTAGGTTGAGGATGAGGAGTCTGGAACTAGAGAGATGCTATGGGTCTGTCTAGGGCCCAGGGAGAAGTAAGGAGTGGGGACACGGAAAGCCAAGGTCAGGCAAAGGGTACGGAGAGGTAGGGGGGGGAGGAGGCTGAATCCGGGTAGCTTGTCAGATGTGGGGCGACATGTAAGGGTTTGACCTGGGGTCACAAGTCACGGGATCAAAGGTGGATCATACATGGGGATCAGGCAGGTTTGAGGTGTGACCAGCACCCCCTCCACCCCGCTCCCCAGCGCTGCCGGGAACTGCGGAACTTCTCCTCCCTGCGTGCCATCCTGTCCGCCCTGCAGTCTAACCCCATCTACAGGCTGAAGCGCAGCTGGGGCGCCGTGAGCCGGTGACCAGGGACTGGGGGTGGGGGCGCTGGGGTGAGACCTCTTGCCCACTGCATCCCTGCTCTGACTCTTCCCATGGCCACCCGTGACTCCTCTCCTCTCCTCCTCAGGGAACCATTATCCACTTTCAGGAAACTTGCCCAAATTTTCTCCGATGAGAACAACCATCTGAGCAGCAGAGAGATTCTCTCCCAGGTACAGATGGGTGAGGGCCCCCACAGATCCTAGGCCCAGGAAAGGGCCATTGCTTTTCGTTGTCATAACACTCAGCGTCCTTTCCCATACCTCTCGAGAATGGCCTTCCTCCTGTTTGTAGGCAGCCCTGTGTTTTTGCTGCCTCTGCTGTCCTCATCAGAGCTCAAACTTGACGGCTACCTTATTTACTCATTCAACAAATACCAGAAGCTACAGTGAAAAGGTCACAGAAGGTCAGAGTCACAGCAAAGAGTGGGAAAAAAAAATTGTGCCAAGGACTTGACTTTGATAAGCAAAACAAAACAAACAAAAAAAGTGTGCCAATGAGTCTGACTTACTGCAGGCAAGATTGAGGTTCTGACTGCAATTAGGTGCTGGTTCTTGGGGGTGAATCCAGAATAGAGACTTCCCTGGTGATCCAGTGGTTAAGACTCTGAGTTCCTGATGCAGGGGACATGGGTTCGATTCCTGGTCGGGGAACTAAGATCACACATACTGCAGCACAGTCAAAAAAATGCAGAATAGATGGCACTGGAAGTCTGTTCTTTTGCCAAGAACGTTCTTCCCACCCTCTGCAGGTGTCTCCCCCAGTGTTTCCACCTCTGAGAGGCCCTCCCTATATCCCCCACACCTCCACTCTACCCCCATTGCCCTTATCTCTGCCTGTCCTTAGATTACACACCTAACTTGGTTGTTGCTGTTTCGCCATGGCTGATGTCTGCTCTATGAGGCCAGAAATTTTGTCTGTTTTGTTCACTGCTGCCTCCCCAGCACTCCAAACAGTGCCTGGCCCAGAGTAGGTGATCAGTAAATAAATGAACACAGGTCTCAAATAAGGATGAGAGCTCAAGGAACTCTGCGTTAAGTGCCAGGCAGTTGCCAGGAGGCTCAGCCACGAAGACACAAACACACTTTCCTCCCCTTGGAGGGCTTCAGGCCCCAGATGGGTCACACACAATTTAGTAATTGCCCCAGCAATTATATCACTAATTACCAGGCAGAACAATGCTGTGAAGGCAAAGTTCAGGGCATTGCTTGGGAGGGGTCACAAGGACTCTCACCTGTGTTATAGGCCAGCCTTGGAGTCCTCGGCATCCACAAGCCCCATCTCTCATCATCCCCTGTAGGGCCTGCCCCCTGCTGCTTATCTGCTCTCTCCTCCTCCCTGTTCACTTTCCCTTGGGTATGGCTGTGATGGAGATATCTTCCCTGAGGGAGGGGTCAAAAAGACCCCAAGACTGCTCAGTCCTTCTCCTCCCCCTCAGTTAGTTCAGTCACTCAGTCACGTCCAACTCTTTGTGACCCCATGGACTGCAACACGCCAGGCTTCCCTGTCCATCACCAACTCCCAGAGCTTGCTCAAACTCATGTCCATCGAATCAGTGATGCCATCCAACCATCTCATCCTCTGTCATCCCCTTCTCCTGCCTTCAATCTTCCCCAGCACCAGGGTCTTTTCTAATGAGTCAGTTCTTAGCATCAGGTGGCCAAAGTATTGGAGCTTCAGCTTCAGCATCAGTCCTTCCAATGAATATTCAGGACTGATTTCCTTTAGGATTGACTGGTTTGATCTCCCTGCAGTCCAAGGGACTCTCAAGAGTCTTCTCTAACACCACAGTTAAAAAGCATCAGTTCTTTGGCGCTCAGCTTTCTTTATGGGCCAACTCTCACATCCATATATGACTACTGGAAAAACCACAGCTTTGACTAGATGGACCTTTGTTGGCAAAGTAATGTCTCTGCTTTTTAATATGCTGTCTAGGTTTGTCATAGCTTTTCTTCCAAGGAGCAAGCGTCTTTTCATTTCATGGCTGCAGTCACCATCTGCAGTGATTTTGGAGCCTAAGAAAATAAAGTCTCTCACTGTTTCCAGGAGGCAACTCAAGGGCCCCAAGAAGGGGATGCCCCCACAGGAAGCCCGTCTTCGGTGAGTGATGTGGTTTGAAATGAGAGACAAGTGGGATGCTGGGGCAGGGGGTGGAGCCTGATGGGGTCACTGATGTCTAAGGGTGACTGGAGCTCTGGGGGCCACAGAAACTGTCCCCAGGCCCCATCCCCTACCTTGGCACCTTTCTCACGGACCTGGTAATGCTGGATACCGCCCTGCCGGATATGCTGAAGGTCTGAGCCCTGACTCTTGACTCCTTACCCTCAGCACAGTGAACTTCCTGACCTCTCACCCTTGACCTTGCCCGTGCTCCCTGACCCCAGCTCCCTTAGTGCATGGGGTTCCTGATATCCCAGCCCCTGACCTTGATCTTCAACCCCTGACCTTGGAGTCTGAACTGTCTCCAGTTCAGACAAAGTTTGTCCCCAGGGGGATCTCATCAACTTTGAGAAGAGGAGAAAGGTAAGGGGGAGCTGTGGTGGGCAGGGGTGGAGGTGGGGAGGGGGTCCAGGGTTGGGGCAGAGCATGGGCGGAGGTCTCAGAGGCTGCCCCTTCAGGAGTGGGAGATCCTGGCCCGCATCCAGCAGCTGCAGAGACGCTGTCAGAGCTACTGCCTGAGCCCGCACCCGCCCATCCTGGCCGCCCTGCGTGCCCAGCACAAGCTCAGCGAGGAGCAGAGGTAACAACTTGTGGCCTGCCCTGACAGCACCCCTCCAACCCTGCCACTGATCCTGGGTGACACCCCGGATCTGCACACCCCATGCACCTCCCCAGCTCCTCCTCAGATCCCCTCCTGAGCCTTCACCTCACCCCCCTGCCAGCCTGTCACCTGACATTGTCTCCAGCCCAGCCGAGGGCCCCAGTTGCCCTCTGACCCCAAACTTCGACCTCATCTGACTGTCTTTTCTTTCTTTTTTGAAAAGTCACTTTCTTTATTTTTGGCTGCGCTGGATGGTCATGGCTGCTTGGGCTTTTCTGTAGTTGCAGTGAGTGTGGTTACTCTTTCTGGCGCACCGAGTTCTCATTGTACCGGCTTCTTTTGCTGTGGAGCATGGGCTCTAGGCACACGGGCTTCAGTAGTTGTGGCTCCTGGACTAGAGCACAGGGTCAGTAGTTGTGATGCCTGGGCTTAGTTGTTCCACAGCCTGTGGGATCTTCCCAGACCAAGGATGGAACCAGTGTCTCCTGCATTGGCAGGCAGATTCTTTACCACTGAGCCATTAGGGAAGCCCTTGTCTGACTTTTGGACTTCAGCGTTTAATGTGTAGCCAGCTGTTCCACTCAACCATCCTATCTTTTCTCTTCCCCACCTCTGGCCCCATCTGACCCGTGACCCACCTCTGACTCTCTGAGGCCAACCACTGACCCCCAGTTCTGAGCAACTGACTCCAACTTTGACATATATCTGACTTATGACCCCCAGGCAGTTGACCCCAATTCAACTGTACCAACTCATTTGATTGAATCCATGACCCTAATCATTGACCCCAGTGATTATCTGACCTTGAACTCTATCCTTGACCCAATTTGACTCCTCAGTCCCACTCTGTGAATCCCTGTGTGTCCTGCTAACCAAGCCATCTCATCTAATCACTGATAAGACCCTGAAACTGTAATATCCACATTTATTACCCTGATCTTGACATTGGGTGCCTAATTCCTGGCTGTACCCTCCCTCTACCCACACACACACCCAAAACCCAGCTCCTAACTGAATCTAATTCATTTGTCAACCCACCCATCCATCTACTTCTTGACCCTTCAGCTACCGCATCTCCCGGGTCATTGAGCCACCAGCCTCCTCCTGCCCCAGCTCCCCATGCATCCGACGGCAAATCAGCCTGACCAAGCGCCTCAGTGCGTGAGTTGCAGGGAGTATGTGGCGGGTGACGTGCACAGGGATGGGATCTGCTCCAGGGTCTGTGTTTGGTCTTTGCCTCATCCCATTCCCTATTTTCAGGAAGCTGTCCCGGGAGAGAGTTTCATCCCCTGGTGGAAGTCCTGGGGATCCCTCATCCTCCACCTCAAGGTGAGCATCCCATCTGATGAAGGAACTGGAGAGGGGTCAGAGTTCAGGGCAGCCACCCCACTTCAGATTCTGTGTCTCCCCCAGTCTGTCCCCAGCATCCCCTCCATCCAGTCCTAGAACCAAGGACCCTCCTACAGGCAGTCCTCCAGCCTCTCCAGGGCCCCAGAGCCCCAGCACCAAGGTACCAAGACTATGTGTACATGTGGGACTGCGGGCACCCAGGGCTGTTTTGTGTGTGTGTGTGCGCGTGCGCACACAGGATTTCACAGCCAAGTATGTGCACAGGAGACCGTGAACACAGTTGACTCAGCATTCTGAGCATATGTCTGGAAAACTGCATGCATCTCTATGGACCCACTTAAGGGACTGTCCGTCACTTACACTCAGATCTGGACAAGAGCTTCCACTTACCCACAAGGCACTCTGGGTGGCAGTCACTACTTTTGTAAGGATATGTGTTTTCCCAGGAAAGGGCTTCCCCGGTGGCTCAGCAGTAAAGAATCCACTTGCGATGCAGGAAACACATGAGACATATGTTCAATTCCTGGGTCAGGAAGATCCCCTGGAGAAAGGCATGGCGACCCACTCCAGTCTTCTTGCCTGGAGAATCCCATGGACAGAGGAGCCTGGTGGGCTATGGTCCATAGGGTCGCAAAGAGTTGGACTCAATTTAGCACAAACACAGGAATTTGCGTACCTGGAGGGGAAATGCTGGCGTGAATAGCCATAGTATCCATGGGCCTGTGCAGGGCTCCTGGTGTTCATGGGCTTGTGCCCGTCCAACAATTGTGAGCAAACGTGGGCACTCGCTGCTCTCAGATTACATGGGGTTTCTTGTGTGTGAACACGAGTCATGTGTGAATTCCTGTAACAGTATGAAGGTCTGTATGTGATGGGATGGCATAGATGCGGGCATCTATGGGATGGGATGGCATAGATACCCTAATTGCACATCCCCAGGCTCAGGGTATGCAGGAAGATGTGTTGAATACAATGAGGGAGGGGCCTCACTCTCTCCCCGCTCAGCCCCCACCCCCGCTGTCCACAGCTGCCCCTGAGCCCGGACCTGCCAGGCCCCTGGTCCCTGGCCCTACCCTTGAGTGGCCCTCGTATCTCCCTCCCTGGGCAGCAGGGCTCAGAGGCCCGCGTCATCCGGGTCAGCATCGACAATGACCATGGCAATCTGTATCGGAGCATCTTGGTGAGGAGCTGAGCCTGAGACCTGCTGGGGACAGCCCTGCCCTTGGGGCTTGGATGGTCATCCCTTACCTCCCAGCCTCTCTTTGCAGCTCACTAGTCAGGACAAGGCCCCCACCGTGGTCCAGCGAGCCTTGGAAAAACACAATGTGGCCGAGCCCTGGGTCCAGGACTATCAGCTCTTCCAAGTCCTTCCTGGGGACAGAGGTGAGTAAGGACAGCTTGGAGCCTGGGCTAAGGGGCAGTTGGCTGGGGAGGATGGCAGGCTGACCAGGGTGGTTCTGGAACCGAGTAGGGGTGAGATGCAGCAGGGTGGGGTTACGAGGCAGAAAAATATTGATGCCTTCCTTAGGTGGGATCATGAGGTTGTCCTAGCTCAGTGTGAGGGAAGGGGGCACCAAAAGGGTCTTCCTAGGATTTATAGGGAAATGAGATTATCTGGGAACCAGTGGGAGAAGGAGTATAGAAGGTCATCTGGGTTTCGCTTTGTAGAATTGTGAGGTTGTTTGGGCTCAACTTCATGGAGCACAAGACTGAAGGGGGGGTCTGGGCTTGAATCTGAGGCGAAATGAGTTTGTCCAAGTTTGGTATTGGGGACTCTGAAGTTACTTGAACTTGGCATGGGAGAGGGCCACGTGGTACTGAAATTCAGGGTAGGAAACGAGATTGTTCAATGTAAAGTGAGTAGAAAGTTGTCTGCTTTTAAAGGGAGAGAGGTAACAGGGAACTATATTGAATATCCTGTGACAAACCATAATTGAAAATGTAAAAGCATATATGTGGGCTTCCCTGGTGGCTCAGATGGTAAAGAATCTGCCTCAGTGCAAGAGACCAGGGTTCAATCTGGGTTGGGAAGATCCCCTGGAGAAGGGAATGGCAACCCACTCCAGTATTCTTGCTTGGAGAATCCCATGGACAGAGGAGCCTGGCAGGCTACAGTCCACAGGGCTGCCACACAACTAAGCGACTAACAGTTTCACTTTTTTCACATACATATATATGTATGAATAGCTGAGTCACTTTGCTGTACAGGAGAAATTAACAACACATCGTAAATCAACTGCACTTCAATTAAACGTTTTAAGAAATGACAAATATGTATATAAAGGAGGGAGAGGCAAGACATTGACATGCTAGGGAATTCCCTGGCAGTCCAGTGATTAGGACTCCATGCTTTCACTGCTGGGGGCCTGGGTTTGATCCCTGGTTGGGGAACTAAGATCCTGCAAGCTGTGTGATGCAGCCAAAAGGAAAAAAAGAAAAAAAAGACTGACATGCTAAAGGGATATATGAGGGTGTTCACATGACAAGTGTGAGGGTTGTACAGGCTGGAAGTGGGAAGTCCGAAGTTGTCCAAGTTCATGTCCTAGAGCAGCATGAACTTGGCTGGGAGTTGGCTGCAGGGGGGAGGGTGGGGTGAGCAGGACGTTGATTGGGGTGGGAGGCCTGACTTTGCTCAAGCTTCTAGTGCAGGTTGTCTAGACTCCAGGGGAATAGGAGGAGGTTGCCCAGGTTCACAGTGGGGGAGACATGAGGTTGTGCAGGCTTGGAGTGGGAACTTGTCTAGATTTCCAATGAGAGGGGAATGAGGTTGGCTTAGCACTCGCTGAAGGGATCCAAGATTGTTCAGGTTGCGTGGTGAGTGGTAGAAGGTTCCCTAGGTCCTTTGTGGGGGAAGTGCCAGATTGTGTGAGCTTTTCACCATCTTCTCCATGCTTGGCCAGAGTTCCTGATTCCTGACAACGCCAACGTGTTCTATGCCATGAGCCCAGCCGCCCCTGGAGACTTCGTGCTGCGGCGGAAGGAGGGGGCCCAGCATACAACCTCAGTCTCCCTATCCACTCCTCCAGGATATGGGCCTCATGGGCAGCAAGGGGTCTGGCTTCTATAACCAGGAGGTGGGGAGGGGGCTCCTCTATGAAAAGCTCCAATTCCCCAGTAGAGGTCATTGTGCTCCATACCCTGAAACCCCCCCAATTTTATTGGACCTCACCCCTCTGACCCTCTTGGCACCAGATCCCTGTTCCAAAGACACCAGCCCATGAGGTTGGCTGGTGGAGAGCTTCATCTTACAGAAAGGGGTGGGGTGTCAGGGGTCAGATCCTCCCCCAGAGAAACCTTGTAACTATTGGAGACACACCAAAAGTGACAAAAATGGGTGAAAATAGTGACCAAAGTTATAAAACAGGAGTCAGTCTTGTTTGTTCTGTGCCTGTGCCCCAAGTCTACTCTTCATTAGGATAAAAATTTAAATAAGAAAAGAAGGGTTTCCCTGGTGGCTCAGTAGTAAAGAACCCGCCTGCCAACACAGGAGACACGGGATCCATCCCTGGTCTGGGAAGATCCCACATGCTGTGGAGCAACTAAGCCCGTGTGCCACAACTACTGAGCCTGTGCTTTAGAGCCTGGGGACCACGACTCCTGAGCCCGTGTGCTGCAACTCTGAAGTCTCCAAGCTCTAGAGCCTGTGTTCCACAACAAGAGAAGCCGCCATGACGAGAAACCTGCGCGCCGTAGCTAAAGAGTAGCCCCCGCCTGCTGCTTAAAGGAAATCCTGTGCAGCAATGAAGACCCAGCACATCCAAAAATAAATAAATAAAAATTAGAAAAGAAAAACTAAGAGCCCTAAGAAAGGGGTTGAGTGAGGCACGGCTGACACCAGCATGGGGTGGGAGTGGGGTTCTGTCACAAACAGAGGGTTCAGGACTCTGTCCCTCAACATTGTTGGGGTAATATAATTCTTTCCTGCTGGGTATATGGAAGAGGGAAGAAATGAAATTCCATCAGAACTTGAGGCAAATAACATCATCATGTGAAAAACAATCATTACAACATCAGCAACAACAATACCCAGTTATGAACTCCCACTCTGCTAGACATCAACTATAGGCTTTATATCTAACTGTATTAATAAGGGTTCTTGCTTTTTCAAGTGTTCAAAAACCCAATTCAAACAGGAATGGGCAAAAAACCAGAAATGAATGCCCCTGTAATTGAAAAGTTCCATGGGGCCAGCTTCAGGCACTGTTGGATCCAGGGACTCAAAAGATGTCACCAGGACTTTGTAACAGAGTCTCTTGCCTCTGATTTGCTCTGAGAATGAGACTGTCCATTGACTCCCTAAATCCAATCACCTTCTCCTATGGTTACAGAAACACTGATTTTTCAGCTGGCTCAGCTGGCTACCCAGAGTAACAACTGCATTTCCAGTCTCCCTTGCAGTGAAATGTGGTCATATGACTAAGTCTCAGCCAATGAGTTGTAAAGGGAAAGGATGTGGGTACATTCCAGGCTCTGCCCTTAAAGAGAAGGGGTGTGTCCTCTCCTGCCTTTTTTTACCTTGGGTTGATTAGAATGAAGATATGAGTGGATCAGCTTGGACTGGGTGGTTCATACCATCTGAACAACTGAGCAGCAAACTGGAAGGATCATGGCCCTCTGAGACCAGGGAGCAAACATACTGTGTTGCTGCTACTTGAACTGTTACAAAAGAAAATAAATATCTATCTCAAGGCTTCCCTGGTGGTCCAGCAGCTAAGACTGAGCTCCCAATGTTGGGGGCCTGAGTTCCATCCCTGGTCAGGGAACTAGATCCCACATGCTGAACACCACAACTAAAGATCCTGTGAGCTGTGATTGAGACCTAGCACAGCCAAATAAATACATATTCTTCTTAAATGCCCAGCTTATTTAAGCCATCAGTATTATTTGGGTCTCTGTTACAGCAGCCAAAAAAAAATTTTTTTTAATGAATATTGCCCCACTCCAAGGCTGGATCACCCTCATGGGGGCGGTGCCATTCTTACATCCCACCAGTTCCACCTGCCATGCAAGGAAAATCCCTGGGACTTCCCTGGCAGTCCATTGGTTAAGAATCCCCCTTGAAATGATGCAGGGGACACGGGTTTGATCTCTGGTGAGGGAACTAAGATCCCATGTGTCTCAGAGCAACTAAGCCTGAATGCCACAACTAGAGAATCTGTGTACTGCAACAAAAGATCCCACATGCTGCAACTAAGACCTGATGTAGCCAAATTAATTCATTTAAAAAAGCAATTGGATGTAACAGTATTCTTCTTAAATTGTTATTGTTGTTCAGTCACTAAGTCATGTCAGACTGTTTGCAAACCCCATGGACTGCAGCGCAATCTTCCCTGTCCTTCTTAAATTAGCTTAAGCAGATAATTGCTATCCTTACTGAGCGCTTACTGTGTGCCAGGCATGTTCTCGTAACTTGATGTAATCTATTCATAATCCTCACATAAGCCTTATGAGGGGGCATTATTATCATGCCCATTTTATACATGAAAAACCGAGACTAGGGAGGGTTAAGTAGCTTATCTAAGGTTGCAGGGCAAGTGACATGTGGAATGCATCAGAACATATGCTCTTACCCAGAGAGCTAGCTTGCCTCTCATAAGAACAGTTTACAGTTTCTTCCTCTTTCTCTCTCTCTCTCTCTCTCTCTCTCTCTCTCTCTCACACACACACACACATAAACACACTCAATCTAAATGCCAATTTCCTGAGGAAGAGATTCTCATTGACTAGTTTTTTGTTGTTGTTGTTCCACGGCAAGGGATGTGGGATTTTAGTTCCCCTCAGTTCAGTTCAGTTCAGTTCAATGGCTCAGTCGTGTCTGACTCTTTGTGACCCCATGAATCGCAGCATGCCAGGCCTCCCTGTCCATCACCAACTCCCAGAGTTCACCCAAACTCATGTGCATCGAGTTGGTGATGCCATCCAGCCATCTAATCCTCTGTCGTCCCCTTCTCTTCCTGCCCCCAATCCCTCCCAGCATCAGGGTCTTTTCCAATGAGTCAACTCTTCACATGAGGTGGCCAAAGTATTGGAGCTTCAGCCTCAGCATCAGTCCTTCCAATGAACACCCAGGACTGATCTCCTTTAGGATGGACTGGTTGGATCTCCTTGCAGTCCAAGGGACTCTCAAGAGTCTTCTCCAACACCACAGTTCAAAGGCATCAATTCTTCGGCGCTCAGCTATCTTCACAGTCCAACTCTCACATCCATACATGACCATTGGAAAAACCATAGCCTTGACTAGATGGATTTTGTTGGCAAAGTAATGTCTCTGCTTTTTAATATGCTATCTAGGTTGGTCATAACTTTCCTTCTAAGGGTTAAGTGTCTTTTAATTTCATGGCTGCAATCACCATCTGCAGTGATTTTGGAGCCCCCCAAAATAAAATCTGACACTGTTTCCACTGTTTCCCCATCTATTTGCCATGAAGTGATGGGACCAGATGCCATGATCTTAGTTTTCTGAATGTTGAGCTTTAGGCCAACTTTTTCACTCTCCTCTTTCACCAAGAGGCTTTTTAGTTCCTCTTCACTTTCTGCCATAAGGGTGGTGTCATCTGCATATCTGAGGTTATTGATACCTCTCCCGGCAATCTTGATTCCAGCTTGTGCTTCTTCCAGCCCAGAGTTTCTCATGATGTACTCTGCATATAAGTTAAATAACTAGAGATCAAATCCACGCCCCCTGCAGAAGCACAGAGTCCTAACCACTGGACAGCCAGGGAATCCCTCCACTTCTGTTTTTAAAAGTGCAGGAGGTTAAAAAAAAAAAAAGAAAGGTGCAGGAGTACTCAGGAATAGCTCTCTCCAGTGGCTAACACAAGGTCAGCTGTCTCCCTACACCTCTCAGCTTGGTTTTTCGCTCATCTTTTACTCCACAAATATTCCCTGACCTCCTATTATATGCCAGGCTCTGTTGTAGGTGCTGGGGATATAGAAATGAACAAAACAGACTAATGAAGGTGGTGAATCAATAATAAAACATCAAATACATATTACATATTTATACAAAAAGTACAGGAAATGCAAAATGCTGCTGCTGCTATTACTACCAAACCATTTAAGGACTGATGTGTGCGTGGGGTGAGGCGGGGGGCGGTGAGAGGGGGGCGGTGAGAGGGTTGCTATTTTAAACAGGGTGATCCAGGAGGACTTCACTGAGGAAGTGACATTTAGTTAGAATCCTGAGTAAACTGAAAGTGAGCTGCATGTACATTTAGAGGAAGAACCTTGCAAGTGGAGGGAACAGACAGTGCAGAAGTCCACCTTAGCTTCACCATCAGCCAATTTTTTTCCTCCTAATGACAAAGATGTCTCTGGCTGCTCCATCTGCCTACCTCGTCATCAAATAGAAAGCGGCACCTCCTTTCCTAGCTACTCCAGGGAAAATCCCAGAATGGAAGCTCATTGGATCCCCTTGGGTCACATGCCACCCCTGAACCAATTACTGTGCTCCGGGGAATGGAGCTCTCTAATTGGCTAATCTGGGGCTGGCTGACGCAATAAGGTAGGTATCCCCTGCTTCCCAAGGCATGCATCTCTTTGGGGCGGAGGGTGTTTACCCCAGTTGAAGCTCAGCCCAAGAGAACAGCTTTTATGATGTGTTCTATACAGATTATTGAAAGAACTGCACGTTCCTTGTAAAATAAAATCCCAAGAGTATACAAAATGTAAGCAGAAAATGCCCCAAAATCACAAATAAAATCTCGCATTCTAGAATACATGTAATTTTTACAAACGCAGGCTCTTTCATACTTACTATCTGGCAGTACTTCCCAACATTGTGCAAACATTCAACGGCTATTAGGCTTATTATATTCCTACCCAGACTGGGAAGAGATGTTGATTACTACGATACTATCAGTAGTTGCAGTTTACGTTTTTTGAATGCTTGCTATGTGCCAAGTCGGATTTTATAGATTAAAAGGCTGAAGCTCAGATAAAGTAAGTAACCCGTCCAGGGTCGCACAGCAAGAAAGTGTCTGAGGCAGAAAGCAGAGCAGTTCCTTCCCTCCACCCACAAGGGGGTGCGGAGCCCAGGGCCCCTGCTCTCTGTAGCCTGGCCCCACAGGGCGGCTGCCTCCCTCTTATCTCAGCTCGGGCTGCCTGCTGGTCCCGCCCCCTCGGGGGAGCTGCCACTTGGAGGCGCCTGGCCGGGAAGGCCTGGTCAGCTGTGTCCGGCGGAGGCAGCTGCTGACCCAGCTGTGGCCTGTGCCAGGGGCGGAAGACGTGGGGCGGGGGGAGTAGGCAGGAGCCCTGGGCCCCCGGCTGGGGCTACATTATGTATCATCTCCCGGCACCCCTCCGGGCTGGAATTGGCTTCCTCTGCCTCTTGCTCGCTGGGGCAGCCTGGGCTCCCCCACCCAATCCAACGGACCCCAAGTTTGAAAACAAAGGTAAGGGTGGAGTTGAGTGTAGACCCCAGCACTGGATCTTGGAGGGCAATATGGGGGCCCGAACTTCCTGCCCGGACCCTTGGGGTCACCCAGGTTCTCATTCTGAGTCTGTGACCTGGAGCCCAAGGTGGTGTCTGAACCCCTAGACCGGGATCTCATATGGCACGCTGGGGTCTATATCCCCAGACTGGGTTCTGGGGGAGAAGCTAGAAAGGGGGCATAAGAGTCCTGCTTTATCTCTACAACGAACTTGGGGCGTGCTAAACGCTAAATGGGGCAGGGGTAGTGCTGTAGTCTAGAGTCCTATATTCTAGAGTCCCTGAGCTAAGGGGATCTAACCGACCCTTCAAGCGGGGAGGGAGGGTAAAACCCGAGTCCGAGTCAGAGGGGCCGAGCCGCAGGCGACTGTAAACACGGTTGGCATGCGGGCGCCAGATCCCTGGGTCCGCTGGGTTGAGGGAGGGGAACGGGGGGCACGGTTGGCGCTATCGGGCCGCCGGGAGCCTGCCGGGGCTGATAGGGGACCCGCCTCCTGCACACACACTCAGCCGCACTTAAGTCCCTAGGTTGGGGCGGGGCCGGCAGCGGGAGGCGGAGGCCTTGAATGCTGCGTTCAACAAAGCCGGTCGCGGGTGGGCGGCGTGTGTGTTGGAGGGAGACAATAAGACACGCAACCTACGCTTGGAAGTTTGGGGGGCACTACTTCGGCGGACCCCTCGAAGGGCCCCGCTGGAAGAACGGGGGCGGGGCTTTTTTTCTTATCGGTCCGCACAGGCGGCAGGAGGGAGGGAAGGATGCTGTGGCTCGAGAAAGGGACTCGGGTCCCTTGACCCCCTCCCCTGACCCCCATCCTCAGCGGCCCTGCTGACAGCCCGCGAGCCTGATGAGTTTCTGTGCTTCACCGAGCGCTTGGAGGATTTGGTGTGTTTCTGGGAGGAAGCGGCCACCGCCGGAGTCGGCCCGGACAACTACAGCTTCTCTTATCAGCTCGAGTGAGTTGGAAGAGGCGGGGTCAGGTGGATCGCCCCACAGGTGCAGGGGGCGGGCGGGCCGGGCAGACCTCCCAGGAGCTCGCATCTTGGGATGTTTCCTGGTGCCAGGGACCGGCTGCATCTCTGCTGGTGGGCAGTTGTGGGAAGCCCACGGAGTCAGGGCTGACATGCACCCTAGTGGTCGGGGCTGGAGCACTCCCGTGATCACTGCTGGAGGGTAACCGCAAACTTCAGGGCAGGAACAATACCGCTCCAAAGCAGGACTTAAGGCGTCGCGTACGTCGGGGCTGGGACGCCCCCTGGTGGTGGTGTCCAGAAACGCGCCCTCGGTCCTCGCGAAACCTCCAAACTTGATCCCCCTACCCTCGCTGGTTCCTGGTTGAACAGGGGTGAGCCGTGGAAGCCATGCCGCCTGCATCAGGCACCCACCGCCCGCGGCTTGGTGCGTTTCTGGTGCTCGCTGCCTACAGCCGACACGTCGAGCTTCGTGCCCCTAGAGCTGCACGTCACTGCGGCCTCGGGCGCTTCACGCTACCGCCGTACCATTCACGTCAACGAAGTGGGTAAGTGCGCTGGGAACAGGGGATTGGTCGGGAGGGAGTCCCAGTTTCCGCCCACCTAAGGAAACCCCTCTCCGCAGTGCTCCTAGACCCTCCCGCCAGGCTTGTAGCTCGGCGGGCCGACGAGGGCGGCCACGTGGTACTGCGCTGGCTCCCGCCGCCTGGGGCACCCATGGCGAGCCTTATCCGCTATGAGGTGAATATCTCGGCAGAGAACGCCGCAGGGAGCGCACAGAGGGTGAGGCCCGTCCCTATGACCTAGCCCCAGAGGGCTCCAGACTGGACAGGCCCTCTAAGTCTCACCCTGACTGTCACTAGGGCCCCGCCCCCTTGGCCTCGTCCCTTCCACGCCCTGCCCAAGACATCTCCACGTCCACTGACTTGTCCCTTTTCCCAATGATCCCCTTTTCCCAGCCCACCTGGACTCAACCTTTCTTAACTCTTGCCTGGAACCCTAGACAGCTCCAGTGCCCGCCCTGTCTGTTCGCAGGCCCAGCTGTTAAATAGCCGAAGTGCGCCCGTTTCTACCCAGGGCCCCATCCTGATTGGCCCCAAGCCTTCCTGGGCCCCGCCTCCTACTTTCGTTCCCGCCTTCCCATGCTTGGTTTCTGTTCTTCCTTTTTCTGATTGGCTGGATCCCTCAGAGTCCACCCCCACATGCCCTCCTTTGCCCACCCTGCCTCTATTGGCCACACCCCTCACCCGGGCCCCGCCTACAGGTGGAGATCCTCGACGGCCGCACCGAGTGCTTGCTGAGCAACCTGCGGGGCGGAACGCGCTACACCTTCATGGTACGCGCGCGTATGGCCGAGCCCAGCTTCGGTGGCTTCTGGAGCGCCTGGTCCGAGCCTGCGTCACTGCTGACGGCTAGTGGTGAGGCCCCAGGCAAGGGAGGTAGGAGGGGCTGGGCGGAGCATGGGGGCCAAGCTCACCGCCCTGACCTCTTCCCTGCTCCCCCAGACTTGGACCCCCTCATCCTGACGCTCTGCCTCGTCCTCGTGCTCATTCTGCTGCTGCTGGCCGTGCTGGCCCTGCTCTCCCACCGCCGGTGAGCGCCCCACTCGGCATCTGGCTCAGACTCCCCTCCACTAACTTTCCCCTTTCCCTGTGAAAACCTAGGCTCAGAGACGGGCAGGCACTTGCCCAGGGTTACACAATGAAGAGTCGGTGGCAGGGTCAGGATGCAAGCCAGGTCACACTCAGATTCTTACTTAAAATTCTCTGCTCTGGGGCATACTTTTTGGGTTTTCCTCCTACCTCAGTGTCTGCTCCTTCTTGGATTCCCTTGTGAATGTGCGTGCGTGCTATGCTAAGTCATTTCAGTCGTGTCTGACTCTTTGTGACTCCATGGACTGTAGCCCGCCAGGCTCCTCTGTCCGTGGGATTCTCCATGCAAGAATACTGGAGTGGGTGGCCATGCCCTCCTCCTGGATTGTTCCGACCCACGGATGGAAGCTGCATCTCCTGCCTTTTAGGCGGATTCTTTACCACTGAGCCACCGGGGAAGCCCTTCTTTGTGAATACTTTTTTCCCAGTTTCATTAACTTCTGTAAAGCCAACCAAATGGGCTTCATGAAACGACTTAGCCCCGAATGCCTCCCACCTGTTGTCAAGGTCCTTAGGTGTTTTATGACATGACCAGCCATCCTGAGGTTTTTGTAATTCAGTTTTTGTGACCCGAGTACAAACTATGTGTTTTTTCACACCCCCAAGCCTTGGGATACACTGTTCCTTCTGCCAGGAATGTCCTTCTTGCCATGCCTGCCAAGCAATCTCCTAGTTCTTTCAAAACCTTGTTTGTTTACTTGATTGGGAAATACTGAGTGCCAGCTATGTGCTAGGCACTGGGAAGAAAGAGCAGAACAAACCAGATGTGTCTCTACTCTTGTGGATCTCATAGCTAAGTCACACAACAAATAAGGGAACCAACAGATATTTGATTATAAATTGTGATGAGAGATAGCAGAAATATCGGGCTTCCCAGGTGGCACTAGTGGTAAGGAATTCCCCTGCCAGTGCAGGAGACATAAGAGTCTCAGGTTTGATCCCTGGCTTGGGCTGATCCCCTGGAAGAGTGCATGGCAATCCACTCCAGTATTCTTGCCTGGAGAATCCCATGGACAGAGGAGCCTGGTGGGCTACAGGCTGTAAGGTCACAGAGTCAGACATGACTGAAGCGACTTAGCATGCATGCCCATGGGGACAGGACGGACAGAATAGATAGGTGAGAGGAGGTGACATCAGAGCAGAAACCTGAATCCTGGGAAACAGGCAGCCATGTGAAAAGCAGGGAGCGAAAAACAGCAAGTGCAAAGGTCCTGAGATGGGAATGAGCTTGGAACATTGAAGCAGCTGCAAGAAAAGCTGTTTCCCTAGAGCAGAGTGTGTAAGGTGGTGGGGGGCGGGGGGGAGGGAGATGAGGGAGGTAACAGGAATTAGATCATGTAGGGTCTTCTGTAGGAGTTTGGACTTTATCCTGAATGCACTGGAGAACCATGGAAGAGTGAGAAGGAAAGTAGCATAATGGACCTTCAGACAAGCCTGGGTGGGTTTTAGAGGGACCATAAGGCAGTGTATATTGAACTCCTGTGTATCCTTCAAAACCCTGTTCCCATTGCCCTTCTATAGGGCCTTGCAGATGCTTTGGCAGAACCCCTGTTCCTCAGTCCCATGCACTCCTCTGCCTTCAACATGACCACAAGGGACTAGGAGTAGCTTTGCCCCATGGATGGTGCCGAGGGGGTGTTGGTGAATGTTCAGTGACACATGCCCAGGTATCTGTTTGTTTTGGTTTCACCAGGACTCTGAAGCAGAAGATCTGGCCTGGCATCCCAAGCCCTGAGAGCGAGTTTGAAGGCCTCTTCACAACCCACAAGGGTAATTTCCAGGTAGGCGGCCTGGTTGTTCCTTCCAGGCCTGGGGCTTCCCTGCTCCTGTGGCCGAACTCCAAGTGTCTGAGCAAGCTGGTGCTGTTTCCCCAGCTGTGGCTGTACCAGACTGACGGGTGTCTGTGGTGGAGCCCCAGCACCCCCCTCCCAGAGGACCCACCTGCCCCCCTGGAAGTCCTCTCTGAGTGCTGCTGGGGGGTGACACAGGCAGTGGAACCTGGGGCAGATGACGGGGGGCCCCTCCTGGAGCCAGTGGGCAGCGAGCATGCCCAAGACAGCTACCTGGTACTGGACAAGTGGTTGCTGCCCCGGAGTCCACCGAGCGAGGATCTCCTGCAGCCTGGTGGCGATATGGACATAGTGACCATGGATGAAGCCTCAGAAGCGTCCTCCTGCACATCCGCTTTGGCCCTGAAGCCTGGGCCGGAGGGGGCCTCTGCTACTAGCTTTGAGTACACCATTCTTGACCCCAGCTCCAAGCTCTTGCGCCCAAGGGCACTGCCCCCTGAGCTGCTCCCCACCCCACCCCACCTAAAGTACCTGTACCTCGTGGTGTCCGACTCTGGCATCTCAACTGACTATAGCTCAGGGGGTTCCCAGGAAGCCCAGGGGGGTTCATCCAATGGTCCCTACTCCAACCCTTATGAGAACAGCCTCATCCCAGCCCCCAAGCCTTCACCCCCAAGCTACGTGGCCTGCTCCTAGGACTCCAGCCCTCAGAGGCACAGAGACCCAGAATGACCCCACTGCTACTCAAGGCCCAAAGTTTATCCAGCAGGGTCAGTGAGGCCTGCTGACCTTGGCTTTCTGCTCAATTCATCCTGCTCAGAAAGTCACAGCCTTGCAGTATTTTTAAATGTACAGTTTTTTGTGTGTAGATAGATAAATATAAAAATATATATATACTTTATATATAAATATATACAAGTTTCCTGTCGTGACTTCTATAAATACCTGTAAGCCCCATCTTTTCCCTGGGCCCAGTCCATAGGAAAAGCAGCAAAAAGTCTGGAGTTAAGTCTAAAATTCTGACCTGGCAATCTGAATAATAATAACAGAATGAATTGGTCAGTATAAGTTATGCTAGCTGCCCTAACAACAACCCATTCCCTTCTCTAGGGGGTCTTCTCGACCAAGGGATTGAACCCAGGCCTCCTACATTGCAGGCAGATTCTTTACCAGCTGAGTCACCAGGGAAGCACTTTCTCTCATACAATTCAAATAGATGGTTAGCTTATCCCTGGGATGAGTCAGAAACCCAGGCTGTAGCTTAACCATCTCCTAGGGGTACTCTCGGGTCTTCAGATGGACCCTCTGCATCCTTCCAGCCCACAAGAGAGAGACAGCAGAAGATTTTTGTGGGCCACTTTAGGGATGTAGCCTGGAGGTGGGCGCCACCTCTTCACAAATTCTGCTGGCTAGAAATGGGCATGTGACTTCCGTAAGAACCATGGACAGCTGGGAAATGTAGTTCAGCTGTGCACCCAAGCGAGGAGAGCTGTTTAATGAGCAGCTAGCTAGTCTCTGCCGCTAATAATACTAACATTAATTCCTAAGGCTTTATTCCAAATCTGGTTCTAAGAAAGCACTCTGATGACACCAAAGGTCAATCAAGCGGCTCATTGGAAGTTTTCGGCTTAACTGCTTTTTAAAAGTTTGACATAACCTAGGAAAGCATACCTTCTATTCCAGCAATTCCACTTTTAGATATGTACCCTAAAAACCCTCACACACATGGACCAGGATATGTGTACGAGTGTTAATAGTAGTAAATAAGTCAATCTGATCATACCTAATTTAGGGTATAGTCACTCATGGAATTACATGCAGTATGGAAAAAGGAATGAATGAAAATGTGGCCAAATCTTAGTACCAGTGTTGAGAGGGAAGTTTCAGATTACATTTATCATGAAATTCTTCTTTATAAAATTCAAAACAGAAAAATTAAACAGTATATTGGCTGGGCACAATATATACAGGATAATGGTATATTTACGAGAGAAAAAGCACTTTACAATCTTAAGATCTTTGAATTTGCATCTGTCTTGGGTAAACTCTGGGAGTTGGTAATGAACAAGGAGGCCTGGTGTACTGTGGTTCATGGGGTCGCAAAGAGTTGGACACGACTGAGTGACTGAACTGAACTGAACTGAGGTAGGTGTTCCAGACAGGGAAACAGGCATGGAGAAGTTGTCACACTCCAAAGCTCACGGTTGGCCTCCAGAGCTTGAATCTTTGTGCGAGCTGGTGTCAACCGCCTGGGTGGGCCATCGGGTGATTGTCATCTCTCCATCTGGTTGAAAAATCACCCACCATTCTTCCCTGGGGCCCAGCCCACCTGGCTCCAGGGAGGCTCGGAGGCAGCACTGTCCTGGGCCTGCTGCATCCGGCTGCAGCCAGCACTGGGCAGGGAAATACCTCTGAAGGAGTGCCAGCTGCAGAGCATTTCCACTGTCTCCTCCTTCCTCCTGGGTCTGGAGGGCCACAATGAGCCCACAGCCCCGGCCAGGCCCAACCCGGTGGCTGAAGTGGACAGCTGTGTCCAGAAGCAGGGCAGCCAGGTAGGCGGCTTCCTGGGACCCAGGGTCTTCTACTAGGTACTCCTCCAGGCCATCAAGCAGCAAGAGTGAGGGGGCTGGTCCACGGGCCTCATGGGCAGAGCACAGAAACCGGAGGAGCTCACGGGTTGAGGGTGGGTACTGGAAGCGGATCTTCTAGAAAGGGAAAAAGGAAAGGGCCAGATTCAGCATAGGAAGCCGAGCTTCCAGTGAGAGCAGCCCTGCTTCCTTGCATACTCCCCTGGACGAGGCTCTCACCCACTAGACCTCTGGTTCCAGCGTGAAGCAGCTCAGAGGGATCGAATATTCTTCTGTTCACCAACCCCTCACCCTCGTTTTTTTCTTATCCTGCACTCGTCACTGCCCGGTATTATTAAGAACAAGGTACGCCTTTCTGCCAAATCTCTAGGGCAATCTTTCCACGGAAAACCTGCCCATAGCGTCCAACTCCACCACGGACTCCTGTTTAGCTCCGCCCCTGACTCCACCCATTGGGAAGCAAATTTGTGGATTCTGCCCCTTCATTGGGTGGTTTCTCATTCAATCTAAACAAGGCTTCGTATCCCCGACTCGTCCATATTCCTTCCCACAATGTTTGCTTCGTCTCCGCCATTGGTCTGTCTCCGCCTGTCAGTCAACCCCCCATTCGCCCCTCTACGGGCTGGTCCGCCTCTGGGCCCACCCCTCCCTACTTGTAATCGCAGTGGTTCGAGCGCTGATCCAGTCCTGCGGGGCAGACTTTGAAGAGGCCTCCGGGTCAGGAAGAGGACCGGGCCTCGGCCTTCCCCTGCCGCCTCCAGGGCCGCCGCGAATAGCAGCGCTGTCTTCCCAGAGCCTGGACCGCCGAGCAGCAGCAAAGGCGGTTCGGCTTCAGCTGTGTTCTTCCCGGGGCCCGCCGCGATGCCCAAGTTTAGCGCTCGCCTCAGCGTCTCCGCCATTTGCCGCGTACTTCTGTTCAATCAGCGGCCGGTGCCTGCCCTTAATCCCGCCCAGGGCGGGGTCTCATTGGTTACAGTGCATTTAGCTTCTCCATTAGTCCAAAAATCTGTTCCTCAAAATTAGATCGACGTTTCCTAGCTCCGCCCCTGGTGAGGGGGCGAATAACCTAGTTTGAGCAACAAATGGAGGCTTTTCAAGGTGATAAGGCCCTCTCGTAAGTGAGTCCGCTGGCGGAAGCACCACGAATACTATTATTGTGAGCTAAGCAGCTAATCAGACAATATAAGGGTTCAGAGTTGGACGGAACAGGCCCTAATCACGGACACATTACTTAAAATCTCTGAGCCCCAGCTCTGCCCACCTGTAAGATGGAGCACATGGTCTCTCAGGAATATTATGAAGTGTGTGTGCGCGCGCGTTTCTGCTGATGTTACCTAATGACAATGAAGGGTAGAAGTGGAAAAGCTATCCGCTTGTCTCTCTCTGCACTTGAATGCTTGCACAAATGTGTGTGTGTTTGGGGTTGCAAGTTTGAGGATATTCATGTGGAAAACATCCGTCAGACAGCAAAGGAGTGTCTTTGAGGGTCTGTGAGAAGAGTCTCAGCTGGCTTCCTCATTGGCCTGGGGGCTTCTTGAGTCCTGCTTAGGGTACAGTGAGAGGCAGGACCATAGAACCAAAAAAGAGAGAGAGAGAAGAGGCAAAGATGCAGGGGCTGGGAGACTGAGGGAGAGCCACAGCAGGACCTTCTTTGTCAAGTTCACTTCAGTATCTCCAGCGCCCAGACAGTGCTTGCTGCTGCTGCTGCTGCTAAGTCGCTTCAGTCGTGTCCGACTCTGTGCGACCCCATAGACGGCAGCCAGCCAGGCTCCCCCGCCCCTGGGATTCTCCAGGCAAGAACACTGGAGTGGGTTGCCATTTCCTTCTCCAATGCATGAAAGTGAAAAGTGAAAAGTGAAAAGGAAGTCGCTCAGTCGTGTCCGACTCTTAGCGACCCCATGGACTGCAGCCTACCAGGCTCCTCCATCCATGGGGTTTTCCAGGCAAGAGCACTGGAGTGGGGTGCCATTGCCTTCTCCGAGACAGTGCTTAGGGCATTGCAAGTCTCAACAAAGGCTTGTTAAAGGAATGAATAAAGAAAGGTAGGATAGATTGGAAACTGGAAGAGAAGGAAGAACAAGGTGAGTGGCCAAGTGAGCACTGGTTGGATATCTTCACACAGACTTCTCCCCAGAGCTGCCACTCACAGCCCTGTTGCCCTGGCAACTCTGTCTCCTGGTAACTTCAAAGTGGTGCTGTTGCCAGGAGACCCAGGGGCAGGGCTGAACTGAGATTTCCTCTCTCTCTCCCTCTGGGGCCAGAAAAGAGCTTCACAACATCGCTCAATACACCCACTCACACAGACAGGCACCCCCACACTCCTACACCCACTCACACAGACAGGCACCCCCACACTCCTACACACACACACAGGCAGGGCATCTCTGCATATATTTCATTTTCAGAATCCCCACCACCCACATGCTCACAATCATATCCTGACACAAAGCACCCCATACATACTCTTTCTCACATTCATGCCCCACACCCTTTCTCTTGCAAGTACACCAGAACACAGTCTGATACAACAATTCCTTTGCCGCCACACACACACACACACGAGGCACACTGTTACATTGTCCTGTTAAATGCACCACCTCCTCCCTTGATTCACCTCGCTTTGCAACACTCTAAATAACAAGCACCTGTATCGCACAGTTCCACATAGTTATAAACACCGGAGCATGCTGAACACAGCCCCATTTCAAGTCCTTTGCACTTGCTGTTCCATTTCCTAGAGCATTCAGCTCCCACATATCTATCCCTCATTTTTTCCATTCTATTCAGGTCTCTACTCAAATTTTCTACTCACTTTTCCTGACTACCTGTGTAAAATCACACCCCTCCTCACTCTTTCACTGCTTCTTCACCTTTATTTTCTTTCCAAATACTTATCACTTCCAACCGTATGTATTTATCTTATTGCCTCTCTCCCCACTAGAATGTCAGCTCAATTGAGGTAGAGTCCCTCTTTCTTTCACTGCTAGGTCTCCAGCTCCTAGAACAGCACCTGACATAGGATAGGTGCTCCTGAATGCATATACTGGCAGAGATGCAGACATTAGGTGTATCTCTCATGCATACACTACTTCTTTCCCTTGCTTCTTGGGACCCCATATTCATGTCCTGACAGAAGGACTTTACCTTACAGGGGCTCCCTGGAGGAGGCAGAACCAAAGGGTGAGGTGGACAGTTCAGGGTCAGTCTGTACTCCTCCCCCGTTTGTTGGTATCCTCAAGTGATAAGTTGATTCATTTAGCAAACACTTATTGAGCAAGTATGTTGTTCCTGACCCTGTTCTAGGAGGCACACAGACTCAGCAGTGAACAAACAACAACATCTCTGTCTCAGTGGAACTGACATCTTAGTGAGGGAGGTAATAATGGCCACCAAGCATAATGAAGAATTTAAATAGTCTATGAGCAGATGATAAGTCTGCATAAAAAGAGAGAGAGAGAGAGATTTGCACAGGGAAAGGAAGGGAAGGGACAATTGTTTGGTTTTTGCAATTTTAAACAGGATGGTAGGGGCAGGCCTCCCAGAGAAGGTAACACTTGAGGAAAGGCTCCTAGGAGGTGAGGGAGCGAATCATGCAGATATGAGGGGGAAGAGCATTCCAGGGGGGAGGCACCTGCAAGTGCAAAGGACTGGAGGCACTGGGAGAACCTCGGCCCTTACACAGAGTGCCATGGAGAGCCCAGAGAGCGTTTGAACACAGGAGGGTCATGGTCTGACTTACATTATAAAAAGGAGCTCAGTTTTGATCAAGTTGAGGACAAGAGGCGGTGGGTCATGTGGAGAAGCCTTTTGAGTAAGCAGGAATATCTTTATCTGGATTTTCCACCTAAGATTATCCACCGTGCAGTGGGGGTGGGCAAGGCCAGGGCTGCAGTCTCCACCCTCCCTAGCGGGTCCAGACACTTCTTTGTGCCCGGCAGCCCCAACCTGACCTTTTCTTGGCCCAGGCTTAACATCAGAACCATGGACAGCGCCAACTGGTTTGTTCATAGACTACTGTCCGTTGTGCTGAAATTTTGCTTCTCTGCTGGGCCCCATGGAGGCAGCTGTGCTATGGGGCTCAGGGGAAGGCAAGCCCTGGAAGTAGATACTCTATGCGGTGAAGTAGGGGGCTACATGATCCTCTCCCTCCTTTGCCTTCAGCCCTCTCATGCGTCCATCTCATTTCTTGCAATGCAGAATCAACCACACCCCACTCCTCCAGGCACATTTCCTTTCCCTTCTATTTCCCCATCACTTGATCTGCTTCAGCCATCGCTTGATCTGCTCCAGCTGCTCAGGTCTCCTCACTGTTCCCTGAACAAAGCCAGCACGTTGTCACTTCAGACCTTCATTCTTGCTGTTCCCTCTGCCTGGAACACTCCCCCACTCCACACTGCGGTTATTTGCAGGGCTCTCGTCCCTTCCTCCCTCCACACCACATCTCCAGTGCCAACTCCTCAGAAATAGCTTCCCTGGACACTCTCTTTAAATTGCAAACCATGTCCTCATTCCAAAGTTGTCCCATTGTCTTCTCTAGCTTGAGTTTTCTGTTTATTACTTATCAATATCTAACATATCAACGATACCAATTTCTGACCCAAATTCTTGATCCTGCAGTTTGAAATTTAGATTTTTTCAGATTTTCAAAAGGTACTATGGTGTAAATACGATGTACTGATTAATACCCCTAGGTGGACCTGGGGTAACATTCTTTTTTTTTTTTTTTCTGGGGTAACATTCTAAATCACTGTATCTGCAACGAAACATAAGAATACTCACATAAAGTTAAGCAAATAAAAGCTATAATGACCTTAAGTCAGTTCAGGTCAGGTTTTGCCACAAATGAGTTATGAGGATAATTTTGGTTTCCAGACCTTCTTGAAATTGGGAATTGTAGTTTTGTGGCTAACTTATTGACCTCGTTTACTGTTTCTCTGGTGTTAGAATGTGAGCTCCATGAAGGCAGGATTTTGTGTCTATTCTGCTTAGTACTGCAGCCCCTTTGCCTAAGAAGAAAGCACCTGCCACGCATGGGGGTGGGGTGGGGCGTGCTCCACAATGTTTTTTGACTGAATAAATGGATGGATGAATGAATAAATGTGTAAGGAAAGTAGACTTCCCTTCCCTGGTTTTTGAATGGCTCTGTGCCCTGAATGGCCTGAAGTCTCTTGAAGCCACAGCATGTTTGTGTTGGGGGGGCTGTATGTGGCTCCCTGTCCTTCTACCTTCCCCAGTCTCTGCTGGGCCCTCAGGGGTTGGTTCTCAGCACAACCTCATAATCAAAACCCCTGGTCAGATCCATGTAGTCGGGGACTCAGCGTGGAGGTTCCTGCTGCCCTCAGCATCCCCTTCTATTAGGACCTCTACAGTCCCCTCACCGTATTCCCTGTACCCTCAGCACCCTGGCCATGGTCAAAAACAGGCCAGCCACCTGAGGAAGACAGTCACATGAGGCCCCTCACAGTATGTTTGTGTGCCTTACATGTGGCTTGCAGGGCTGTTTGCATTTGACAGATGAAGAATCAAGGGCACAGAGAGGTTAATTAACTTTCCTGAGGTGACACAACCAGGAAATGCTGAGCCTGGATTAAAGCCAAGTCATGGATCCTACAGCCCCATGCTGCCTCCCCGCTATCACCCTGTGACTATACACTCACACCAAGCCTCACTGACACCCACACCCAACATCAAAGTCCTTCACCCCTGCCACCTGGAGGAGGAAGGCAGGCGGCCAAACTTCTGTTACAAACAGGTCTTTATTAAAGATGAGGAGGGGGTATGAAAGGGGGGCAGTGTCTCTCCTGCCCACTGCCTTTGGCTGCCGGGGGTGGAGAGCCCTCTTTGCTCCACCCATGCCTCTATGATGGCACATCTGTATGAGGCTGAGGCATGGGGGCAGGGGGGGCAGTGTGAAGAACAGGGGTGGTTCTAAGGAAAAAAAAAAAACTCCCTTCCCACAGCCCTAATAAATAACAGAAGGGTTTGAAGTGATCTGGGCACAGGCAAGGGGGAATGCAGCACCCTGAACCCCAAAACCTCTGAAATGGGGCAAGCCCTGCACAAGTTGGGAGTTAAGAGAGACTGGGTGAGAGATTGCACATGGGGGAGGGGCTGAGAGAGGAAGGGGTACCCAAAGGACCCTGCCATGGGGGAGCCTGCCCCCCACCCTCCAGCTGGACTCTGATTCTGAGGAGAGAGCATTCTCTCCTTTGCACATGCTTAGACATGGGCGGTCCCCCATTGACTGGAATCATACCCACCCACCTTGAGATTCTGAGAACCAAGGACTCCTATTTGTTGTTCAGAGGCTGAACACTGACTTAGAATTGCCCTCTTGCCTGAGGTGTCTAAGAAACGATGGGGATTCTCCTATTGGCTGGAGTAAACTCCTTTTGGCTAGAATT
The DNA here is from genome assembly GCF_032452875.1 of Bos javanicus. Lineage (NCBI taxonomy): Eukaryota > Metazoa > Chordata > Mammalia > Artiodactyla > Bovidae > Bos > Bos javanicus. Next base: position 15,429,695 of record NC_083874.1, on the reverse strand, counting down.
CTGAGAACTGGGAAGCTCCCATTGGCTGGGCAATGGCCAATGGGATCAGGCTTTGGCCCTTAAAAGGGCAATCCTAGGAGGCAAGGACCCACCTCCCAATTATGCCCACTTGGATGTCCCAGAGGGCAAGAGACACGGGGTCCCCTCGATGTCCTTCCAGCCATCCTCTGATGTATAGGCCTGGCTGGCCTGGGGACAAGGGCTTTGGCACTCACACAGCACACGCACACACACGCGTGGCAGGGAAGAAATGGGGACTGGGCAGATTCTGGGTGGGTGTCAGGCCTCACAGCAGGTGGTCACGGCTGGCAAACAGGTAAGGGCTGAAATTGTCCCGGTGGAAGGGGGAGGGATAGAGTCCGCTAAGGGTGTATAGGTCCCGCAGCAGGGGTGTGGGCAGCAGCAGCTTCCGGCCACGGCCACCACCCCCGCCCGGCCCCCCAGGCCCAGGCGAAGAGGGTGAGGGGCCCTGGCTGGGGGCTGGTGCCGGCAGGGGCAGAGGGAGAGGCAGGGGCGTCGGCTCAGACCTCAATCGAGGGCGGGGCACACGGGGCGATGAACACATGGCTGGAGCCCTGGAGGACACGCAGTTGGGGATCAGGTGGCCACGGCGGGCGCAGTTCTGCGGCTCTAGGGATCAGAAATCAGAAGTCAAGGGATTAGAAAGCTTGGGAGAGGCCACAAGAGCACAGTGACACCTCTGTGGCAGTGACAGCCATCTGGAAGTCCCCCTATTTATCCTCCCATCTCCTTGATACTCACTGGATGGGGTGAGCCGTGCCGGTGTCGAATGCGACCTGCAGCCCTCGGGTTCCTGAGACAAAGAGGCGGAGGGGAGGGGCTAGTGGCCCCCTGGGCACCCTGGCCACAGCCACAAGGGGCTCAAAGTGCATAGAGCCCAGTGGAACAGGTAACGAGTTTTCAGGATTAATCATGTCTCCTTGAGAGGGAGGGGGGACACACCCTTCCATTCTGTGGGACAGCCCCCCCGGGACCCAGGTCCACAGAGACAAGTGATTCCTCTACCCCTCCATGGCCCTGAGACCCCCACCGCCTGCCGACTTCCTCCCTCCTTGGTCCCCCCTCCACCCACCACCCTCTCCAGCCGGGAGCAGCCCCCGGCCCCCCTTACCTGGGCCACACTTAACTTTTCGAGGGGGCTGTCCATGGTGGGGGCTTGGCTCAGGTCCTCCCAAGGGGAGAGCCTTCGGCCAGAGGGTGGCCGGCTCTGGAAGTTGTGCACGACACAGGTGACCTATCAACAGAGGGTTGTTGAGGCCTGAGGCTGATAAGGTAGATTACTATTCCCATTTGTCAGATAAGGAAACTGAGGCTTAGGTTTTCAAGAACAGCTAACACTTTTATGGTGCCTATAATGTGCCAAATACCGTTGTTTCCACTTTACTAAGAAATAGGTACCCTTATTACTTATTCCACACGGGGAGGCAAATGATGCTGAGTTGTGTAACAACAGGATCTAATCCTGTCCTTATTTAAACCTTTGGTATTTTGGACAACATGGGTTTTTCCATTAATCCTGATTTGGAAGAATATTTCATTAGAATATTATTTATCTTGGGACTTCCTTGATGGCCCAGTAGTTAAGATTCTGTGTTTCCACTGCAGGGAACACAGGCTCAATCCCTGGTCAGGGAACCTGCATGCCATGTGCCTCCAAAAAAATTATTTTTAATAAATAAAATAAATTTGTCATGATTAATATTATTTTATATTATTATTTATAATATTTCCCTGATCTTGAGTGTTCTGGTATCTCCCTTAGTTGGTGTACTCAAGTAAGTGCCTCACTTGCCTTACCCGGGTCCCAAACCTGTTATCCGATTTCATAGATGAGAATGTCCCAGCTAGGTAAGGCTAAGGGACTTGCCCAAGGTCACACAGAGTCCACACCCTTCATCATCACGCAGTCCTGCCTCGGGTCAGGGATGGAAGGCAAGGGGGCTCACCAGAAAGGTGGCAATCGCTGCCCCTGTCAGGAAGCCAGCCAGCACATCCGACCAGTGGTTGCGGTACTCCGCCACGCGGACCACGCCCACCAGGAAAGCAGGGCACAGCAGGGCCAGGCAGAGTGAGGGTTTGACCAGGCGAGAGCCCTTCACGCGGAACACGAGTGTCACGTACATCTGCAGGGGCCGGACAGGTTAGAGGTCACACGGCAGCAACAGTTCCCAAACTCAAGTGGACATTACATTCAGGGAAGGGGGTGAGGTCTGAACCCTGAGAAGCCACGTTGGGGCTCCAAAGAACACAGCCAGGGGGACTGGAGTTCAGGGGATGGAGTCATGGACCCCCAGTGGGACTTTGCAGGAAAGGGGGTGTAGCCTGAGCACCAAAGAGCAGTAGATAGGGTCTGGGGCCCCAGGTCTCTGGGAGACCAATCACAGATGGTGAAAGATACTTGCTGGCTGAGGGTGTAGCCACAAAGTCAGAGGGTGGAGTCAGGCCCAAGTGACAAGTGCTGTCAGGAGCTCCAAGAGGTGGAGTCCCCAAACACCTGGGGACCACTAACAGGGTTAGAAGCATAGTCCCCAACGCCAGAAAAAGGAGTCAGAGCAACAGTGGGTGCGCCCAGGGAAAAGCAGGGGAGAAGAATCAGGAAGTTTCAACGAAATTGACTCAGGAGTATGGCCAGACCAATAAAAGGTGATGTCAAAGTGGGGGACAAGGGCTCCAGGGGACAGAGTTGAAAGCCCACTACCTAGTCACCCAGCCAATAACCAGGACCTGTGACACGGCAGGGAGTTGGCTAGGCTTCATTGGACAGAGTCTATAGAGCTGAGCCAATAGCCTCCTTCGGATGCCGGGTTAGTGGGTCTGGAGGCGTGGCTAAACACCAAGGGGACGGCTCTTGACTCAAGATGGGGGCGTGACCAGACTCCAAGGGGTGGAGCCAGAGCCTCCGCCCTAGGGGCGGAGTCACAGTGACGTAGGGCGTGGCCTCACTCTGGGAGGGATTGGAGGCCCCAGCCCACAGGGTCTTCTGACCACTGGCCGCCCCCCAACTGCCTTGCCTCCATTTCGGGGCTCACCGCTGTGTAGGTGACGGCATAGGCGCAAAGGGCAGCGTCCTTGCAGGGGAAGGCGCGGCGCGCAGCAGCCACCAGGCTGGGACTGCCGGCGCAGGCACCCTGGTCAGTGACGAAACGGTCGGGCCCTGGCCGGTCCGGTGAGGGTGGCGGGCAGCCCAGGGCCGTGTAGTTGGGGCGGCACACGGACAGGAAATGAGGCGTGGGATTACCGGTCACCACCTGCCCCGCGTTAGCGAAGATGGTCGTGGTGAAGAGGCCAAAAGAGTAGACCCCTGGGGTAGGATGAGAGAGGGGTTTCATGCCAGGGCCCAGCAGCTGTTCTCCTGTGAGCCCCCTTAAGGTCCATCTGGGTCCCTGTCTCCTTGTTCCTGTGACTGACATGAAGGCACACCTCGGACTCCCCCTAGCACCATATTCCCTAACAGTTGGGCCATGTTCCCTTGGGATGTCATTCTAAGCCTCCTCTACCTGCCCCTGTTCTTGCTATTACTGAGCTGCTCATTTTCATCCTGGAGGATCTTCAACCCTCTCCCCCAGGGACCACCATTTCGGGTGAGCTCTGCCCTTCTACCCCAAGGCCACCAACTGCAGCTGAGACCATATTTAGAGGACTGCCAGGGATCTCACCCCACTGCTCTGAGGACATCCTGTGCTTTTTCTGCCTGAGATTCTTCTTGTGGTAATTTGGGGCCCTCCTCTTAGAGTTGCCATCATGGTTGGCTTAGGGCACACCCATATCTCTAGAGCCTCCACTAGGACTGCCCACAGCCCAAATTCCTCTTGCCCCATGAAGTCACCATCATGGACATTCTAGGGCCCTTTCCCCCATGGAATTCTTATTATGGCCGAGCCTGGCCCATCTCCCTTTTGCACGGCTGACCCCTGACCAAGTCACTCACCCAGGAAGCGGACCAGCCTCCGCAACGGGGGGCTGAAGCGGCAGCAGGCCCCGGACACGATGGTGCTCTCCCCAATGATGGGGACGGCTGAGGGCGGTGCAGGGAAAAAGGCACGCGCCAGCTCCCCAAGCAGGATCTGTGGGCAAGACCAAGGTGTGGTCTTCTTGGCCTTCAAACCCAGTCCTCCACCCACCACCCACCGGCCCTCCTGCCTCCTGGAAGGCCCTTCCCATAGTCTGAGCCGGGTTACCACCAGTCTCACCGTGAGGGTGGGCCCAGCGGTGACCAGGGCGTAGATGAGGGCTGGGGGTGCTCTGCTGGTAGCCTCAGGCCCTGGGTAGGGCTTGGCATAGGTACTATCATAGCAGAAGAAGCCCTGGGTGTGCACAGGGAATGTGTCTGTGAACTCCAGGCGGTAGGCAAGCAGGACCACGATGCCCAGCAGTACCGACTGCCGTCCAGTCAGGGTGGGGAGAGAGATGGACAGAGAAGAGAGAGGAAAGAAAGGGTCAGGTCTGAGTCAGAGCCATGGAGACAAAGACACAGAGATGGAGAAAGAGACAAGGAGGAGAGATACAGAGAGAGATTAAGAGGAGTGGGCAGAGAGAACGGACTGGGAAGAGGGAGAGAGAACAGGGCCAGGGCTCAAAAAGTGAGTGTGATGGAGGGACAGAGCAACAGAGAAAGAAAACTACTGGTAGAAATATTGGGTTGGCCAAGAAAGGTCATTTGGGTTTCTCCATAACGAATTTTTTGCACCAACCCAATAGGAGCAGCCACAACAGGTGTAACTCTTACTGTGGGCTGGGCATCATACTAAACCTTTTTCTAGAATTAATCCATTTTACTTTCATAACAGTCCTAAGAGAGAGGGAGGGATGCCAACCGTGCCCATTTGCAGATGAGGAAACTGAGGCCTGGGAAGGCATGTGAGGTGCCCAGAGTTCCACAGTAAGGATGGGCAGAGGTGGGTTGGAATCCCAGGGAGTGCCACTTCAGAAGGTGCCTCCTCCCTCTGGGCCAGGGAGGAACTGTGCTCCTCACCTCCACGAAGACAAAGCAGGGGATGATGGAAAAACTCCTCTTCAGCTGTGGTCTCCCTCCCGCCATGGTGATGGCTGGGCCTGTGGAGATGCAGAGGGAATGGCACCGCCAGGGGCGGGGCCTAGAGGGAGCCTCAGGTCATCTGTTCTTGGAGTCTTCTGGCCACACCCTGGCCCCCAGCCCTGGTCCTTCCAACTACACCTGGCCCCACCCCCTAAGCCTGGCTCTTCCAACTACAGCCAAGGAGCCCCGGCCCCGCCCCCCTGAGGCTTCTGGCCACGCCTCCACATACCCAGGTCTTTGCCCCTGTCCCAGCTTATTAGAGGCACGTGCCTCCACCGATAAAACCTGCTCAGCTCAGCCTCTGCTGAAGTGCCCACCGATTCTATAGTGGTCCCCCACAGCCTGCACAGGAGATTCTGACTCCATACCTTGTAGGGTCCAGTCTCCCTTAGCATGTGGGAACCCTCCCCTTGGCCTTCAGCACAGAGTTATCCTGCTTAAAGGGAACCCCTCTTCTACAAATAAGGTTCCTCACCCCCACTAGTTTTTAGAAGACCCCCATACTCTTCCCCTACGTGCTTTACAGGAAGCCCTATGCTCCCTGTTACCCACCTCCACCAGGTCCCTCCCCCCATACCACTTCCCCCAGAGCCCACAGGGGCCTCCCTCTCCTGTCCCCATGGGCTGTGCCTGACTGGTTTGGGCTGATGGCCAGGCCCTCCCTCTCTCCCAGCTGCCTCTCCCTCTCTCCTTCCTTTCCCCTCCTCCCAGCCCGTCTGCCTCCCTGTATTATGAGAGAGGGCTATCTCCCCCTCAACCCGCTCCCCCTCCCCCCACCCCGCCCCCAGTCTAACCTCAGTCAGTCCCCAGCACTGAGAGGCCTACACAGTCACACCTGCTTGACCCATTCTCCCAGCCAGACCTCACCTGTGAATGGCCCTATGGCTTCCCGCAGGCTGCTGCCACGCCCACAGACTCACAGCCACTCCTGGCAGCCAGCAGGGCAGGGATGGTCACCCCCATTGCCCAGATGAGGAAACTGAGGCCCAGACAGGCAGGGGTAGGCACTCTGGGTCCAGTGCCCCATCCACGTCGCTTGCTCTGCAACGTTACACGTGGGGTGAGGGTCATACCAGAGATCCCAGATGCCCAAGGTGCCTACCCAGCCATGGCCCCCTCACTCTCACAGAGATACAGACACACATCGGCACCCCTCCCAGAGTACACAATTCAGCCAGAGCTTCCATCCCAACCACCTTCCCCAACACACACACACACACACACACACACACACACATATCCAATTGAACAGCATTCGTTCATCCCACCAACAAGGATGAAGGACCTGCTGGGTTCCAAGCAATGCACTGGGTGTCAGCCTTGTGATGAACAAGATGGGCTCGCTCATTCAGACAGGTGCCCAACACCCACTACACACAACTGCACACTCACACAGCACGGTGTGAACACGGCCTGTCACAGACACCCACGCAGATCAAACAAATCCCCTGCCCCCAACACACACAGTCACTGGGACACAACAGGAGGTCCTTCACATACCTCATGGCCCTACATACAGCCCCACTCCACCCCCATCAGGGACAGAGACTCAAAGCTGCCAATACACTTAAGAGTCACATCAAAAAAAAACTCACCACACACACAGTTGGGGGGGGGTGTCACAGAACTGGTCACAGCGTCACGCCCCCAATTACAAGGCACAGAATGATACATATTAAGTCTGGGGTCCACCTTGACAGTCACAGAAGAGCCCTGCCATCCACAACCACATCCACATGGCCACACAAGGGCACATACATGGACTGTGGCATAGACTTGCACACAGACACATAAGAAAGGCACACGATCAGTCACAGAATAATGGGCCCCCACACATCATCAGAAAAAACACACAACAGCCACACAATGACAGTCACATGCATACAACCACACAGACACCGAGACCGACACACAATCACTGAGAGAGCAGTCACAGGGCCACTCAAAGGCGGCCACAGCAACACGACCACAACACAGTCACCATCAGAGTGATACCCACGGCGACAATCACACAAAGACAGCCACGGGAGACACAGTCACACAGCCACCACACGCACACCCCTGATGCCACACACACACTGACACATAACGACAACCACCCAGTCACCGGCAGCCTCACCGGGGTACTGTCCCCATCCACCCCTCCCCTAGCTGGGTCCCCAAGCCTCAGCTCGCAGCCTCCCCTCCCCCTCCCCGCGCTGGACCCGCAGGGGACCCGACCCACACGAACGGAACCCTGGCCAGACAGACACAACGAGGCTCGGAAGCCGGCAAGAAGAGGTATAGGCGGCGCCCCGAGGCCCTCCCCCTCACCGGGTCGACACTACCGCCGCCTGAGCCCTGGCTCCACCTAGACGGCCCCGGCGCAGCGGGACGGACAGACAAACCGACCGCCAGCCAGCAGGCGAACGCGGAGATGGAGACGCGGTCGGCCGGCTTGGCCGCGCCGCGCAGTCTCCGCGTCGGAGGGAGGGGCGGGGCCTCCGGGACATTATTTGCATAACCCGTGAGGCGGGGCCTCGCGATGTCTCATTAGCGTTTTCGGGGCGGGGCCCCACTTGCTTTTGGGGGCGAACCATGAGGGAACGAAGACGAGGTTAAGAGGGAGGATCCTGGTGGGTGCTGAGAGGAAGAGGGTGGGATAACGAGACCCTCCCTCTCTGAGCCTCAGTTTCCCCATTTGGCAGTAGGGACAGCAGGCAGGATCGCCAGGGCAGCCCACAAAGGAAGACTGGTGGCTAGTGGGGAAGAGACTGTCTGGTCACTCAATAACTGGACATACTGACCTCTGACCTTGTCATATACTAAATCCAGTGTCACACCGCCCCCTGACTCTAGAACCACATATCCTGTTCAGCCCCTTGGTCTCCACATCTTGCCCAAGACTGGGTAGTAAATTGCAGGGGTCACTCGCAGGCCCAGGAAGAAGCAGGAGCAACAGTTCACAGGCGGAGGAAGGTCTCAGCTAGTTTATTTTCTTTCTGGAGGAGTCTTCAAGGGAGAGCAGTCCCGGCTGCTCAGGCTGCAGAGAGAGAGGGTGGGTCAGAACCTGGCTTGGTCCAGGGGACCCCAGGCGTGGTGGTCAGGGAGCAGATATCCAGGTTGGGAGTTTGGGGTGGTGCCCAGACTCTGGGACTCCAGGGCAGGCCAGAAGGGGAAGGGAAAGGTGGGTTGGGGGAGGGGGAGATCCGTACCAGGTGGGAAGGAGCTGCGGCTCTTGCTGAGCAGTAGCCGGGGAGGGCCCTGGTCCGTGTCTGAGTCCGAGTCCCAGCAGGGAAGAGGAGGGCTCAGGCATCTGTGTCCCTTATAGCCTGCAGGAGGGACATGTGCGAGTCTATCATGACACCTGAATGTGACCCTTGAGTGGTCTGTGAATATGAGCCCAGTACCCTTGATATTGGAGAAGGAAATGGCAACCCACTCTAGTGTTCTTGCCTGGAGAACCCCAGGAACGGGGGAGCCTGGTGGGCTGCCATCTATGGGGTCGCACAGAGTCGGACACGACTGAAGCGACTTAGCAGCAGCAGCACCCTTGATATAATGTGATCCTTGATCATGTCCCTTGAATGTGACCCAACACGACCCCAAACTATGATCTCAATTGATGACCCTTGAATTTTACCCCATTCGTGTGTGTGTGTGCGCTAAGTTGCTTCAGTCATGCCCAACTCTGTGCAACCCTATGGACTGTAGCCTGCCAGGCTCCTCTGCCCTTGGAATTCCCCAAGCAAGAATACTAGAGTGGGTTGCCATGCCCTCCTCCAGCGGACCTTCCCGACCCAAGCACCCAACCCATGTCTCTTATGTCTCCTACACTGGAAGGCAGGTTCTTTACCACTAATGCCAGTTGGGGAGTCCCAGATTTTATCCCATTGACCCTTAAAAAAGATTAGTGACCCTGAGTGACCCTTGGATGAAACCTCCAGGGACTCTCTAATGTCACCCCAGAACATTATTTAATGTGACCACAGAATAAGACCCAACAGAGGACTTCCCTGGTGGTCCAGTGGTTAAGAATCTGCCTGCCAATGCAGGGAACACAGGTTCCATCCCTGGCTTGGGAAGATCCCACATGCCATGGGGCAACTAAGCCCATGCACCACATCTGCTGATCCTGTGCTCTGGAGCGCCCAAGCTACATCTACTGAGCCCAAGAGACCTAGAGCCCATGGTTCGCAACAAGAGAAACCACCTCAATAAGAAGCCCATGCACAGCAACAAGAGAGTAGCCCCTGCTTGCCACAACTTGAGAAGGCCTGCACACAGCCATGAAGACCCAACATAACCAAAAATCAATAAATAAATAACTGTGGGGGTGAAGACCCAACAGATGTGACCCCCAAATATGGCTTCTGACATGACCTCCATGTGTGAAGCTGGAGAATGATCTCCCCCCCAACCCTGGAGTGCTGCTCAGCCCCCCTCACCCCTGAGGTTTGCGGCCCTGGGGCGGCCGCCTGAGGATATGGTGAGGCCATCAAAGGAGTTCTGCAGCACATGCACAGCGGACCTGTGGGGAGATGGTGATCTGTAGGCCCTCCAGGGGACTCTGGACTGCTCAGGGCTGGGGCGGGGGGGCTGTGGTGGGGGAAGGGTGGAGATGAGTCCCAGGAGAGGGAGACCTGGACTCAGGTGGGTTCCAGGTTCTGGTGGTCACTGGTTGATCTGATTGGGAGGAGAGGGCAGGGCAGATGAAGGTCAGGGGTCAGAGGTTACAGTGGGAGCTCATCACCATATGTCACCCAGCTCCTTTTGGAGGTTATCCCTCCAGGAACCACTGCATCCTGGTGGCAATTCCTCAGTCTCTAGCCAGTTGGCTGTCTCGTACCCTTGCTGCTTCATCTTGGTCAGGACCTGAGGTCAGAAAGGGATGGGGAAACAATAATAATAATGGTGAAAGGTGTGATATAGCATTTATTGCATACCAGGATGCCTTTAAACAGCTTATCACTCAGTTAATGCAGCTACTCGGTCAGGCAGGGCTATGTTATTACATCCATTATACAGATGAAGAAACTGAGGCTCAAGGAGGGGAGGTGACTTGATCACAATCACATAGCAGTAAGTACCAAAACTGAGATTTGAACCCAGGCCTTCTGGCTGCAGTATGATAGTAGAGGCCAGCAGAGATCCCCATACCCCAACTCACACAAGGTTCCCCTCCCACCCCACCCTGCTCTGCTCACCTTGCGGCACTTCACCTGTGTCTTCTGCATCTTCTGGATGTTCACCAGGTTCTCCGTGATCTCCTGTTCCTGTGCCTCTGTAGGGGGAGGGGACTTAAGGGGGCCGAAGCTGTAGAAGGACCTCCACCCTGCCCTCCCGGCCATAGGCTTTGGGCACTCACGGAGCTTCTGATAAATGAAGGTCACCTCCTCTCGTACCAGCTCCAGCTCCTCCCATAGGAACTTCTTGCTGAGGAGACAGGGCACCTCTGGCCTCCCATATCCTGGCCCCCTGGCTTCCCATTTGTCCACCTGCCTCCCCCAAGCCACTGCCACCTTCCCTGTTTCCATCTGTTCAACTACCATCCCCCAGAGGCTTGTCCCTCCCCCACCTGCCTACCCACCTTTCCCCTTCTACTACTATTCCCCCACCTCCTACCCCTCCCTACCCCAACCCTGTCCACCCCTTCTGACCTTCAGCCTCCTATTCCCTCAGGCCCCCATTTCCTGGCTTCCAGTTCTCCATCTTCTGGCGCCCTTGACCTCCCATACCCCAACTCTGCCCCTCTCCACCACCTCTCCCCTCCAGTTTCCCATCTCACCCCTGCCAGCTTTCTGGTCCCCTGAGCTCCCTTCCCATCCCTGTCTCCCCTTCCTCTGGCCTCCCAGTTTCCCACACAGCCCCACTGCCTCCTGCCTCCTCCACCCCCTCCTCTTGTCCCCCAAGCTTTCCATGGCCCCCCAGACTCCCTTACTTACTTCCCCCTCCCATTTCCCCCATCCCACTTGTGGCCCCTTCTCCCTGGCCTCCCTCCTCTCCTGAAGCAACCTCCATGCAACCCTCCTGGCAACACCCACCTGTCCCGGATCTCCTGGGCCAGCAACTGCAGGCAGCGGGTGGTGCGGGCCCGCTGCACCTCCTCGTTGTCATGCAGGCTCTTCTGCAGCCCCTGCAGGCCTTGAGCCAGGGCCTCATACAGCTCCTGCCGTCCCTCCACCACATCCCACTTGTGGCCTTCCTTGTCTCCCTGGTGGCTCGTGGGGCCCAGCACCTCTACAGAGATGGTGGGAACTTGCCTGAGCCCCACCCACAGCCCTGAGCCTAGCTTTGAACACAACTTCCCCTAACCCTCACCAGACCCTGGCCTGAAACCCAAACTCACCCAATTTTTCCCACCCTGGCCTGACCTGGCTGACCTTGACAGGGCCAGCCTCCAGCCTTACCTCAACCCTTGGTCAGTTCTCACCTTCCAGCTGTTGGATCTTGATTTGCTGCAGGCAGCTCTCCTTCTCCAACAGGGTCACTGAGTGGTTTAGGAACTCGAAAGCCTGGGCCGAGAGGTCAGGCCTAGGGGTGGGAGCAGGGGTGAAGTGGGAGGGGATGGAGACAATTGCTGGAGGTGGGGCTGAGGTGGCTCACCTTGGTCTGGGCCTGTAACTGACACCTGAGTGACTCCAGTTCACATCTCAGAAGCTTCTGGCAGTCAGGAATCATCGAGGTGGACTTAACTGTGAGCAGAGGTGAGGGTCAGCCAAGGCTGGGAAGGGTGCGGGGGGTGGGGGGGGCAAGGTCAGGGCAGAGGTCAGTAGAGGTTCAGGGTTGGGAGTGAGGCAGGGGACAAGGTAAGGAGCTGGGGTAGGCTGAGGCAGAGGTAGAAGAAGGAGTAGGGGTCAAGGTCAGAGACAAGGATGAAGGGCAAGGTCAGGGGCAAGGGTCAGCTGATGACAGGGATGAATGGGAAGCAATGGTGCAGGTCCACTGAGGAGGGGGCAGAAGGTGGAGGCAGGGACTGGTGGGTCTTCTACCCATAGTCTTGTTGGGTGGAAGGTTCTTACCTTTGGTTTTGGAACAGCTGGTCTCCAAGGGCTTCTAGAGAAGGGGGACATGAGGGCAGTAGAAATTTACCCCTGGGCTGCATCCTTGCTCACCCTAACCCAGGGTGTGGGGGTTAGACATGATTTGGGTCTGCTGAGTTCTGGGTGTCCTAGACCCCCGAGGGCAGGCAAAGCTGCCTCCAGGCATATGCATGCACCCCCAACCCCACCTCACCTCTGCCCCAGCCCGAACACACTCAGAAGCGCATCTGTGTGGCAGGCATGGGGGCTGCCCCTGAGAACACACAGCTTCAGAGCCCTCACTCCGGCTTGGACTCAGGTAATGGCCCTCTTCTTTAGGGGCAAACGGCATCAACGATGTCTGCAAGGAGCACCAGCAACCCCTGATGCACAACCACACACAGTCATCGAAACACAACCATAGACACACAACTTCAGACACAGAGATGCATGCTAAGTCATAAGACCCAGGGCACATGTCATGCCCATCTCAGACATACAACCACAGTCACAGACACACAGGCAGTCATACCCAGAGACAATCACAGACAGAACCTCATTAAGACACATAATGGGCTTCCCCAGTGCTCAGACGATCAAGAATCTGCCTGCAATGTAGGAGACCTGGGTTCAATCCCTGGGTCGGGAAGATCCCTTGGAGAATGCAATGCTAACCCACTCCAGTATTCTTGCCTGGAGAATCCCATGGACACAGGAGCCTGGTGGGCTACAGCCCATGGGGTAACAAAGAGTCAGACAGGACTGAGCAACTAACACTTCCACAAGACACACAATGAGGCATCCATTCCATTCATTCAAGACATTTTTAGTGCAGGCCTGGCTGAGCACTGGGCGCTGTTCTGGGTGCTGAAGACATAAGGCGTGAGGGTTCTCAAGAGCTCTCTCCTCCACAGCCCCCACCCGAAGCCCTGCAACAGTAGATTGAGGTGTGGCAGGAAGGGGTTTCCCAGGTGGGGTAGACCTTAGTGCTGCTGTTATGCCTCTTCGGAAGATCCTGGCCATTACACGGCTCCTGTGAGTCTGAGCAAAGGGTGGAGGGAGACCCATGTGACTGACACCCTGAGTCTCTCCCTGGCCTCCAGGCTTCAGTTGTCACTGTGTTTTCAGGTGCAGTCGGCTGTGAGGTCTCTGGCTCTGGGTCCTTCGACCACTGAAATGTATATTCCAAGGTCTTTTCTGAGGAAGTGCCTGGCAAGAGGGATGGGTGGTGAAGGTTTCCTGAGAGCCAGCCCACATCACACCAGCTCCCGCAGCCCCAGGCTAGTCCCTCAACGAACCACTGCACTTGTCACACTTCTTGTGAGCAGGTGAACATGAACCACAGCACTTGTCACACTTCTTGTGAGCAGGTGAACATGAACCACAGCACTTGTCACACTTCTTGTGAGCAGGTGAACATGAACCACAGCACTTGTCACACTTCTTGTGAGCAGGTGAACACACGTTGGAGGGTGAGGGAAGTGAGCGGTAGCAAGGCACGGAGTACTCAGGGTCCAGAGGTAGGCCAGCCAGAAGAGGGTTGCTGTGAGTGGGGGGGACAGAGGGCTGCACTGAGACCAGCTCCTGGGTCCTGACAACCCCAGGCCCTTCCTGACACCCCAGAGTGGCCGCAGCCCTCAACACAGGCTTCTTAGTTATGGTAGGAGCCAAAGCTGGGTGAAAGATGATCCTAGCCCCAGGGGTTGGACTGGACAGTGAGAAGAACCCAGAAGTTCCCACAGAGGGAACTGAGGTCTGAGATAAGCCTAAAAGAAAAAAAAAAAAAAGATCTTAACACTGGCCCTAAAGGAAGGACATCCTTGGCAGGAAACAGCATGTGCCAAAGCTTAGAGGTCTGTCTGTGCTCCCAGTGCAAGGAGTCCAGGTTCAATCTCTGGTCAGGGGGCCTGGATTTGATCCCTGGTCAGAAAACTAGATCCCACAAGCCCACAACTAAAGATCCCAAATGATGCAACTAAGATCCAGTGCAGTTAAGTAAATATATATATATATATATATATATATATATTTTTTTTTTTTTTTTTTAAAGCTTGTAGGTCTGGAACCAGGTGCTCTGTGCTGATAAAATCAGGGTGGCTGGAGGCATAGGTCCAGGAGGAAGCAGCAGGAGGTTGGCAGGACAGCTCAAACAAGTCAGGGCAAGCCAAGCAGGGGAGTTGGGAACTGGCTCCCCAGTAAATGAGAGCCACAGAATGTGAGAAGGAGAGGCACAGCACATCCATTTAACAAATGTTAGCTGAACTGGGGCCCAGGCCTGCACTAGGTAAGGCTGGGAACAGGAAAGGGCTCATTTCTGGGTCTCACATACATACCCCCTTGCCCTTCCAGTGTAGTGAGGGCTGTCACAGCCGGAGAAACCTGGGACAGGTCTGCCTGGAAAAACTTCCAGGTGAAGGGCATCTTGCCATGGATCACACTCAGCCAGAAAGGCCACAATATAGTGCTTTCTCTTCTTTTGTCCTTTCTGGGACCTCTGGTATCCTTCCCCTAGCCCAGTCCTCCTGGAAGACTCTTATATACCCTTCAAAACCTTACTCAGTATCGCCTCTGTAAAATCTTCCTTAATCCCTTTTTAAGTTCATATTTTCTGAACATTTGGCTGAGTGCTGGGCACCACCATAAGCCCTCACTGGGTCTTCACACACCATCCTAAGCCCTCACTGGGTCTTCATACCCACCATAATAACTTGCAAGGGTTATTATTCTTCCTGAAATGTTCTAAGCTACCCCTTCAAAAGTTACTGCCTCAGGGAGGTCCTCACTGCCAGAGGCAGTACAGCATGATGATTAAGCAAGGAGACCCTCCAGTTGGATGGCCGGTGTTCAAATCCTAGTTTTGTCCCCTTCCCAGCTGTGTAATGTTGGGATAATTATGAAACCTCTTCAAGCCTCAGTGTCCCCAACTATAAAAATGGGATATCATACTACCTACTTTACTGAGTTGTTGTGATTAAGTAAATTAATCCATACGAGTGCCTGATTGATACACAATAACGGGATCTCAGTCTTTGAAAATTACACTGAGGACTTAGTACTTTGGAATCATAGGAGCCCTGGGAGACTTGGGAGGGGAAAAAGCAGGGTGCATTTCTGAGTGACAATTGCAGGCAGGACACCAGGTCGATCCCCGCCCCAACTCGCCTCCAACATCACCTGCTTCTCCCTCAGTCACTCCAGATAGAATTCTCGGAGGAAGGGGGCGGGGTCATTTGCCTGGGCCCCGCCCCCGGGGCCTTGAATCCTGCGCCCGCCAGGCTTCAGACCCCTTTCCACCCCCACCTACCACATACCACCTGCTCATGCTCTCCCATCAGGGACCGCGAAGCCAGTCCCCAGCTGTGACGCTGAAATTTGATCCCGTGGGGACACCATCCCATTAAAACGCGCGGAGTCCAAAGGTAGAGTCACAGAGAGGGGTGTGGCTGGCAGTTTAGCTCCGCCCCTGCCGATGCAGCCGAAGGCTTCATTGGCGCCTTTCCGCTTCCGCAGATCCTAGGATCCGCGGTATAATTGGATGAGAGTCCGGAGAGTGGGCGGGATTTCAGGTTTAGTTTCCGTTTATCGATTGGTCAATATTTAAGAGGGCGGTACAGGAGATACAGATCTCCGGTCCGATTGGCTTCTGGCTTAGCTGGGGGGCGGGACGAATTCTTGGTCCCACGAGGGGAGGTAGCTGAGGAGGTCCGCGGGCCACCCCAGAGCGCGGGAGTGAGGTACCGAGCCCACCAAGCCTGACATTCTAGGTCCAGCCCGGGACTCCTGGTGCTGCGGGTCGAGATCCGGGTCCAGTGGTGGGGTCGGTTTCCTCCGGATGAGATTTGGGGTTTCCAGGATTAGAACGCGTCTCTGGGAGGTGCTTCGGGAATGTTCTTAGCGACATCCTGTCATGAAAGGAGCGGTCTTTGATGTTAGAAGTGGGTCCCTGGGGTGATATTTGGGAATCACTGGGGTGATCTCTGAAGATCTAGGGCTGCAAGCTTGAGCTGCTGGAGCTGAAATTTGGGGGTCTCAGAGGTGGCATGGATGTTGGGGTTCAGAGACCCTAAGATCTTGGGGGCTGACATTTGGAGAGATAGGGTCGGGGTTGTCACAACTGTTTTGGGTCTTCCCCATCCCATTCCTGGGCTGCTAGCCCGGTATCTCTGCTGGATAGACCACGACCCTGGCCTTGTGCAGGCTCACAGGGTCTGAAGGCCACAGGGCAAATATAAAGCTCTGACTTACCTGGTGCCTCCTTCTCAGGCCTGAAAGATGGAGGAAGGTGGGAATCCAGGAAGCTTGACTAAAGTGGTCCATCTCCTGGTCTTGTCAGGGGCCTGGGGCATGCAAATGTGGGTGACCTTCATCTCAGGTAGGGATCGTCGGCCTGGACATCATGGATGCCCGCGGTGGGGACAGGGATGAGAGAGGGTCCTTGGACGAGTCCTAACACTGGTCCCCTGCACCCCACAGGCTTTGTGCTTTTCCGAGGCCTTCCCCGACATACCTTCGGTCTGGTGCAGAGCAAACTCTTCCCTTTCTACTTTCACATCTCCATGGGCTGTGCCTTCGTCAACCTCTGCATCTTGGCTTCACAGTGTTCCTGGGCTCAGCTCACATTCTGGGAGGCCAGCCAGGTATGCGGGCTTTGGCTCCACTACCCTCTGGACATTCACTCCCAGGACTGCACTGACCACCTATGACACCTTTGTGACAATTAAAACAAGACCCCCCAAACCACCCCAGCTTCCTGGTATACAGAGAGTTGGGCTTTGGATACCCTTGAGCAGTGCACAGCCTGCACAACCATCCCCAGCAGCCCTGTCTATTCCCCCTGTGTCTGTCTGCTGGCTGTTGCTCCCTCTCCTCCCCCTGACTGGGCCTGCAGCCAAGCTGTGGTGACTCAGCTGGGCTGAGGCACTGACCCCAGCTCACTGTTTAAAAACTAGCCTGACTGGGGATTTACAGTCCCCCACCTCCATCCCCGGAGAAGGAAATGGCATCCCACTCCAATATTCTTGCCTGGGAAATCCCATGGACAGAGGAGCCTGGTGGGCTACAGTCCATGGGGTCACAAAAGAGTCGGTCACGACTTAGCGACTAAACAACAGCAACAACCCCCATCCACACATTTTACCCAACCACAAGGCAAGGAGCCATCTCTGCATCTCATGTTTCTCTATCCTGCCCTCCCCTGACCCCATTCTGTCCCTCAGATGTGGGCAGGTAAGGCCTGAAAGGGGTTTTGATAACCTCACAGACACATGAGGGATTATGGGTAACTGGAAACTTCGGGGACTTTTGATCCTTTCCCTGTGGGCCCAATGTCAGCTTCTAGGGACTAGGCTGGGGCCACAAAGGAGATAGGCCCCGTCTTAGGCTCTTTGGGGGAAATGAAGGGACAGTTACTGTGGTGCTCTGTCCCAACTCAGGGAAGAGAGGCTCTGCCCATCCTCAGTTCTGGGGAAGAATTGGGTAGGAGACAGGCTGTGTTCTGGAAAGTTCCAGTCAGTGTATTAGAAGAGAAGCAGCTCAGGAATTCGGGGGAGAGAGAAGAGACAGTGGTGGAGCCTTTCCTTAGGAACTGCGGGTCTCAGGATATGAGAGCTGGAGCTCTGTTTGGGTTTGGGGATGGAGCAGGGAGACCTGGCTTTGACCCGATCCTGTCTCCCATTCCCCTCTGGCCTTTGAGGATGCACAAGGACATGCCCTGGGGCCCCTTCTGCCTCCCAGGAGTGGCTCACCTTGTCCTCACGTTGCCCCACCAGCTCTTCTTGCTGCTCCTGAGCCTCACACTGGCCACCGTCAATGCCCGCTGGCTGGAGTCCCGCACCACGGCCGCCATGTGGGCCCTGCAGACTGTGGAGAAGGAGCGGGGCCTGGGCGGGGAGGTGCCGGGCAGTCACCAGGGCTCGGACCCCTACCACCAGCTGCGGGGTCAGGACCCCAAGTACAGCGCCCTCCGCCAGCAGTTCTTCCGCTACCATGGCCTGTCCTCCCTTTGCAATCTGGGCTGCCTCCTGAGCAATGGGCTTCATTTGGCAGGCCTTGCCCTGGCCCTCCACAACCTCTAGCTCCCACTGACTCTCTGTCTCTGCTGGGGCCCTGGATGTCAATAAACGCTTCTTTGGAAATGACTGCCTTCATCTTTCTCCAACTGGGAAGCAAAGAAGGGGAGGGGCAGGCAAGGGTCGTTGTTGCTGTTGTTTAGTCACTCAGTCGTGTCCTATTCTTTTGCAACCCCATAGACTGTAGCCCACCAGGCTCCTCTGTCCATGGGATCTCCCCGGCAAAGAATGCTGGAGTGGGTTGTCATTTCCTTCTCCAGGAGATCTTCTCAGGGATTGAACCTCCGTCTCCTGCCTTGGTAGGTGGACTCTACCACTGAGCCACCAGGGAAGCCCTTGTAGGCAAGGGTAGAGCTGAGGGATTCCGTTTTCCCATTCACATGGCATACTAATTCAGAGTGTAGTATGTTGCAGCCCCTAAGCTCGTCCTATAATGGTGCCATTTGTTGAGCACCTACTGTGTGCCAGGCATGGCGCTAACCATTACACATAGCATGTATTATGGTAATAGTATCTGGTTCTGATCCATAGAGGACAATTGTATTTTTTCACCTCATTGACATTGGGAATGGCCACGTGACTTGCTTTGGCCAATGAAATGTGAGCAAAGTCACTTTTGAGAAGAAGTATACAAGCCAGTGCCTGATTCACCACATCTTCCCCTGTTTGTAATGATCAGTGTGAGTGAGAAGCAAACCTTGGACGTAAGGGACTTGTGAACACGGTAAGGGAAGGAAAGAGTGGGGCAAAGGGAGAAGGTAGCACTGACCTATATACACTACCATGCATAAAATAGATAGCTGGTGAAAAGTTGCTGTATAACAGGGAGCTCATCTTGGCACTCTGTGATAACCTAGAGGGGTGGACTGGGGGAGGGGAGGGAGGCTCAAGAGGGAGTTGATGTATATAACTATGGCTGATTTGGGGTGTTGTATGGCAGAAAACAAGACAACATCATAAAGCAATTTTTCTCCAATTTAAAAAAATGAAGCAAACCTTGGATGTTGGGTGCCATGGTGACTTTGGGGCTGCTTGTTACTGAGCATATACCAGCACTTCCTGACTGACACACACCTCAGTTCATCCACAGTAGCCCTTGGAGGTGGCTAACATTGCTCCCAAGAAGCAATGGGGGCTCAGTGAAGTTCAGCAAGTGGCTTCAGGTGCAGTTGTTTGAATTAGGAATCCACCAAAGCCTGAACTTTAAAAATTTTTGGTTTTAAAAATTTTTTGGCCACATGACATGTGGGACCTTAGTTCCCTGAGCAGGGGATCAAACCCATGCCCCCTGAAGTGGAAGCATGGAGTCTTAACTACGTGGCCGCCAGAGAAATCCTAAGCCTGAATATTATAAATGCAGATTCTCTACTGTTGGCCTGAAGAAAAAAACCACAGTTGGGCCTGGATATCAAATTTTGTGGCCTCAGGCCAGGGCCTGCCCCTCTCTGATTTCCAATTTCTTTATCTATAAAAGGAGGGGGTTAACTCTTCAGGTATTTGGAAAAGGTGTCTAGCCCAGTTTAGGGTCAGGCGCTGCACTTTACAAACAACAAACTCATATCAGAACCTTTACCCAACCCTGTGAAGTGGGCACCCTTGTTAACGACGGACCACATGATGGATAGGGAAAATGAGGCCCGGGGAGGTTAACATGTCCAAAGCGACAAGGACTGGAAGTGGTGGAGCTGAGATTGGAACCTGGCTCCAGAGTCCGTGCTCTTAGCTGCTGTGCACATGTAGGAACTCCACGTCCGGTTGGTTAAAATGAAATGTTTATTGGCACGAACAGACAGCTAGCTGCGCGCTTGGAGATACTTCCAGCCCCTCCCCCGTCCCACTCCGCCCCCGCCCAGCCCCACAAGCCCCGCCCCGGTTCCTCCCCGCCCTTCCCCAGGAGCGGCCCCTCTTCCCGCTTAGGGGCGGGGCCGGAGCGGGATCCGGGTGGCTGCTGGCAGCGGCGGCGGCGTCTGCGGCTGCGGGGTCTGGGTCGCAACCAGGGCCAGGTCGCAGAGAGTTCGGAGGCAGAACCCTCGCAGCCAGCGTCCCCCACTACGCGAAGTGACTCCCTCGGAGGGAGAGCACTCCAGCCCGCGCCTCCGCGTCCCAGCAGGTCTCCGGGGGGGACTGGGGCTTAGCGGGGGAGGGCCGGGGTCCTGGGGAACAAAGGCAGGCGGCGGGGGACGCCACTTCCCTCGCCCCTACCCAGCTGGGCTCATCGGGAGCGTTAATGGGGCGCGGGCGGGGCAGAAAGCCCAGCTGGAGACAAGAGATGTGACCATATGGTGATGGAGGAAGCTCGGAGCTCCCCAGCACTGGCTGGGGCGCCCCACATCAGGTGACGAGGGGGACAGGACCGAGCCCTCCGGGGTCCCTTAACTCGTGCCTGGCCTGATGGAGAGTCGCCAGATGGTCAAGATAAGAGGTGGGACCGGCTGACAGGTGGGCTGAGGGTGGGGCGGAGTTGGGGCCCCATCCCAGCTGCCCTGCCTAGCATGGGGAAAGGCTTCCTGCCTCTTCCCTTCCCCTCCTCAAACTCGTTCTCCCGGAACACGGGGTGGGGCAGAGGGCTGGGCAGGAAAGGAGGGCCGGCTGGGTCCTCCTTTTTAACCTGGATAAAAGCCTCAGGGGGTAGTTGAGAAATGGCTTTGCCAGGGGTGCCTCTGCTGGTTGCCCCACATTCACCCAGGCCTTCTGGGGCCTCCCTGTGAGGCTCAGGGAGCAGCCACAACAGCTAGGAAAATAGGCCTCTGCAGTGACTGAGGGCGTGCATGGTCCCAGATGAAGCAGCCTTATCTGTGGGGACAGATTGACAGGAAAGGCCCATCCAGGTGGTCAGGGTGGTGGCTGGGGTGGGTGGTTTCCTTGGATTGGAAGACCATCTCTTTCTGGCCTCTGTGGGCTGACGCTGGGCTGGGGTGAGTCAGCTTTCCTGGGAGGCAGATGGGCCCAGCCCCTTTGACAAACAGAAGGTGGCAGGCCCCATTTGGGGGTAGAACTGGGCATTGAACCCTGGGGTGTATCCACTTAAAGCCCCCTCCCCATGGGCTTCAGGGAAGGACTTAAAGTTGGCCTGGGTAGGGGCAGGCGGGTGGCTAACACCTGCCAAAGTCAACACCCAGGCCCTGGGTGGTGGTGGGGTGGGGGGGGCTTTATCCAGCTGACAGCCCCAGCTACCCCCAGCTCACACTTGGGCCACGCCAGCTTCTCGCCCCGGGGCAAAGTCCACACCTGCACCTTCCGAAGGTTCTGGTTCCTCAGCAGCCCGATGAGGCACCCCCAACCTGGACCCTTGCATTTGGCAAACATCCCCATTTTCTAGGCGAGGACGCTGAGGCCCCACAAGGGCAAGTGACGCATCCAAGATCACTTGACGTCCAAGTGGCAGAGCCAGGATTTGAGCCCAGGTCCGGTGCATGGGCTTCCCAGGTGGCTCTGTGGTAAAGAAACTGCCTGCTGATGCAAGAGACCTGGGGTTGGGAAGATTGCTTGGAGGAAGAAATAGCAACCCACTCTGGTATTCTTGCCTGGAAAATCCCATGGACAAAGGAGTCTGGCAGGCTACTGTCCATGGAGTCGCAGAGTTGGACATGACTTAGCAACTAAAACAACACCAACCAGTGTAGACACTGGGACCATTCCCGGTGTCATTTTCCCTGCAGGGCTCCAGCTCTCCCCATCCCAGGAGGCTCCCTGCCAAGATGGCATCAGCTGGAGACCCCCCAACAGGCCAGCGGGATGCAGCGGACCAGAACTTCGACTACATGTTCAAGCTGCTGCTCATTGGCAACAGCAGCGTGGGCAAGACGTCCTTCCTGTTCCGATACGCCGACGACTCCTTCACGCCCGCCTTTGTCAGCACCGTGGGCATTGACTTCAAGGTCAAGACAGTCTACCGCCATGACAAGAGGATCAAGCTGCAGATCTGGGTGGGCCAGGCGGCAGTCTATGGGTCTGCCGGCCCAGGCAGGGGCTGGGGTTCCTCTGGGGAAGCTCAGGCGAGGGTGTAGGGCTGTGGGGAGGGGTCCCAGGTCAGCAACAGTGATCCAGAGTCGGGGAGAGGGCTTGGGGTAGATGTGAAGAGCAGTAGGGGTATTATCCATGAAGTGAATTCATCAGGATGAGGGGGATTTACCCTGCTCTCTAGGGTCTGAGGGGGAGACAGTACTAACCCAAGCTGGATTAGAAGATCTGGTGACGAATGGGGAAGAGGTTTGGGTACCCTGTTGGGATAGGCCCGGAGGCTCCCACTGAGCTTCTTCAGAGTCAAGCTCGCGCTCCCAAAGCACCTGCTGGTAATGATTGTCATGGTAATGAGCATCAGACTGTCTGCACCAAGGTGGTACCCTCTGGTCAAGGTGGTTCTTGTTTGTGGTCATGAAGTTGGTTCTTGGAGATGAGGTCATAGGGGGCTTAATAAGTCTTTGAGAGGCCACCGACCCCTCAGACTGGAAACCCCTCAAGGACAGGGTGCATGTCCCCTCCATCAGACTAGAGCAGGCCCATATTTCTCCCCATTAAATCGGGGGCTGTGAGGGCAGGTCCATGTCCTGGTCATCAGACTGGGGCTGTGAGGCTGGGGTGCCCACCTGGAGAGGTAGGGTGGGGAACAGGGTGGCTTCTAGATGCCTGACCCCACTGTGTGCCCAGGACACGGCGGGCCAGGAGCGCTACCGTACCATCACCACAGCCTACTACCGCGGAGCCATGGGCTTCCTGCTCATGTATGACGTTGCCAACCAGGAGTCCTTCGCTGCCGTGCAGGACTGGTGAGTGCTTGCTGACCACTGACCCCCTGACCTTCACCCTCTCTCCCTGACCCTAATCTCTGGCCTAACACAGCCCTCCAATTCCACAGGGCCACGCAGATCAAGACCTACTCCTGGGACAACGCTCAGGTCATCCTCGTGGGGAACAAGTGTGACCTGGAGGATGAGCGTGTTGTGCCCACCGAGGAAGGCCGGAGGCTCGCCGACGACCTTGGTCAGTGCCCAACCTGGGCTACAGGCCCTGGACCTCCCAGAACCAAACCTCCATCCCTATGCTTGAGTCCCAGGTCCAACCAGTCACCAATACTTTGCCCTTTGAAGATCTGCCCAGAAAAATACCTGCATGTATACCACCTGCTACGTTTAATTCCAGAGGATTTACCCACAGATAACCTTTACTGCCCAACTGCCCTGGGAACCCAAACTCAGCAAAACCGTTTCTGGGAATTTATCCTACAAACACCACCCGTGTGGGAAGTGACGGGTGTATCAAATTACAGCACAGTTATTAGGAGGGAAGGCTTGGCAGCCTCCCAAGTCTCTCACAGTGGGGGAAGCAGCTACACATAAAGTATAGTCACGTGAGGGAATACTATGCAGCTGTGTAAAAGGATCAGGCCATCCTTTATGTTCTGCAGTCTGTGGATATATGGGTAAGTGGAAAAAGCAAACTACAGAATAGTGGGTATGGCTGCTGCTTTTAGTCCAGGGATCAGCAAACATTTTCTTTTTTTGGCTGCACAGTGAAGCTTGTGGGATCTTAGTTCCCCAACCAGGGACTGCACCCATGCCCCCTGCAGTGGAAGCGAGGGGCCCTAACCACTGGACTGCCAGGGAAGTCCCTTGCCAACATTTTCTTAAAGGGCCAAATAGGAAATATTTTCAGTCCTAGGGTCTAACTGCTCAGCTGTGCCTGAAAGCAGCCTTGGATAATACATCAGTGAATGAGTGTGACTGTCTGCCAATAAAACTTTAATTACACAAATAGGCAACAGCACCTGAGACTAACACATAATATGATAAATCAGCTATGTTCACGCATGCTCAGTCGATCAGTCATGTCTGACTCTGTGACCCCACATACTATAGCCCTCCAGGCTCCTCTGTCCATGGAATTTTGCAGGCAAGAATACTGGAGTGGGTTGCCATTTCTTTCTACAGGGGATCTTCCCAGGGATCGAACTTGTGTCTCCTGCCTTAGCAGGCAGATTCTTTACCACTGAGCCACCAAGAAGGCCCAATATACTTAAATTTAGTTCTTGAATAAATACTTATAAAGAAAATAGGCAACAAGCCAGATTGGCCTGCAGCTCAGTTTGCCAACCCCTGCATTAGCGTTTAAAAAGGGTGTATATTGATGTATATTGATGTTTGCTTAAAGGAACTCTGGAAAGATACAGAAGGATCTAGTAATCCTGGTGACCTGGGATGCTACCAGGGTTGGAGGGGAACTTTTCAGCCTACCTTTGTGAATCAGGTGAATGGATTCTCGATTCAAAGTTTAAGCTAAAAGAAAATCTTGTCCTGGAGTATTCTAGGCCCTCCCCAGGACTTTCTGTCCAAGAGGGAATGTAAGCACTATGCAGGGAGGGCGGGTTAAGGACGGAGACTCTGGAGCTAGAATCCCCTCCTGCAACCCACTAACTACGTGACCTTTGGCATCTCACCTACCCTCTCTGTGCTTCCATTGCTCCATCTAGGAAACAGGTGAAAACCTCATCTACCTCATAGGACTGTTAGATTAAATAAGCAAATCCTGGCCCTGATTGAACATTAACTGCAGTTATTTCTTGATGGCTTTGTGATCTCGCACCGGTGACTTTAGCTCTCTGGGCCAGCACTTCCTCGTGTGTGAAAGGCAGATAATATAATAACAGCCCCACCTGGTTAGGTTGTCAGGAGGGTTAAATGAGTTATGACGCATGAAGCAGTGCTAACAGAATCCTGCGTATGTGTGGTTTGCATCTAAGCGTTAGCTAGCGTGACTGTGAAGTGTTGCTGATGTTTGTGCCTAAAACCTAAGAGATTTACTGTCTGACCCTTTGCAGAGAAACTTCACAGACCCCTGGACCATAACCATCCCCTCTTTCTTTTCATTTTTTTTTCTTGCCATCATCTGTTGGAGAAACTGGGTCTTTGTTCTGTGGAAGGTCCCCCGTTTGGGGTTTGACTCTGCTCCTTTGTCAACTGTGTTTTAGGAACCTGAGCCTGGGTCCCATTTACAGATGTGCTGGGAGTCAGCTGTTGGGGCCCTGCTGTAGGCTGGAATACTTGAGAATGCTGCCCACACCTTTTTGGTTGTTGGCTGCAACACGCGGGATGAGGGATCTTAGTTCCCTGACCAGGGATTGAACCCTTGCCCCCTGCCGTGGCTGCGCAGAGTCTTAACCACTGGACCACCGGGGAAGTCCCCTGCTCACACCTTCTTGTGGAAAACATCTAGTTCCTGGGGGTCAGGGGGCGATTCCCGCTCTTCCATTAAGTTTAAAATATCAGACAACAAGTTAGGAGATGGATTTGGACCCCAATTTTGTAAGAAAAAAATCCACACACGTGTGCACACATATTCCTACCCACTACAAACCAAACCCCAACAATTATATATTTTTTTTTTAAGTGGAAAGCTAGATGTCAAAACAGCAATAGTAGTTGTTATCTGGGTGATGAGATTACACACAACATTTTTAGCTGACTTGATACTTTTCAGTAGTTTCTCTAGTGAATATTCATAATTAGAAGAAATAAGGCATTTAAAAAAAAACAAACTGGGACTTCACTGGTGGTCCAGTAGTTAAGGCTCCGCACTTCAACTGCAGGAGATGTGGGTTCAGTTTCCTGGTTGGGGAACTAAGATCCTGTTGTGTGCGGCAGCCAAAAATTAAGTCTTAAAAAAAGAAGAAAAACTCAACATTGTTTGAGGCAGAGCTAGACATGATTAATGAAATGCCAAATTTGCCTGGGAAGACGGTGGGGTGACATTGATGATCACCAGGCTCAGGATAGAGGTCGTTTCCTGCCTCTGTCATCCACCCATTCATCCATCTATTCATCCATCCACTCATCCATCCATCTATACATCTATCTATACATTCATCCATTCATTCATCTATATATCCATCTCTCCGTCCATCCATCTACCTATCCATCCATCTATACACTTATCTATACATCCTCCCATCTACCCATCCATCCACCTGTACATCTATCCATCTAAAATCACATCATTCATCCACATATCCCTCTACCCACCCATCCATCCATCCATCTGATCAGTCATTCAGTCAGTAGTTTCTGAGCGCTTGCTCTGTGCCAGGCCCTGGGCTGCAGTTGTGGACAAGGCAGATAGACATCCTGCCATCTTGGTGCGGGTATTCTAATAGTGGAGACATAGATGGATAATTATACATTTACTAATTATAATGATATTTATCTAGTGCTGCATGATAATGACAAAGGTTAGAATGCTGCTACTGCTAAGTCACTTCAGTTGTGTCCGACTCTGTGCGACCCCATAGACGGCAGCCCACCAGGCTCCCCCGTCCCTGGGATTCTCCAGGCAAGAACACTGGAGTGGGTTGCCATTTCCTTCTCCAGTGCATGAAAGTGAAAAGTGAAAGTGAAGACGCTCAGTCGTGTCCGACTCTTCGCAACCCCATGGACCGCAGCCTACCAGGCTCCTCCATCTATGGGATTTTCCAGGCAAGAGTACTGGAGTGGGGTGCCATTGCCTTCTCCAAGGGTTAGAATAGAGGCCAACTGTTCACCCTGTGCTGTGTGAATAGCCTGGACATTTGTCTGAATTTCTGGCCTACCTTGGGAACGGCAGATGGGGATACACTGGGGACCATGGCTCCCAGCAGGTGGAGCCTGAACCGGGGCACAGGGTGCAGGAAGGACAGTCATGTGCACCCTATTTGCAGGTTGCTGGGCCCTTCTTGTAGCCCAGGAACTCTGGGCAGGGCCCCAAAGCATTTGTACCACCTCTCACCTTTTGCTAAATGGATAAGCTTTTTTTTTTCTTTTTGCTTTGTTGGGTCTTGTTGCAGCGCTGGGTTTTCTCTTGTTGCAGAGCATGGGCACAGTAGTTCCAGCACTCAGGCTTAGTTGCCCCGAGGCACGTGGGATCTTAGTTCCCCAACCAGGGATTGAACCTATATCCCCTGCATTGGAAAGCAGATTCTTAACCACTGGACCACCAGGGAAGTTCCTAAACATTTTTTTTTTTTAAGAGAAAAAGTTATGATGATCCCTGTGATGCTAAAAGTCTATTCAAATCTGCTTCACCCTCCCCTTCCCCAAAAGGAATCAGCCAGCCTGCCCTCCCTCCTGAGGCCCAAGGTGGTACACGAGAAATGTTTAATCTGTTATTATTTCAACCAGGCAGCCTGAGTGTGTTAACCTGTGTGAATTTACATGAGTGACTTTCCTGCTGTGTGCCTCAGTTTTCCCATCTATAAAATGGGCTATAATAGCATAGGGCATTCCCTAGCAGTCAGGTGGTTAGGGCTCCACCCTTCCACTGTAGGGGGCATGGATCCAATCCCTGATTGGGGAACTAGGATCCCACAAGCTGCATGGTCCAGCTCCCCCCACAAAAACTATCTGCCTCAGACTGAGTGACTGCGCATGCCCAGAGCATCCTTAAATGAGTTAATTTACATAAAGTTCTTAGAAAAGTACCTGTCAGTAAGCATTGCGTAAGCACTGCCTATTATTATTATTACTGTTTTTAGTGCACTCTGTAGGCCAGGAACTGCGTACATTGTATGCTCTCTAAAACTCTGCGAAACCTGCCATTATCTGGCTGACAGAGGTTACAGATTGGGTAGCCCTGGGCTGAAGCCAGTCCTGTTTTATTTGACCTGGAGCATATGTTCCAGAACATGTGAAATACTTGGCTGCGCTTAAAAGGTCCACATAAATATTGGGCTTTGTGGGCACCCTGGCTGTGCCTTTCTGTGCAGCAGAAATTGGATAGAGGATGAGTACCGCTTAACTGGGGTAAGACTCTTGCCACCGCTGCCTTGTGACAAAGAGATACGCAAGGTAGTCCGGGCAAGTGCTGCTGTCACACATTTTTATCAACATCAGCAGCATCATTGTTCCCATTTTACAGAAGAGCAAACTGAGGCTCCGAAAGACTAAGAGTCTCAGCTGAACGAAGGTCAGAACTGGGCTTGGAACCCAGGTTCGTGTGATGCCATAGCCCAGGCGCTGACCCCCCAGGGTTTCACAGATCATCCTATCTTTTTTTTTTTTTTTAATGCCATTTATTATGTTTAAACACCCTCCCCACCCCCTGCCACAACATGTAAGATATTAGTTTCCCGACCAGGGATCAAACCCGTGCCTCCTGCAGTGGAAACACGGAGTCTTAGCCACTGGACCGCCAGGGAATTCCCACATCTTCCCATCTTCTATTCCTCCAGGTTTTGAGTTCTTCGAGGCCAGCGCCAAGGAGAACATCAACGTGAAGCAGGTCTTCGAGCGCCTGGTGGACGTCATCTGCGAGAAGATGAATGAGTCCCTGGAACCCAGCTCTAGTCCTGGCAGCAATGGGAAAGGCCCGGCCTTGGGGGACACTCCAGCGCCACAGCCCAGCAGCTGTCCCTGCTAGAAGACTCCCCCACCCCACCCCCTCCTGCCTCGGCAGAGACTGTAACTGAGGCATGAGCCATAAGGGCTGTTTCCAAGCTCAGGGCGCCCCCAACTTCCCATTGGCCGCCCCCACTCCCGCATGGCGCGTTCTCTGGCCAAGGCCACCAGCCTGCCCAAGCAGCCCCTGTCGCAGGCTCCAGACCCTGCACTGCGGGCAGGGTCTGGGGAAGGGGCATGCACGAGCTTGCTGCTTCCTGGCATTGTCATGGTGATAGTGAGCACGCACACGGTGCGTCCCACTCCGCCTGGTGAAGGGGCAACCGCCATGCCTTCTGGGTTAGAACCACTTATCCGCATCCGTTTCTGAGTTGGGCATTGATTTTAGTTCGTGTGCTGGCCAGAGATGGTTCTTCTCCCTCGTGCAGTTGGGGTGGGAGTGGGGAGTTGGTGGGAGGGATCTCAGAATTCATCCGTGGAGATGTGGAAGGCAGGTCCTTTCTCAGGATCGCCCAGTCTGCCTGTGAACCTTCTGCCTGTGAACCAGGGTGGTGGTTTTGCATCTCCCAGACCCCTCCCTTCTGACCTGCAGATCTTCTGCCTGTGAAAGCAGTATTAAAGCGGCTTTTCCCAGATCGCCCCCTACCCCCACCCGTGGCTTTAGGGACCCCAGAAGTGCCTTCTCAGCTTCTCCAGAATTTGCTCGACCCTGCCACTGTTACAGCTGACCCACTGCATTCTCGATCCAGAATAGAATTCTGGAAATTATGGGCTGCTCCGGGCCAGGCAGAGAATCATGCATTCCTGCTGAGGACTTTTTACCAGGAGTTAATTCAGAGTTAGAAGCTTAGGCTCTCCTGCCCTGCCCTGCCTTCCACGGGCCCTGTTTGGCTGGTAATGTTTTAAGCAAGGTCTTTCCACATCCCATATCCTGCTCAAAAAGGAAATTGAGCAATATTCCTGTAGCATAGCCTGCACTGGCTGGCGGCTCTCCATGTGAGGACATCGGCTCCTCCCACTTGAAAAACCTTGAAGACACAGGGCTGGCTTCCCGAAGCCATGTTATCTCTGGGGTCCTGCTAATGGAGGAGCCACAGGAAAGAACGCTTTGGGGTTTGGCTGGAGGGGCAGCAGGGAAGGTAGGGCTGGGTAACCGCTGTTGCTACTTGGATTTCCTAGATGCCGCTTGGGAGTGGCAGGCTGAAGACAGATGGGTGGAGAACAGTCCCCCTGGTTGATGGAGGCACTAGCAGGGAGCCCACCAGGTTGGGCGTCCCTAGCTACCAGGGGCTCCTGCTGGGACGTGATCTTCATTTTGACACCTTCCTGGCCCCATCCTCCGCTCAGTGGCCCTTCCTGCCCACCTGAGTCCAACCTTGGTGACGCAGTACCTCTTTCAACTCTGAAACACTGATACCCCAGAACTTTCCACTGTGAGGACAGCCAAAGTGTGTGATTTGTCCAGTCTCCCAGCCCCTGCTGCCAAAGTGACTTTCTGTAGCCTTGAGGATCTCTGCTACTTCCTACAAGGAATGGGCAAGGTCTGGGTGCAGTTTAACGTAGTTCTTACCTTTACAGAAGCTGGAGATTGAATTTGTTTCTAGAGGGCCCTGTTCACCCCAAACCAGGGACTGCCCTTAGAGCGTCAAAAGTGGGGGTATTTTTGTACACCAACAAACTTGACTGCAATGAAAAGGACAAGTTCTTGGAAATACACCACATGAAACTTATCGGAAGGTTTGGGTCAGGGGAGTCTAAAATGTCAGTTGCTTTAACATAAAAGAAATTAAAGCAGCTAGAAAAAGGCTTCTTAAGACACACCATGGCCTGTCAAGATTGCCTTTGCCTGTCCATTTTCCTTAAACTGCTGCCAGAAAAAAAACGTTTGGCCAGAGTGTCACTATCAAGGGGACCAGCTGACTTGTGTGATAGCCTGTGTGATAAAAGACAGCTTTGGCTGCATCTTGTACCTGACCTGGCCTAAGATTTCTGTTTACACAAGACTTTTCAGCAGTTCAACTTTAAGTTGCAGTTGAGACAGCTGCCACTCTTGAGGGTTCTCTCAAGCCTAGGAATGATGTAGGAGAATTTTTCTTGTTTGGTCTAAAAATGGTGTTCAGTTTTTATCTTATGATGTTTTGGGGGGAGGTTTAACTCCTGACAGTGTCTGGAAAACTGCACCTGATGTTCTCAAAGATCACCAGGAGGGAATGGAGGTTTGTTGAGTTTACAAACAAAGATTAAGCCAAAGGCTGTGGGAAGACAGCTTCCTGGTGCCAGGGAGGCTGGGATCTGGGGAGGTGCCTTGAGGCTGTATCCTGCATCCCTGCTGTGCCTTCTTATTTGCTTTCAAGTTGTCTTTCCAATGTCAGCAGGAAATTGCCATGATCGCCTTTTGGGGTTTGGGGTTATGTTTGTTTTACTTTTCTTTGGCTTCTCTGGGGATCATTTTCTTGTGTGTTTCTCTCCCAGCTCCACTGAAAACAAAACAAGGGGTGAAATTTGATCTCAGTCTTGAAGTGCTAATTCCAATAAGTGACTTCTCCTCCATGATCCCAGAACACACCAGGAGAGAGCTCTAGACCTTTATATTCTGGGTGTGGTTCTCCTTGTGTAAGCCGTTCTTAGATGTTCAGTCATAAAGATGTGCACTTTTCTCGAGAAAATAAAAAATTAAAGTTGTTATGCCCAGATGCTGTGGTTCTTTTCTTTCCATTAGTGAAATGGAGTTTCCAGGAAGAGGACAGTTGAATCACAGCCAAGTGGAGAGTTGGTTGAGGGCCGTGTGTGATGCTGCAGAACCTGAATCAGGACAGGGAAGCTCTGGTCTGGGGCTGCCTCTAGTTGGGCTGATCTCTGGGGACCTCCATGGTGGCTCAGATGGTAAAGAATTTTCCTGCAATGCAGGAGATCTGGGTTTGATCCCTGGGTCCGGAAGATCCCCTGGAGAAGGGCATGGCAACCCACTCCAGTATCCTTGCCTGGAAAATCCCATAGACGGAGGAGGCTACAGTCCACGGCAGGCTACAGCCCCTGGGGTCGCAGAGTCGGACATGACTGAATCGACTTAGCATGCATGCAAAGTGATAGATAAAAAGTGATTTCTTAGAAAGGGACGCTTGTAAGGTTCACAAGTGGGCAGCGCAATGCTTGCCTGCCCCGGGTACTCAGTGAGTTACATTTTTATAGTCAGAGGAAGAGAGTGGAAGGGGAGAAAATCTTATCTGTCTTCCCCCAGGTAGGGCAGGGAGGTTTACTTGTCCCTCCCTACGTGGTCAGGCCAGGACTGTCACAGCACTTCTGGAAAATATTTTCAGGTCTCAGTACAATGAAGTTCCTTCTTTTTGAAAAGTCACCTTCCCGTAAATGATAGTTTTTTGTGTCCACAGAGCCTGACTGTAGAGTCATTAACTTGATGACACCACTGGGCAGATTGTAGGCCTTATTTTCTACTGTTGTTTTATTGTTTTGGGGGGCATGGTGCAAAGAGCACATCTTAGGGGCCAAATAACACGTTTTGGGGGTTCCTAACTCAGTGAGCTCACTGGGCAGGATGTGGGTCTCATGCCACCATTATTTTATTGCTTTGGGGCATGCCCCATGCTCGTGTTGCATGGTTTTGTTGTTAGCTTGCTTTTATCATTAAGCAAGCCAGTCTGACTTTGATGCTAAGTGACCTGTTTTGCTATATAATAAGTCAGGCAGGCCCACCTTGTTTCAGAATTTTCCCATTACTTTCTCTAGTGATCATTAATCTTATTAACGGGGTTTCCAAGCTAACTATTTGATCATCCTCTTTTGTCCCTATCAGACACACAGGCGAGATCAGAGTCACGCCCTCGTGGTAGTTTGAGTCACTTTTTACGGTACATTTCTTCCTGGTTTACTTTCGTCAGTCATCTTGCTTTGCCTGGTTCTGAGCCCGTATTTTTTTTGTCTTAAGCTCCTCCAGGGCTTCCCTGATAGCTCAGTTGGTAAAGAATCCGCCTGCAATGCAGAGACCCTGGTTCGATTCCTAAACATTTCCACCAAATAAAACATTCTCTACTTTCGGCTTGTGATTAATTTTTTAGTCAACACTATTATGGACTTTCTGTACACAGGAGAGAACTTCTTCACCCCGGGGCCCATCTAGTTTCACCACCTTGGTATAGAGGGTAAGGAGGACGATGTGTTAGGTCTTAGTTGCAGCATGCCGTATCTTTAGTTGCAGTATGAAAACTCTTAATTGCAGGATATGGGATCTAGTTCCCTGACCAGGGGTTGGATCTGAGCCCCCACATTGGGAGAACACAGTCTTAGCCACTGGACCACAGGGAAGTCCCTCCCCCAGAATTCCTGATGTCCCTTTCCCTGTGTCCTTCTCCCTACAGCCCCTAGAATCTAAAATACTATACAGTTTACTCGCTTAAATTGTATCTCCTTCACTATAATATCTGCACCTCAGAGGCAGGAATTTTTGAATTTTTTACTTCCACATCCAACTCTTTCCTGTCTGACACAATAAAAAGGAAATATTAGGTCTTTGTTCCTGGTTCTTGGCACAGAGCTCCTAAAAACCCTTGGAATTTCTGGAGTGATAAGCATCTTTTGTGTACTAATAAGAAGACAGCCTAGGCTGGGGCCCATAAGTAGCTTCAGTATAGGGCTGATCACCAGAAAGACCAAACCATGATTAGAGATTTGGAACCATCAGCCTATGATGGTTTGGAACCATCACTGTATGTCAAGTAGAAGGGGAAAAAGTGGAAGCAGTGACAGAGTTTCTTTGCTCAGGTTCCAAAATCACAAACTGTGACTGTAGCCATGAAACTAAAAGACGCTTGCTTCTTGGCAGGAAAACTATGACAAAACTAGACAGCATATTAAAAAGCAGAAACATCACTTTGCTGACAAAGGTCCATATAGTCAAAGCTATGGTTTTTCCAGTAGTTATGTATGGATGTGAGAGTTGGACCATAAAGGCTGAGCACCAGAGAACTGATACTTTTAAATTGTAGCGCTAGAGAAGACTCTTAGAGTCCCTTGGACTGCAAGGAGATCAAACCAACCAATCCTGAAGGAAATCAATCCTGAATATTCATTGGAAGGACTGAAACTGAAGGCACCTGATTCGAAGAGCTGACTTATGGGAAAAGACCCTTGATGCTGGGGAAAATTGAGGGCAAGGGGAGAAGGAGGCAGCAGAGGATGAGATGGTTAGATAACATCACGAACTCAATGGACATGAATTTGAGCAAACTCTGGAAGATAGTGAAGGACAGGGAAGCCTGGCATGCTGCAGTCCATGAAGAGTTGGACACGACTTAGTGACTGAACAACAACCATCAGCTTCAGGTCCTGGGAGGGAGCTCCAGAGAGAAAAGGGGCTGGAGACTGAGTTAATCACCCACTGTCACTCGCATCTGAGTTATAGGCTTGGTATATTAATAGTAACTAAAGAGTTTCGTGGGACTTTCCTGGTCATCAGTGGTTGAGAATCCACCTTCCAATGCTGGGGACAAGGGTTTGATCCCCGGTAGTGGAACTAAGATCCCACATGCCACCTGGCTTGCATGAGGCAATAAAAAGTCCTGGTATGGAAAACCTCCACGTTTGTGAGTAGAAACAGTAAAAACTGTAAAAAAAAAAAAAAAAAAAGGTTTTTTTCTTTCCATTTATTGACATACAGCTCTGTATAAATTTAAGGTATATAACATAATGATTTGACTTACATACATCATGAAATGATTGCCAAGTAAGTTTAGTGAATATCCATCAAAAAAGGCAAAGTGTTAGTCGCTCAGTCATGTCTGACTCTTTGAGACTCATGGACTGTAGCCTCTGTCTATAGTTGATTGCCTCTGTCTACAATGGAGTGGATTGCCATTCCCTTCTCCAGGGGATCTTCCCAATCCAGGGATCAAACCCAGGTCTCCCACATTGCAGGCAGATTCTTTACTGTCTGAGCCGTCAGGGAAGTTATCTCATATAAATACAAAGGTAAAGAACTAGGAAAAAATGTTTTTTCCTCGTGATGCAAACTCAGGATTTACTTTTACTGATTTTCATATATAACATACAGCAAAGTTAATTATATTTTAAAGTAATTTTTTAAATTGATTTACTTTTGGCTGTGCTGGGTCTTTGTCGCTGCACTGATTTTTCTCTAGTTGCAGCAAGGGCGGCGGGGGGAACTCTCGGTTGCGTGCACTGGCTTCTCACACTGATACCGCTCCTTGTGGCACTCAGGCTCCACGGCATGTGGGCTTCAGTAGTCGTGGTTCAGAGTCAGTGCAGACCCCACAGTTTAAGGGCTCAGTCTCACAAGACCGCCCCCACCTCAGATACCTGTCACCAGTATTAGGTCCCCAAGGTACCCACTTCACTTTGACTTGGCTACAATCTTCCTTCCCCACAGAACATAGGAAATCCTTTTTAAAATATAGAGTGGTTGTGGTTCAGTAGTTGTGGGCTTCAGTCCAATAGATTGGTTCCTGGGCTCTAGAGCACAGGCTCAATAGTTGTGACTCACGGGCTTAGTTGCTTCATGGCATGTGGGATCTTCCCGGATCAGGGATCAAATCCGTGTCTCCTGCATTGTCAGGTGAATTCTTGACCACTGAGCCACCAGGGAAGCCCAAATTATATGTATTGTGTTGTACATTGCAACCCTAGTTCTTTTTATCTTATAATTGGGAGTTTGTAGTTTTTTGACTGCCTCTGTCCAATTTCCCCTCCCCCCATGCCCTACTTTTGATAAGCACAAATTTTATCTGTTTTTCTATGATTTTGTTTTTTGGGGGCATATGGCACAACTTACAGGATCTTAGTTCCCAAAGTTAAGTGAGTGGAAGTCGCTCAGTCGTGTCTGACTCTTTGCAACCCCATGGACTATACAGTCCATGGAATTCTCCAAGCCAGAATACTGGAGTGGGTAGCCTTTTGCTTCTCCAGGGGATCTTTCCAACCCAGGGATCGAACCCAGGTCTCAAGCATTGCAGGTGGATTCTTTACCAGTTGAGCCACAAGGAAACTTAGTTCCCAAACCAGGGATTAAACTTGGGCAGTGAAAACACTAAGTCCTAACCACTGGACTGCGAGAGAATTCCATTTGTTTTTGAAGTATAATTGACCCACAACACCATGTTACTTCCTGTTACAGAACATAGTGGTTTGATATTTCTGTACATTGCAAAATGATTACCAGATATGTCTAGCTACCGTCTGTCACCATATAGAGATATTACACAGTTATTGCCTATATTCCCCACACTGTACATTTCAAGCCCCTGATTCATTTATTTTGCAACTGGAAATTTATACCTCTCAACCTCCCTTGCCTATTCTTCCCCCTCTCCCACATTCTCCCCTCTGGCAACCATCTGTTTGTTCTCTGTATCTTTAACTCTTTTACTGTTCTACTTTAAGAACAGTTCATTTCTGACACACAGCAGACACTCCGCAGATATTTTTTAAGTGCATCCGCAGCAGAGCCCAAGTGTCAGCCAGGACTTGCGTCCTGTCTCAGGATTCTTTACGCCATCTCTTGCCCCCAAGAGGTAGTTTCCTGTGAACAAGGTGTTCTCCCCCACAACCATGGTCACTGGGTATTCAAAGTCCCAAAACCAAGTCTCATTAGCCAGCTTGGGTCCCACGTCCATGCCTGAACCAATGACTGCAGTCAGACCAATGGAAGGTGCTGATTGGCCCCTGGGATCATGTGGTGCCTCTGGTTTACAGACAGAAATCCGAGAAGTGGGTAGGTTTGGGGTGGGGGGGTGAGGGGCAACTAGGAATGGTCCTGCCAGATGTGGGAGATGATTGCCACATAGCAATTTTGACAAGTGTCCACTTTACCCTCCTTAAGATCCCTCCAAAAGAAAGATGGAAGAATTGGATAAACCATTTTGCAATCCTCAGTGAAAAAACTGATTCAGGTCACTATGACCTTTGGATGAAACTCGGTTTATTCTCAGCTATGATCATGACCACCCCTTGCAGTCAGCTGGGTAAATGAAACAGTCTCCATGCCCAGGCCACAACCCAGACAGATTAAATCAGGAGATAGTGAGATGTGGTGCAGGCTCTGATATTTCATTAAAGCTCCCAGGCAGTTCTTCATTTTTTTTTTTCTTTCCTTACTTTTTTGGCGACACCAGGAAGCATGCAGGATCTTACTTCCCTGACCAGGGATCGAACCTATGCCCCCTGCAGTGAAAGCATGGATTCTTAACCACTGGCCAGCCAGGGAAGTCCCCTCTCCAGGGGTTCTAAAGTAAAGCCAGGGCTGAGAACAAGTGATGAACAGGAAATATGGGGCAAGAGGAACAAGATAAGGGGACCACAGAGAAGCAAGCCCCAAATCCAGAAGGTGTGGTATTCCCCAATATTCCACACTTTTCCTGCCTCAAGGGGGTGGGGAGAGGAGGGAGAATGCAGAGCAGTGGTTCTCAAAAGTACATCACCCATACCAGCAGCGTGGCCTGGGAACCTGTTAGAAAAGCAGATTCCTGGGCCTCCTGCCAGATCTCCTGAGTCAGAAGCTCTAAGGTGGGGTTCAGACACTTGTGCTTTAACAGAATACCTAGTACTTCCCAGGTGGCTCACTGGATAAGAATTCACCTGCCATTGCAGGGGACATGGGTTTGATTCCTGATCCAGGAAGATCCCATATGCCTCGGAGCAACTAAGCTCATGCACCACTACTGAAACCCACTTGCCCACAGACTGTGCTCCATAAGATAAGCCATCGCAATGAGAAGCCCACACACGCCTGCTCGCTGCAATTAGAGAAAGCCCTCACAAAGCAATGAAGACCCAGCTCAGGCAAAACATGCACACGCATGCACACACACGCACACGCATGCACACACACATGCACACGCACACACACAAAAGACCCAGAGTATTCGAATGCATTTTCCAATTCTATAACTACTGGATTAGGATAGAAGGAATTTAGGATACATGAAAAACATGCTGTGTGGACCTGGTTGGACCTAATTCAAAGAAACTGAGTGTAAAAAAAAATAAAAAATAAAAAAAAAAAGAAACTGAGTGTAAAAAGACATTTCTGAGCCAATCAAAAAATTGAGTGATGACCTGAGTTTTGAGAGATGTCAAGGAAGGACTGTTAGTTGTCTTGAGTGTTGTCTTAGTCTGTTTGGGTTCTGTCAAAGAATAGCCTGAGTGGTTTATAAACAACAGACATTTCTTTCTCACAGTTCTGAAGGCTGGGAAGTTCATGATCAGGGCACCAGCAGACTGAGGGTCTGGTGTGGACCAGTTTCTTGATTCATAGGTGGCTGTTTTTTCTCTGGAGGGAGCTCTCTAGAGTCTCTTTTACAAGGGCACTAATCCTATTCCCTGGTGGCTCAGTGGTAAAGAATCCGCCTGCCAAAGCAGGAGATGCAGGTTCCATCCCTCGGTCAGGAATGTCCCCTGGAGAAGGTAATGGCAACCCACTCCAGTATTCTTGCCTGGGAAACCCCATGGACAAAGGAGCCTGGTGGGCTACAATCCATGGGGTCACAAAAGATTTGGAGACGACTTAGCAACTAAACGATAATAATCCCACTTCTGAGGTCTCCATCCTCATGACCGAATGACCTTCCAAAGACCACATCTTCTAATACCATCACATTGGGGATTAGGTTTCTTCCTATGAATTTTGAGGGTATACTGGAATTAGAGATGTGTACTGGAATACGAAAAGGGGAAATGACATTGGGATTTGTTTTAAAATACTTTATCAGGGACTTCCCTGGTGGTCTAGTGGTTAAGAATTCACCTGCCAATGAAGGGGACACGGGTTCAATCCCTGATCTGGGAAGATTCCACATGCTGAGGGGCAACGAAGCCTGTGGGCCACAACTACTGAGCCCACGCACTGCAATGATTGAAGCCCATGGGCTCCAGATCCCACGCTCTGCAACAAGGGAAGCCACCCCAATGAGAAGCCCACGGACCACAACCGGAAAGCAGCCTCTACTCACCTCAACTAGAGAAAGCCCACTTGTGGCAGCAAAGACCCAGAACAGCCATAAATTAAGTAATTTAAAATTTTAAATACATGTAAACATAAATAAATAAGCTACAAACTTCAAAAGTAAAACAGAATACTTTGTCAGGGACTTCCCTGGTGGTCCAGTGGCTAAGACGCTGTTCTTTCAATGCAGGAGGGCCAGGTTTGATTTCTGCTCAGGGAACTAGATCTCACATGCCTCAGCTAAAGATCCTGAATGCTGCAGCAAAGATTGGAGATCACATGTGCCACAACCAAGATCCCACACAGCCAAATAAACAAATAAATATTTTTTAAAAAAAAAAACCTCATCAAGGGGAAAAAAAGTTTAATGAAACACTATTGAACTCTTGGTGATGGTTGAAACTGGCTAAGGGTCTAGAGGATTCTTTTTCATGAGAATTTTAGATTTTTCTCACAAAGTAATTTTTTTTAACCTTCTTTTTTGGCCACATCATGTGATTTGCAAGACCTTAGTTCCCTGAACCCATGCCCCCTGAAGTGGAAGTGCAGGGTCCTAACCACTAGACCACCAGGGAGGCTCCTCACAAAGTAATTCACAAAACAGGACCGTTTCAATGGCAGGAAGCCACGTCATCCCATTCAGGTACTTAGAATTACAACCGCTGTCAGCTGAGATGAAAAATAAAATGAAGGAGAAAGGAGTCAAGATGAGGAGGATTTCCCAAATCTTTTATTATCAATCTCCTTTCCAGACGCAGGGAGTGCCACAGAGAAACTGAGACCACATCTCCTTCCAGCAGCCAGTGGGGCTCAGGGGTCCTGTTCTCCCCAGGTCTTTCAGCCCAGCTTGATGAACAGCAGCAAGGTGGCAAGAATTCCTGGCAGCTGAAATGGGTGAAGAAACACTGAACCAACATGAGGCATCTCTGGAACCCACATCAAATTTAATACACGGAGATACATCGTGATTTAGAAAGGTCAGGGCAGGGTGTGACAGACAGCAGAGGGACTCTCAGGGCCACGGTGGAGGGAATTTGGACTGTTACCACAATAAATCTCACCAGAAGGTAGAAGGAGGAGGCGATTTGTGATGCCCGTCAGTCATTCTCCCTTTGTTCCCCCCAGATCTCATCTCCACCCTCTTTTGTTCACCCCCTGGGTCCTGAAAACGACATTTCCCAGAATCCCCTGCTCCCGAGGGTCGCAAAGAGTCGGACACGACTGAGTGACTCACACACACACACACACCTGCTCCCTAAATTCCTGTTAAGTTTGGCCAATAGGAAGTACCAATAGGAGATGGCTGAACAGAAAGAAAGGTTGGAGTATTCTTTCCCCCACTCCCTCCTCTCTTCTGCCCACCCTGAGCTCTGCAAGATCACAGTTGTGGGTAGATGGCTCCTTTTCCTTGACTCTTGCTCTCCCTACCCCTTCAGGCATAGGAAAAGTAAAACCTTCCTATGTGGCTAGCCCTCATTCTCCTTAACCCTGCTGATACTTCCACAAGGGGCCCCTGAAAACTTTTATTTTTTAAGTTTTTTTTTTTTAATGTGGACCACTTTTTTTAAGTCTTTGCTGAATTTGTCACAATACTGCTTCCGTTTTATGTTTTGGTTTTTTGGCCACAAGGCATGTGGGATCTTAGCTCCCTGACCCTAAAAATGTCGTAAAAGGACCCTGTAGGACTTCCCTGGTGGTCCAGTGGTTAAGAATACGCCCGCCAATGCAGGGGACATGGGTTCATTCCCTCGTCTGGGAAGATCCCACAGGCCACAGAGCATCTAAGCCTGTGCACCAAAACTACTGAGTCCTTGCTCTAGAGCCTGAGAGCTGCAACCACTGAAGCCTGTGTGCCTAGAGCCCATGCTCCGCAAAAAGAGAAGCCCCTGGAACTAGAAGCCCGTGCGCTACAAGGAAGAGTAGCCCCTGCTCGCTGTAACTAGAGAAGGCCTATGCACAGCAACAAAGACTCAGCACAACCAAAAACAAACAAATAAATGAATAAAAGTAAGGGAAAAGTCATATATATATTTATATATTTTAAATGACTGTGGGGGCTGAATTCTGTTTCTTGCTAGGATCTTGACTGTTTTGACTTCCCTGGGGAGGATAGTGTGATATAGTGTGCAAACAAATATTCAATATAAATGTGTACAATGAAAAAAAAATCCATTTAAAAATACGAATCAGACAGATGAGACTCATCCACATCTTCAGGTCAGATCAGATCAGTTGCTCAGTCGTGTCTGACTCTTTGCGACCCCATGAATCACAGCACGCCAGGCCTCCCTGTCCATCACCAACTCCTGGAGTTCACTGAGACTCACGTCCATCAAGTCGGTGATGCCATCCAGCCATCTCATCCTCTGTCGTCCCCTTCTCCTCCTGCCCCCAATCCCTCCCAGCATCAGATTCTTTTCCAATGAGTCAACTCTTCGCATGAGGTGGCCAAAGTACTGGAGTTTCAGCTTTAGCATCATTCCTTCCAAAGAAATCCCAGGGCTGATCTCCTTCAGAATGGACTGGTTGGATCTGCTTGCAGTCCAAGGGACTCTCGAGTCTTCTCCAACACCACAGTTCAAAAGCATCAATTCTTCGGCACTCAGCTTTCTTCACAGTCCAACTCTCACATCCATACATGACCACTGGAAAAACCATAGCCTTGACTAGATGGACCTTTGTTGGCAAAGTAACGTCTCTGCTTTTGAATATGCTATCTAGGTTGGTCATAACTTTCCTTCCAAGGAGTAAGCGTCTTTTAACTTCATGGCTGCAGTCAGCATCTGCAGTGATTTTGGAGCCCAGAAAAATGAAGTCTGACACTGTTTCCACTGTTTCCCCATCTATTTGCCATGAAGTGATGGGACCGGATGCCATGATTTTCGTTTTCTGAATGTTGAGCTTTAAGCCAACTTTTTCACTCTCCACTTTCACTTTCATCAAGAGGCTTTTTAGTTCCTCTTCACTTTCTGCCATAAGGGTGGTGTCATTTGCATATCTGAGGTTATTGATATTTCTCCCGGCAATCTTGATTCCAGCTTGTGTTTCTTCCAGTCCAGCGTTTCTCATGATGTACTCTGCATAGAAGTTAAATAAACAGGGTGACAATATGCAGCCTTGACGAACTCCTTTTCCTATTTGGAACCAGTCTGTTGTTCCATGTCCAGTTCTAACTGTTGCTTCCTGACCTGCATACAGATTTCTCAAGAGGCAGATCAGGTGGTCTGGTATTCCCATCTCTTTCAGAATTTTCCACAGTTTATTGTGATCCACACAGTCAAAGGCTTTGGCATAGTCAATAAAGCAGAAATAGATGTTTTTCTGGAATTCTCTTGCTTTTTCCATGATCCAGCGGATGTTGGCAATTTGATCTCTGGTTCCTCTGCCTTTTCTAAAACCAGCTTGAACATCAGGAAGTTCACGGTTCACATATTGCTGAAGCCTGGCTTGGAGAATTTTGAGCATTACTTTACTAGCGTGTGAGATGAGTGCAATTGTGCGGTAGTTTGAGCATTCTTTGGCATTGCCTTTCTTTGGGATTGGAATGAAAACTGACCTTTTCCAGTCCTGTGGCCACTGCTGAGTTTTCCAAATTTGCTGACATATTGAGTGCAGCACTTTCACAGCATCATCTTTCAGGATTTGGAATAGCTCAACTGGAATTCCATCACCTCCACTAGCTTTGTTCGTAGTGATGCTTTCTAAGGCCCACTTGACTTCACATTCCAGGATGTCTGGCTCTAGGTCAGTGATCACACCATCGTGATTATCTGGGTCGTGAATATCTTTTTTTGTACAGTTCTTCTGTGTATTCTTGCCATCTCTTCTTAATATCTTCTGCTTCTGTTAGGTCCATACCATTTCTGTCCTTTATCGAGCCCATCTTTGCATGAAATGTTCTCTTGGTATCTCTGATTTTCTTGAAGAGATCCCTAGTCTTTCCCATTCTGTTGTTTTCCTCTATTTCTTTGCATTGATCGCTGAAGAAGGCTTTCTTATCTCTTCTTGCTATTCTTTGGAACTCTGCATTCAGATGTTTATATCTTTCCTTTTCTCCTTTGCTTTTCACTTCTCTTCTTTTCACAGCTATTTGAAAGGCCTCCCCAGACAGCCATTTTGCTTTTTTGCGTTTCTTTTCCATGGAGATGGTCTTGATCCCTGTCTCCTGTACAATGTCACGAACCTCATTCCATAGTTCAT
Organism: Bos javanicus; assembly: GCF_032452875.1. Lineage (NCBI taxonomy): Eukaryota > Metazoa > Chordata > Mammalia > Artiodactyla > Bovidae > Bos > Bos javanicus. The sequence goes on along the minus strand of NC_083874.1, from coordinate 15,387,039 downwards.
CAGGCACTCTATTTATCAGATCTAGTCCCTTAAATCTATTTCTCACTTCCACTGTATAATCATAAGGAATTTGATTTAGGTCATACCTGAATGGTCTAGTGGTTTTCCCTACTTTCTTCAATTTAAGTCTGAATTTGGCAATAAGGAGTTCATGGTCTGAGCCACAGTCAGCCACAAGCCATGGTCTTGTTTTTGCTGACTATAGAGCTCCTCCATCTTTGGCTGCAAAGAACATAATCCATATCTTGGCTGGTGGTAATCTGCAGAAAAACAGTTTCACGTGAAGCTTCCCAGGTGGCTCAGTAGGTAAAGAATCTGCCTGCCAATACAGGAGACGCAAGAGATACAGGTTCGATCTCTGGGTCAGGAAGATCTCCTGGAGAAGGAAATGGCAACCCACTTCAGTATTCTTGCTGGGAGAATCCCATGGACAGAGGAGCCTGGTGGGCTACAGTCCATTGAGTCGCAAAGAGTCAGACATGACTGAAGGGACTGAGCAGAGGCATGAAAAATCAACATGGGGAAAATGTGAGAAAAACTTCCAGGGCTCAAGGGGATGGACATTTTTTCTAATTAACAGGTTTATTGAGATGTAATTCATTTATCATACAATTCACCTTTCTAAAGTGTATGGTTAAGTGGTTTGACTCCTTTACATTTAACGTAATTGCCAAGAAAGTAGGATTATGTCAGCCACTTTGCTATGTTTTCTATTTGCCTTTTTTGTTGCTCTTCTTTTATTTATTCATCACAGCCTTCTGTTCTGTTGGATGTTTTCTTTTTAAAATATTTATTTGTTTAGCTGTGTTGGGTCTTAGTTGCAGAATGCAGGCTCTTCACTGCAACATTCAGGCTTCTGTAATTGTGGGGACTGGGCTTAGTTGCCCCAAAGTATGTGAGATCCTAGTTCCCCAACCAGGAATCAAACTCACCTCCCCTGCAATGGAAGGCAGATTCTTAACCACTGGACCACCAGAGAAGTCCCCGTCTGCTGGATATTTTCTAGTGCACCATTTTAATTCCCTTCTTGTTTTTATTATATTTTAAAATTATTTTCTTAGTTGTTGCCCTGGGGAGTATGATGGACATCTTAACTATTCATAATCTAGTTTGGATTAATACTAAATGAATCAGTACCATACAAAAACTCCTATATAGTTGTGTTTTCTCCAACATGCTTTGTGTTACTCTTGTCATGTAAATTACATGTAAATTAAATCTTCATATAAGTACAGTTTTATGACTGTTGCTTTATGCAGCTGTCTTATAAATGAGGTAGGAGACTAGGTTTAACAACCATTTCTGTCTTTTGTCACTGCTGTGTCTCAGTGTCCCAAACAGTGCTTGGCACACAGTAAATTAAAAGACCTCGGTGTGTCCCAGAGGAGCTGGAACTTACCTGCATCACTGCTGTCCCCAGACAGCCCCCACTCAGGTTGGCGCTCTGAGTCTTGGTTATTTTCAGGAGCTTGGGGAAACAGCCCTGGGGAAACAAGCATCAAAGTAGGAAGGACCTGGTTAGAGACTAGTGGATTCCAAAGTGAAGTGAAAGTCACTGGGTCGCATCTGACTCTTTGCAACCTCATGGACTGTACAGTCCCTGGAATTCTCCAGGCCAGAATACTGGAATGGGTAGCCTTTCCCTTCTCCAGGGGATCTTCCCAACCCAGGGATAGAACCCAGGTCTCCTGCATTGCAGGCGGATTCTTTACCAGCTGAGCTACCAGGGAAGCCCTGGTGGATTCCAAGGCCCCATCAACCCCTATAGGTCAGATTTTTTTCACAAAGTAATTTATTTAATTTTTTTACTTTTTTTTTTTTTTGCCTCACCCACTGCATGTGGGATCTCAGTCCCTTGACCAAGAAGGGAACCCTTGCCCCCTGCAGTGGAAGTGCAGAGTCTTGACCACTATACTGCCAGGAAAGTTCACCCAACACAATTTTTATAGAAGTCAACAGGAGGAATTCCCTGGCAGTCAGGTCAGATAGTTAGGACTCTGCTTTCACTGCTGAGGGTTCAATCCCTGGTCAGGGAAGTAAGATCCAGCTAGCCCCTCAGTGTAGCCAAAAAAAGTCTCTGGCCCTCAAGGTCTACCTAGGTGATGCCTGTGTTGTGTGGGTGCTCAGTTGATCAGTTGTGTCCGACTTGCAATCCCATGGAGCGTAGCCCATCAGGCTCCTCTATCCATGGGATTTTCCAGGTGAGAATACTGGAGTGGGTTGCCATGTCCTCCTCCAGGGGATCTTCCTGACTCGGGGATTGAACCTGGGTCTCCTGCATTGCAGGCAGTTTCTTCAAAATCTCCAGTTACCTCCTGGTGGATGACGTCTGCAGACACGTTGTGTCCATCGCAGTCCACGGTCCCTGGGGATTTACAGCAGCACCGGGGGTAGGTGTGACCTGTCACCCTTTCAAAGGAGGAGCCAGAAAAATCTGTGTAGTTCTTCACTCCACAGCACTTGAGCTGCAGAGAGGAGAATAAACACTTGAAGACTCCTTTTCAAATATCGAAATAATCCAAACAATAGAAATCACAGTCACCATGGCTACTGTTTAGAGCAGGCAGTCGCATTATTCCAGGGCCTGTGTTAAACACTGCCCTTTCTCACTCCATCATGGCTCAGAACCCTCCACGACTGTCACCTTACTTGAGGTAAAAGCTAAACTCTTCACCATGGCCCATGGGGCCCTGCATGATCCTCCCCATCACCTTCTCATCTCCCTGCTAGGTCACTTGAACTCACCCAGCTGCATATTGGTCTTCTGTTTCTTTTTTAAAAAATTATTTATTTATTTATGGCTGTGTTGGGTCTTCATGGCTGCACGTGGGCTTTTCTCTACTTGCGACAAGTGGGGGTTACTCTTCGTTGCGGTGCACGGGCTTCTCATCACAGTGGTTTTTTCTGCTGCACAGCAAAGGCTCTCGGCTCGAAGGCTTCAGTAGTTGCAGCTCACAGGCTCTAGAGCGAGGTCTCAGCAGTTGTGGTGCATGGGCTTAGTCGCCCCTTGGCATGTGGAATCTTCCCAAATTAGAGATTGTACCCGTGTCCCCTGCATTGGCAGGCAAATTCCTATCCACTGTGCCATCAGGGAAGTCCCTCCTTTCTGTCTTTTTCTTTTTTTAATATTGACTGTTTATTTTTATTGTTTGGTTTTTGCTAAGCAAAGGGGATGAGACAAGATGAGGGTGGTGGTGATTTATCTGCTTCAGTCGTGTCTGACTCTTGTGACCCCATCAACTACCACCCACCAGCCTCCTCTGTCCATGGGATTTCCCAGGCAAGAATACTGGAGGGGGTTGGTATTTCCTTTTCCATTTCTCTCTGTTTCTTAAGCACACTTAGTAAGCGTCAGCCTCAGAGTCTTTAGATGGCTACGTGTGGAGTGCTGTTCCCTCAACTACCTGCATGACTTACTCCCTCACTTCATTCAGGTCTCCAGCCCTGTATCCAGACAGGTCTTCAATCTTAGCAGTTCCTCTCTCACTCACATGACATGCTCATCCTAACCTGGCAGGTGAACTCCACTTACCAAAATCTCTCAGGGACTCAGGCTGGTGAAGCAGTCACCATCCAGATGGTTCCACTATTGGAGCAGAAGGATAAGAAAGGTCTAGAGAGCCCTGCACTGACAATTACATAATTTGGCCAGGAAGTGACTCATATTACTTCTCATTGGCTAGGACTCATCAATGATCCCTAACTAACTATAAAGGACTAGGGCAGGCCATCCACTGTGTGTTAAAAATAGCTGGCAACTAGTATCTAAGAGGAAACAAAATCCTCTCTCTTTCCCTGCCTGGGTTTCTTCATAACACTTAGCACTCCTGACACCAGTCTTGACTTAGTGGTTTCTTGTCTGTCTCCCTACCCAAGTGTCAGTAACACAGAGCAAAGGATTTTTGTTTTGCACCCTACTTTGTCCCTAGATCCTTGAACACTGCCCAGCACACAATAAGTGTTCAACAAAGATTCATGGAAGGACAGGCACCTAAATGTCCATAGACAGAGGAATGGATAAAGAAGATGTGCTACATATATACGATGGAATACTACTTAGCCATAAAAAGAATGAAATACTGCCATTTGCAGAAATATGGATGGACCTAGAGATTATCATACTAAGCAAAGCAAGTCAGAGAAAGGCAAGTATTATATGACATTGCTTATATGTGGAATCTAAAGAAAAAATAATACAAATGAACTTACAAAACAGATAAATATAGATATAGAAAACAAACTTATGGTTATCAGAGGAGGGATAAATTAGGAGTTTTGGGATTAGCAGATACACACTGCTATATATAAAATAGACAAACACAAGGACCTACTGTATAGCACAGAGAACTGTATTCAGTGTTTTGTAATAAACTATAATGGAAGAGAATATGAAAAAACTATGTCTGTATAACTGAGTCACTTTGCTATATACCAGAAACAAACACAAAATTGTGAATTAACTACTTAAATTTAAAAGGATTAGTGGAAGGACTGTATGAATGAATGAGAGGTACTTTCCGCCATCTCAAACTTGAGAAGCCAAAACAGGGATGCAGGCAAGTCCCCTACCCATCATGTGACGCCTCCAGAGCCTGAACTTGACCCCATACCAGTTCCTGGGCCCCAAACTCAGACAGAAAACATTCCTACAAACAGGCGATGGCTTTTCCCTTTCATATGCTTCCTGGCCTCACAGACCCTTCTCAACTATCTGCCTCAAAAGCTTAGATGACACGTGGAGGCCGGTCCTGCTCTTTAAACACCAAGACTAAAGAAATAAATCCTGGGGACTTCCCCGGTGGTCCAGTGATTAAGAATCTGCCTTCCAAGGCAGGGGACGCAGGTTCGATCCCTGGCTGGGGAACTCTGATCCCACATGCCATGGGGCAACTAAGCCGCAGCGCCTCAACTATTGATCCTGTGCACCACAACTGGAGAGAAGTTTGCTCATCACAATGAAAGATCCCAAATACCGCAATGAAGACCCCATGTGGCCAAATAAATAAATATATATTAAAAAAGGAAATAAATCCTAACACCTCACACCCTGCTGACGGGAATATAAAATGGGCAGTTGCTGTGGAAATCAGTATGAACGTTCCTCAAAAAAATTAAAAGTAGAATTATCAGATGATCCAGCAATTCCATTTCTGGACATACACCTAAAAGAATGGAAAACAGAGACTCGGAGAGATATTTGTACACCTGTAAACCCAAGTGTCCATTGACAGTGTGTGTGTACTGCTAAGTTGCTTCAGTCGTGTCCAACTCTCTGCAGCCCCATGGACTGTAGCCCACCAGGCTTCTCTGTCCATAGGATTCTCCAGGCAAGAACACTTGAGTGGGTTGCTGTGCCCCCTCCAGAGGATCTTCTTGACCTGGGGATCAAACTCTCGTCTCTTATGTCTCCTGCATTGGCAGGAGTTACCACTAGTGCCACCTGGGAAGCCCCTGTCCATGGACAGAAAAATGGATAAATAAAATACAGTCCACCCATACAAAGGAATATTATTCAGACTTAAAAAGGAAGGAAATTCTGACACCTGCTATACCATGGATGAACCTGGAGAATGCTTAGTGAAATAAGGCAGACACAAAAAGACAAGTACTGCATGATTCCACTTAGACAACGTCCCTGTGTCTGAGCATCCTCAGTTGCTCAGTCATGTCTGACTCTTTGCAACACTATGGACTGTAGCCTGCCAAGCTCATCTGTCCATGGGATTCTCCAGGCAAGAATACTGGAGTGGGTGGCCATTTCCTCCTCCAGGGGATCTTCCTGACCCAGAGATAGAACCTGTATCTCCTGCATTGCAGGCAGATTCTTTACCAAGCCCATATGAGGTCCCTAGACTCTTGAGAGTCCCTTGGACTGCAAGGAGATCCAACCAGTCCATCCTAAAGGAAATCAGTCCTGGGTTTTCTTTGGAAGGAATGATGCTAAAGCTGAAACTCCAGTCAGTACTTTGGCCACCTGATGTGAAGAACTGACTCATTTGAAAAGACACTGATGCTGGGAAAGATTGAAGGCGGGAGGAGAAGGAGACGACAGAGGTTGAGATGGTTGGATGGTATCACCGACTCAATGGACATGAGTTTGAGTGAACTCCAGGAGTTGATGATGGTCAGGGAGGCCTGGTGTGCTGCAGTCCGTGGGGTCACAAAGAGTCGGACATGACTGAGCAACTGAACTGAACTGAACTGAACTGAAAGGAGTCATATTCCTAGAGCATTGTAGAATGGAGAGCAGTGGCTGCCCGGGGCTGAGGGAGGGAGAGGAGCCTTTGCGGTTAAAGGGGACAGTTTCAGTTGTGGAGAGGCAGGCTGGCGATGGTTGCACAACCATGTGAATGTGCTTAATGCCACCAAACTGAGCACTTAAAAACGGTTAAGACGGTAAATTTATGTTATGTGTCTATCACAAAAATTTTTTTAAAAAATGTGAATCTCACCTTCTCCATGACCAAATTCCATCGCATGGAATAGTCATCTGGCTCCTTGTAACCTCTGTAATTCTTCCTCAGGGTCACGAAGTTGTGCTCCAGGGCCACTTCTCGAACCTCAGCGATGAAACGGGGAGCGGTGAGCACAGAAAACAGCAAGGAGCCCATTTGGGGAGGTTTCTTGGGGACTCAGGGTCGGGGCGGGGAAGGGGACTTCCCGTCTGCTTCCTTCCTGGCCCCTCCACCAGCCAAGGGTCTGCGCTGGGGGAGGAAGAACTCGGGCTACCGTCGGGCCTGCCCCCCACCCCCCAGAGGGACACAAGTAAGAGCGTGGGTGTGGAGCCCAGCTCATCTGGCTGCGTTCATCCTCGCAAACCGTTTTGAATCATCTGCTCTTTTGAATCGCCCACTCGCCCGCTACGCCCCCGACTGGGTTGCAATTCGATTAGGGACTTGAAAATCATCTTTAGCAACTGCATCTCTCTCTGCACAAAAGGCGCGACTTTAATTCTCTGTGTGCGTGTGCGTGTGTGCGTGTGTGTGTGTGCGTGTGTGTGTTTGAATAGAGGTTTAAATTTAAAACCTTTTTTTTCCCCCCGAAGAGGTAAAATAATCGCATGGTTCAAAATTCACAAAGCACAGACGGTAAATCATGAAAAGTCTCCCTCCCACTTTTTTCTCCCAGCCGACAAGTTTCTCCCACTCCATCACGGGGTTACAGTTTCCTGTGTCCCCAAAGAGATATACTATGCGTGTCAAAGCAAAGACTACTCTCCTTATTATTCTCCTTGCTTCATACTACTCTCTCTCACTGTTTGGCATCCGGCTACTCTCAGTATTCGGCGTCCGGCTGTTTCCAACAAGAACATTAGCGGCTCTTGGTAGTCTGCTCAAATCCCGGGGGCTTCGCTTATTTCTGTGTCCGGGAGCCTGACTTCCCGCTGCCAACGACTGAGGGTCTCTACGTGGCCTCAGTACGCATGCGCTCTGGGAGCAGCCCTTAATGACTGATGAGAGGTGGTGGATCAATACTGCAGCTCCCTCGCCCCTTGGGTGGGGAAAATAGTTGCGTGCTCTTTGCGTCCCAACCAGGACTGATCCCAGTTGTACCGTGTAAGCTTTCAGGGTCTTCATTCCCTTCCCTGCCTCACTCCTCATGCCCCCTACTGGTGCTTCTTGGGATCATCACTCAAACCAGGAGCCTTCAAATCCTTGTCTCAGGGTGGGCCTCGCCGGAGGTAAACAAGACTACGTTCTGGAGAATGTACCGTCTCCTGTACATAGAGCCTCCTCCTTCCTTCTTTCCAGCTGCATCAGGCTTCCTTGTCTGGATTATTATAAATTATAATCCCCCTCCCCCCAAACTGATGCTCCACTAGGACAGAAGCGACCTTTTGCACATCCTGGTATATGTATGTCATGCTGCCCACAAACAAGCATATCCTTGGATAATTCCTAGAGACCAGATGGTTGGGTCAAATCCGTGCTTTGCCATTTTGATGGATATTGCTAAACAGCCCTCTATTTTGAATTCATTTCAAAACCGCAACAGTTTTCACGGCGTTTCCCATTACCATCCCCCACAAGCCTCACCGCAAATGCAGGAGAGAGGTCAGATTAGCCCAGCAGGTTTTTTGAGGACAGCCTTGGCGGAGAGGGCTGAGGTTTTTGGCTTTTTCACCCCATCTCTAGAGACTCAGTCTCCCACCTTCACCAGATCTTGGAGGGCGTGGGTGCCTGGCGGGGACGGGGTGGGGGTGGGGCCCGCGGAGGGGAGGGGACGGGGCTCTATTGATTCCATCTATTTTTAATGTGGAGTGGGAGAAGCCGTCCTGTACTTACAACCGGGAAGAAGGCAAGGACCACCGTGGCAGCCGTGATTTGCACAATGAGAATGATGACCATGACCAAGAAACACTGGAAGACACAGAGCGGGGCGCGGGGTGGAGGCTGGGAGCCTGCTGGAAGTCCTTCCACCCCCACCCCGAGGCCTCCCTGTAGCCTCTTCAGTTTGAAAAACTGGGGTTGGGTGGTGGTGGGGTGGGAGGTGGGGTGGGTGGTGGGGGTAGCAGGGTGGGAGGGTTTAGAGGGGGATTTTATTTCTTCCTTGTGTCATTTTCCTGGATGTTATCCAGGATGCTGGCAGTGGGGTATTCTTAAGAGCTAATAGCTAGAACCCCATTTCATGTCCAGCACTTTCTGGGAGTCCCAGAGCCCTAAGAGGGGACTTCTGACTGTGTGTGCAGACAGCAGGTCCTGAGTACATGCTAAGTCACTTCAGTTGTGTCCAACTCTTTGCAACCCCATGGACTATACCCCGCCAGGCTCCTCTGTGCATGGGATTCTCCAGGCAAGAATACTGCAGCGGGTTGCCATGCCCTCCTCCAGGGGATCGAACCTGAGTCTCCTGCATTTCCTGCATTGGCAGTGTGGTTCCTTAGCACTAGCACCCATCTAGGAAGTCCAGAGAGCAGGGAGGGATAGAAAAGCAGGAGGGACAGTGGGGACAGAGAACAGAGGCAGGAGGGCATTCCCCAGCGGTCCAGTGGTTAGAACTCCATGCTTTCACTGCCAAGGGCCCAGGTTCAATCCCTGGTCAGGGCACTAAAATCCCACAACCTATGCTTTGTGGCCAAAAAAGGAAAAGTTGCTGGGAGAAGAAGCAGGGACAATAAATCTGATATGTAAATTGGGGGTGAGGGGTGATAAGACTGAAGGGGAGATGCCAGATGACAGGTGGATGAGTGCCAGGGAGAAAATATCAACATATGCTGCCTCATGTTTCCGCTGAAATTCACATGCCTGGTGGGAAACAGTGGAAAATACTGTGAGGGGAAGGGGTGTCCAAGAACGGTCAGCTCCTGGTCTCCCTTCATCTATTTCTACCTATGCCTATTATTATTATCAGTCCCTTGGACAGCAGGAGATCAAACCAGTCAATCCTAAGGAAATCAACCCTGAATACTCATTGGAAGGACTGATGCTGAAGCTGAAGCTCCAACACTTTGGCCACCTGATTTCGAAGAGCCGACTCATTGGAAAAGATTCTGATGCTGGGAAAAATTGAGGGCAAGAGGGGAAGGGGGCGAGAGAGGATGAGATGGTTGGATGGCATCACCAACTCAATGGACATGAGTTTGAGCAAACTCCGGGAGATGGTGAAGGACAGGGAAGCCTGGTGTGCTGTAGTCCATGGGGTCGTAGAGTCAGATACAACTGAAAAACAGCAATAGTATTTCCCAACCTCTGGGTAAGTGAGGCATCCAGAAGACAGCCAGGCATCGAAAAGTCCTACTGGTGACTTCTTCAGAATCTGTCCTGAATCTACCCACTTCTAATGCCCACCAGGGCCCCACTGGGTCTGCTGCTGCTGCTGCTAAGTCGCTTCAGTCGTGTCCGACTCTGTGCGACCCCATAGACGGCAGCCCACCAGGCTCCCCTGTCCCCGGGACTCTCAAGGCAAGAACACTGGAGTGGGTTGCCATTTCCTTCTCCAATGCATAAGAGCGAAAAGTGAAAGTGAAGTCGCTCAGTTGTGTCCGACTCTTAGCGACCCCATGGACTGTAGCCTACCAGGCTCCTCCGTCCATGGGATTTTCCAGGCAAGAGTACTGGAGTGGGGTGCCATAAGCCCCGACTATCTCCCATCAGGACAAACACAGTCCTTCCACTCTGGTCCTCCCCTCATGGTGTTCCCTCCACAGCCACCAGAGGGCACATCTGTCAGGGCACAACTCTGCTCAGATCCCGCTGTGGCTCCCAATGCCATCAAAAGGACTTTACTTTTGTGGATGAGGTCTCAAGAGGATTTGGATGGACCCAAGGCTGAGGGTAAAGTCGACTGAACTTGCCAGTGGGTTGGACTGTGGTGTGAGAGAGAAGACTCTTTGATTCCTCCAAGTTAAACTATGGATAAAATAGTGCCCACAGGGACTTCCCTGGAGATCCAGTGATTAAAACTCCCTGATTCCACTGCAGGGGGAGCAAGTTCCATCACCATATGCTGGGCTTTAAGGCTAAAAAAGCAAAAAGTGCCCCCCATGCTATTGATCCTGTATGCATCCTAGACAGCATATTAAAAAGCAGAGACATCACTTTGCAGACAAAGATCTGTATAGTCAAAGCTATGGTTTTTCCAGTAGTCATGTATGGATGTGAGAGTTGGACCATAAAGAAAACTGAGCCCTGAAGAATTGATGTTTTTGAACTGTGATACTGGAGAAGACTCTTGAGAGTCCTTTGGACTGCAAGATCAAACCAGTCTATCCTGAAGGAAATCAACCGTGGATATTCATTGGAAGGACTGATGCTGAAGCTGAAACTCCAATACTTTAGCCACCTGATGCGAAGAACCAACTCACTGGAAAAGACCCTGATGCTTGGAAAGACTGACGGCAGGAGGAGAAGTGGGTGACAGAGGATTAAATGGTTGGATGGCACTACCAACTCGATGGACATGAGTTTGAGCAAACTCCAGGAGATAGTGAAGGACAGGGAAGTCTGGGGTGCTGCAGTCCACAGGGTTGCCAAAGGTTGGACACGAACACGACTGAGCGACTGAACAACAACAACATCCTATAGAAGAGAAAATGAAATATTGCAGGCAAAGGACTAGTTCAATAAATACTTGTTGAATGAAGTAATCAAGAAAACTAGAGATGATAGATATTCAGGGAGGTAGAGAGTGAGGATGGATTCTTTAAGAGTGGGGGATGTTGACTTTCTGGGAGATAGCTAGAGCAAGGATTGCCTTGAAACCTCTAAATCAAAACCACTGGAATTTTGCAGCAACACAGTAGGGGAAGATGCCAGAGGCAGGGGCTTTCCTGGTGGTCCAGTGGTGAAGAATCTGCCTTCGATGCAAAGGATGCCAGTTTGATCCCTTGTCTGGGCACTAAGATCCTACACAGTGCAGAGCAGCGAAAATGCTGTGCTCCAACTAGAAAAGCCCTTGGGCCACAAGGAAAGATCCTACCTACCCCAACCAAGACCAGACAGAGCCAAAAAAAAAAAAAAGAGAGAGAGAGAGAATGCTTGTTTAAAAACAAAACAAAAAAGATGTGGAGACAGATTCAACTTAAAATGGGATGATCAATTCAGACAAGATTGTAAGAGAAGTGGGAATGGGGACTCTGGGAGCTGGATGCTGGGGAGACATTTGGCCGAGGCTACGTGTGAGAAAGAGCAAGACATGTAAAATCTGTGATGTGATCTGCTGATCATGCTCAAAATAGTCATACTCCATGCATCTGACCATGTACTTGTGCTGCATGGCAATTACTATAGTGTTGTATTCATGGGGGGCATATACATGGGCCAAAAGAACAGAGCAGTGTGCACAGAACAGACCTGAGCGTAATGGAAACTAGCAAAGACAGAGGAGGACTGGATGGGCCAGGCGGTAAGTGCAATAGTATGTCACACAACTAGGAAAAAAAAAAGAAATCAGATCCCTACCTCACACCACACACACACAATCAAACTCCCAAAGACTAAAGAGCTAAGAGTGAGAAAGTAAGCCTTAAAATCACGGGAAGAAAACCTAGGAGGGTATAATTTATGCACTTGGGTAGGGGAGGGGTTCTAAGTGAGACCCATCACAAAGAAAAAGATGGGACTCCCGTGGTGGTGCAGTGGATAGGAACCTGCTTGCCAGTGCATGGGACACGGGTTCAATCCCTGGTCCAGGAAGATTCCACATGCCTCAGAGCAACTAAGCCCTGCACCACAACTACTGAGCCCACACGCATCAACTTCTGAAGACTAGAGCCTGTCCTCTAGTCCTAGAGCCTGTCCTCCATCCACAAGACAAGCCTGAACCCTGCAACAAAGAGTAGCCCCCTGCTTGCCACTAGAGAGACTGCACGCAGCAATGAAGACCGAACACAGCCATAAATAAATAACTTTTTAAAGTTATTAAAAAAAGAAAAAGATGTTTGCATCTGGTGTTCTTTAAAAGACACCATACACACTATAAAATAGGAAACATCAAAGGAGTTTAGAACACCTGCAAGGAAGGATTCAGACATGACGGAGGAGTTGTGGGGTCTGTCTGCAGATGCAACTTACAAACAAGAGGGTGCCTCTGCTTTCCTTGGCTGCTCCATGCCACCTGGCGAAGCCAAGCAGCACCGTGACGCTGCCCATCACCAGGCACAGGTAGCCAACATGAAACAGGTACGCAGAGGACCGCCCAAGGACCTTGGTCAGGACAGCCCCTCTGAAATTCACATAGATGCTCAGACCAATGAGGATCATGCCAGAGAGCTTTAGAACAGAAAACAGGGGAAAGCAATCTGTTAGTTGTATACAAATCAAACTCCTGGAGGAGGCAACAAAGGCCCATAAAATCAGCAGAAACATTTCAAAACTCATAATGCCCAGAGTTGGTGAGGATGTAGAGAAACTTTCCATATGCTGCTGCCAAGCAACAGCCTTTTTTTGAGGGAAAGGGCAGGACGATATTTTGTAATTGGTATTTAAAACCGTCAAGGTTTTGTGGTAAAACTTTTTACCCAGAAATTCCATTTCTGGACATTCAACCTAGGAAAAATAGTTACATATGATGAGCCTCAGAACCAGGGAAAAATCTTGGAAATAATTGAAGCAACCAATAATACAGATTGGGTAGGTGAATCATGGTACCGCCTTGCAATGGGATCCTAGACTGTTATTTTAAATGATGCTTGTAAGACAGAGGGTGGCACATTTTTTTTGAAAAGTCCCCAATATTGTGAGCTTTGCAGGCCATACATTCTCAGTTGAAATGACTCAGCCAGTGTATCGGATTGCAACCATACACGTGTGTGCGTGCGTGCTCAGTCACTTCAATTGTGTCTGACTTTTTGCGACCCCATGGACTGTAGCTGCCAGGCTCCTCTGTCCGTGGGATTCTCCAGGCAAGAATACTGAACTGGATTGCCATGCCCACCTCCAGGGGATCTTCCCAACCCAGGGATCGAACCCACGTTTCATGTGGCTCCTGCGTTGCAGGAGGGTTCTTTACTGCTGAGCCACCTGGCAAGCCCAGCCATACACAATTCATAAACAAATTTATTTTATTTACAAATAAATTTTATCTATTTACAACATTGTACTTCACCGACTTCTGTTGTAGGAGAATGTTTATTGATACACAAAGATGTTTTTAAGGCCTATGTTTAAAAAAAAAAGATTGTCAGCAGTCATAGTCCTTGGTATTTATCTAACAGAGTTGAAAACTTATGTTCACATAAAAACCTGCACATGGATGTTTCTAGCAGCTTTATCCGTAGCTGCCAAAACTTGGAAGCCACCAAGATGGCCTTCAGCATATGAATGGATAAATAAACTATGGTACATCCAGACAATGGACTATTGGCACTAAAAAAAGCATGAGCTGTCAAGCCAGGAAAAGACATAGAGGAAACTTACAGGCATATTGCTGAATGGAAGAAGCCAATCTGAAAAGGCTACATGCTTTATGATTCCAAGTATATGACATTCTGGAAAAGGCAAAACTATGAAGACAGAAGAAAGATCAGTAGTTGCCAGGGGCTGGGGGGAGGCGGGGTGACAGGTGAAGCACAGAGGATTTTTAGGGCAATGAGACTATTCATACGATGCTGACATGGTAGATACACTTGTGAAAAGCCATAGAATGTACACCAGGAAGTCCCTGGCAGTTCAGTAGTTAGGACTCCATGCTTGCACTGCAGGGGGCATAGGTTCGATCCCTGGTTGGGGACCTAAGATCCTGCAAGCCAGAAGGCATGGCCAAAAGAGAAAACAATGTACAGTGTACAAGGTTATAGTGATATCAATGTCTTGCCTGCATGCTCAGTCGTGTCCGACTCTTTGCAACCTGGTAGACTCTAACGCGCCAGGCTCCTCTGTCCATGGAAATTTTCAGACAAGAATACTGGAGTGGGTTGCCATTTCCTCCTCCAGGCGATCCCGACCCAGGGATAGAACTCTTGCATCTCCTGAATTGGTAGGCAGATTCTTTACCACTGTGCCACCTGGGAAGCCCCTGATATCCATGTAGATTCATTATAACAAATGGACCACTCTGATTTGGAATGTTGACAGGAAAGGAGGCTGTGCGTGTGTGGGGGGCAGGGCTTACGTGGGAAGTCTTGGTACCTTCTGTTCGATTTTGCTGTGAACCTAAAAGTTCTCTAAAAAGAAGTCTATTTAAAAGGAGGAAAAATTTACAATTTTTCAAAAGAGAAAAAAAAAATGAAGATGCTAAAGCAGTCACATACCACGTTTGTGTTGCTGTTTTTAAAGGTACATAGAAAGGTCTGGAAGGCTATAATAATGATATTTATTGAGCCATGTTCCCATGACAGGTATCAGCCTTTTAAATGCGTTATCTTGTTTAATTCCCATCAAAATGATGCCACGCAGGTGAAGAGAGTAGGAGTAATATTTAATTTCCTTCTCTTTTCTGGCAACCTTTCCTCATACAGTCTTACTACTGAAAGCAGTGACTGCTTCAGCAGTGCACATTTCAGGTTACTTTTTGTTTGTTTGTTTGTTTGCCCCGGGTCTTAGTTGTGGCATGTGAGATCTAGTTCCCAGACCAGGGATCAAACCTGTGCCCCCTGTATTGGGAGCACAGAATCTTAACCACTGGACCATCAAGGAAGTCCCATGGGTTACTTTGTAGTAAGAAAAAAAAAAATGGTTTGAAAAATGTAAAAGACCGAGAGCAGAACCATTCTTTCCTGCCTTTCCAAACAACTTTCATTTTCTGCAGGGTTTGCCTAAGAGCTGAGTTCTTCCACCATTGACCCCCAGGCACCCCGGAGTACACAATTCTGCTTGATTTAGCAGCTCTGGGTTGGTGGAAGCAACGCCTGTTCCCAGTGCATCCTGCTCCTCGTCCGTCTGCCCTACATCCCTCCTGAGTGAGTCCCTGGGGACCACAGATCCGGATGCCAGCGAATTTGGATCAACTTATTTCTGTCTTTGAAGGAGCCAGCCATGGAGGAAGGGCTGCAAAGCCCCAGGGTCCGGGTTGTGACATACTTACAACAGTAACACCATTGAAGAAAGAAAACAGTTTCTTCAAGGAATAATATGGAATGTGCCTTTCAGCCATGTCAGCCAAACTGGGGTGCCCTGACCAGTTAAGTCAGCATCTTCCTAAACCTCTGGGCTCCTGTTTCCCAAGATGGTAGAGGTCTGGGGAGTAGGGTAGGGTTACCAAAGCTGACTTGCTCTGCCCCTCTCTCTCCTGGCTGCTTGATCTTCAGCTGGGGAGGGGCCGCAACGGCTGCCCCTCTTCAGTCACAGCCTTTATCACATCACAATCAGATGCTGGAGCGAGGCTCCCAGCGCCAGGGGAGTGAGTGCCCCAAACTGTGCCCTGCTGGTTCTTCATCAGGAATGGAGAAGTCACTCTGTTACGGCCCGCCCCCAGATGCTACCCAGGACCTTCAGGGATAATCCTCAACATTATAGTGGTCAACATTATTGACCACTCATGTGGTTGATGCCCCTGCTGACTGGGGGCTCCAAGTGGATATGTGTGTGGGCTATCCAACTCATGGCTGTGTTCCCACAGCCTGATACACAGTGGTGCTCAAGAAACCACTGTGGAATGAATGAATGAAGAGGTTCTATGAAGCAGGAATCTAGCTACAAGCCATCGGGTTCCTCAGCCCCTGGCTTACACATTAGCTCACTGGGCTCAGACTTCTTACATGGCTCAGAGAGGCCAAGGTAACTGCCCAAGACCACACAGGAAGCAGGGCTCAGGCTGGGCTTTTAAGCTCCAAGAGTGACACAGAGGTAGGAACCTCCGTCCCCTTCCCACCTGAGAGCCTGTACTTTCTGCATCTGAGGCCTCCTTGGCCAGAGCTGATGAAGATATCATCCTTAAGCCAATAGTCATTGATCAGTGGGTCTATGATGAAAGAAGCAGAGAGGGCATTTCAGGGCGAAAAATGTGCATGCAGGCACTGAAGGCCCCCAGGCCCAACTCCTGCAGCCCCTAGCCCTCACTGTCTCCTGGACCGAAGTCCGTTTGGGTCCAGTCCTGGAGGCTCCTCTGTCCAGCCCCTGGGCTGGAGTGTGTCTGTGACCAGGTCCTGGAGGGCTCAGGGGTTTCACGATCTTCTGTGATCCCCAGGGCACAACTCAAAGAAGGGAAAAAACAAAAACAAAAACAAACTTTCCATTTGAATTCATTTAATCAATGTTGTTTGTCAAACTGCCTGATTCTAAAAATATGTAGAACTAAGCCAGATGTTCGTAGATGCGTGGCTGTCTCCTCCCCGGACCACGGGTCACGTTCACAACTAGGAGTGTGTTCTTCCATATCTTTCTCCAAAAGGTCATTTTGGAAAAAAAGAGCCCCGGAGCTAGATGCTGAGGTCCCGAAAACGGGGGGCGCAAATGTTAGAAGAACACCAGAGCAAAGCAGGACAGGAGAGGGGTGGAGTTAATGAGGGCAGGGAAATGAAGGGTGGATAAGGACGGGGAGGGTGGGAGGCAGAGTGGTGTGGCCTCAGGGGCGCGGTGGAGCGCCTGCTATCCATGGGACCCTAGAATTGGGAAGCTAGATCAGATGCCGGAGGCTGCAGAAAACTCTCCGAGGAGCCTCGCCCCCGCGGCAGCCCCGCCCCGCGGCAGCCCCGCCCCCGGCTTCCCTACCTGGCAGAGGCCCAGATCCCGGCCTCTCGCGCCTCCTGGTGGCCATAATCGGAAGCACCTGTGCCCTGGCCTTGGCGCCTCCCAGCCAGACACATCCCAACGCGTCTCCATCTGCACCACCCGTCCCAACCCCCGAGCGTCCGCTCAGCCCTCAAGTGTGAGGGAATGGAGGGACAAGAACCACTCCCAAGTCCCTCCAACACACACCCATTGAATTAATGCGGAGAGCCAGAATGGCGCAGGCATCCGGCGAATTGCAAATTCAAGACACGGACCAAAAAACCAAAAAGCATGCAGAAAACTAGTGCAATTTATCAGGCACAGTTCAAAGGTTCTAGAAAACAGTGAAAAATTCCCCTTGAAGAATAGAACCCAGGGATAGAACAGAGCGATTAGGAGGACACTGAAATACCATGGTAGAAGAACAAGAGTCACTCTAGTATATCCTTAATTACAGGGCTTGGGGTGTGTTGAGGGGCTTCCCTGGTGGCTCAGACAGTAAAGAATTCGCCTGCAACACAGGAAACCTGGGTTCGATCCCTGAGTGGGGAAGATCCCCCAGAGAAGGGAATGGCTACCCACTCCAGTATTCTTGCTTGGAGAATTCCATGGACAGAGGAGCATGGAGAGCCACAGTCCATGGGATCCCAAAGAGTTGGACACGACTGATCAACTAACACACATACATACACAGGGTGTGCTGAGAGTCGTAATGTATTTCTCCACATGCTTGGTCTCCTTCCTTATATTTTAGAAGTTTTGGAAAAGCACGATTTTCAAGAAAACAGTGTCAGATTAAAAATAAATTTTTAAAATGTTTATAAAAAAGGAGACAATGTCTTACACACACAGCATTTATATCAGTAGCCCATGTTGGTCTATGAACTGTGCTTAAATTGATGTATTTGTCATCAATAGCAATAACAGAATTCTCAGGACTTTTTAAAGCATATGGATTGTGGGGAGCAGATATTCCCCCATAGGAATTTCTACAACAGATTTATTCAGATGCATATAGACCGGTAGTTAACAAAACCTTGCTTTTTAAATTTTTCTTTTCTTTTAGTTTTTATTGGAGTATAGTTGCTTTGCAATCTTGTCTTTCCACTGTACAGCAAAGCAAATCAGCCATACATATACATATACATATATTTGGCTCAGCGGTAAAGAATCCACCTGTTAATGTAGGAGACATGGGTTCAGTACCTGGTTCAGGAAGATCTCCTGGAGGAGGAAATGCCAACCCACTCCAGTATTCTTGCCTGGAAAAATCCCCTGAACAGAGAAGCCTAGCAGGCCACAGTCCATGGGGTTGCAAAGAGTCGGACATGACTGTGACTAAAGAACAACAGCAATACATATACCTGCTCTGTTTTGGACTTCCTTCCCATTTAGCTCATTATAGGGCACTGGGTAGAATTCCCTGTGCTGCACAGTAGATTCTCCTTAGTTATTTTATACACAGTATCAATAGTGAACGTCTGTCCATCCCAATCTCCCAGTTCATCCTATTCCCCTTACCCCCTTGGCATCCACACGTTTGTTCTCTACGTGAGTGATCAAATCTTTTCTGGAAAGGGCCAGAGAATAAATGTTTCTCCCTTGTCACTCTGCTGTTGAAGCCTACACAGTGTATAAATGAGCAATATGTAAATACATGTAAATGAATGGGTGTGACCACATGCCAAAATGTTATTTACAAAAACAGGTGGTAGGCTGTAGTTTTGCCAACACTTGCTCTAAAGCCTAGTTTGAGTTAGTGAATGATTAGAAATAACCTAAATACCTTCACAAGGGGGCTGCTTAAGTATGGCATGGTCCAACGATAGGAAAGTGTTAGGGACTGATTTGTGTCCTCTCCTCCACAAAAATTCATATTGATTCACAATCCAGGGAGAGAGACCTCACTAGAAACCAACGCTGGCATGTCGATCTTGGATTCCAGCCTCTAAAACTGTGAGAAAATAAATGTCTATTGTTTAAGCCACCCAGACTATGCTATTTTGCTATGACAGCCTGAGATAAGACAGAAGTTATATTCTGCAGCTGAGGAAATGAAGAAGTAACAAAAGTAATTTGGTTTTGAAATGAGAGCTTCAAATCATAGTCTCTCTCTATTTTTTCCTTTTCCTTTTAGTTTATTTTTGGCTGCTCTATGTCTTCATCGCTTCATGTAGGCTTTCTCCAGTTGTGGCGAGTGGGGACTACTCTCCAGTGGGGTGCACAGGCTTCTCTTTGCAGTGGCTTCTCTCGTTGTGGAGCACGGGCTTTAGGGCTCTTGGGCTTCAGCAGCTGTGTCGAACAGGCTTAGTTGTTGCTCCACGGCATGTGGGATCTTCCCGGACCAGGGATCTAACCCGTGTTCCTTGCATTGGCAGGCGGATTCTTAATCACTGGATAACCAGGGACGTACCATGGTCTCTTAAGTGAAGAAATAAAGTACAGAGTCACGTGTCTGTATGGAATACATATTTAAACAAATAGTGATCCATCCATACCGTGTAATATTATTCAGTCTTAAAAAGGTATATGAGGCTCTGATACATGCTACGATGGGGATAAACCCTCTAAAATAGCACGCCAAATGAAAGAAGCCAGACCCAGAATGCCACGTATTGTCTGATTCTATTTATAGAAAATGTCCAGAATAGGCAAATCCATAGAGACAAAGCATATTTGTCATTGCCGAGGGCTCATGGGAGGCAGGGAATGGGATTGACTGCTTTCTGGGGGCATGATTCCTTTTGGGTGGTAAAAATGTTTTGTAACTAGATAGGGGTGGGGTGGCCCAACATTATGAATGTACTGAATGCCACAGAATTGTACACTTTGGAGTGGTTAATTGGATGTTATGTGAATTCCACCTTTAGTTCACTTCAGTCGCTCAGTCGTGTCCGACTGCGACCCCACGGACTGCAGCATGCCAGGCCTCCCTGTCCATCACCAATTCCAGGAGCTTACTCAAACTTATGTCCATCGTGTTGGTGATGCCATCCAACCATCTTATCCTCTGTGGTCCCCTTCTCCTCCTGTCTTCAATCTTTCTCACCATCAGGGTCTTTTCCAATGAGTCAGCTGTTCACATCAGTTGGCCAAAGTATTGGAGTCCATGGGTTGCAAAGAGTCGGATGTGACTTAGCACAGCAGAAACTAACACAACACTGTAAATCAACTATATGCCAATAAAATTATATTTTAAAAAGACATTTTTAATTTTTCTGCTATACAACAAAGTGAATCAGTTACGCATATACCACTCTTTTTTAGATTCTTTTCTCATCTAGGTCATTACAGCATATAGAGTAGCATTCCCTGTATTATACAGTAGGTCTTTATTAGCTATCTATTTTTTAGTATTTATTTATTTTTATTTATTTATTTGGCCGTGTCAGGCCTCAGCTGCAGCATCTTTGCTGCAGTGCACGGTATCAGTAATTGCGGTGCCCACGGGCTTAAGTGACCCTCGGCCTGTGGGATCTTAGATCCCCAATCAGAGTTGCTAAGTCACATCTGACTCTTTGCGACCCATGGACAGTAGCCACCAGGCTCCTCTGTCCACGGGATTTCCCAGACGAGAATACGAGTGGGTAGCTATCCCATTCTCCAGGGGATCTTCCCAACCCAGGGATCGAACCTGTGTCTCCTGATTTGCAGGCAGATTCTTTACCTTCTGAGCCACCACGGAAGTCCATCTATTTTATATATAGCAGTGTGTATATATCAATCCAAGTCTCCCAGTTTATCCCTCCCCCTCTTCCACCCCTGTAACCAAAATTTGCTTTCTACACCTGCAACTCTATTTCTGTTTTGTTAATAAGTTCATTTGTACTTTTTGTTTTAGATTCCACGTATAAATGATATATGACATCTGTCTTTCTCTGTCTGACTTATTTCACTCATTAGGGTGCTCTCTAGATCCATCCATGTTGCTGCAAGTGGCATCATTTTGTTCTTTTTTATGGCGGAGCAGTATTCCATTGTATATATGCACCACGGTTTCTTTCTGCATTCATCTGCCGATGGACACAGGTTGTTTCCACGTCTTGGTTACTGTGAATAGTGTTGTCATGAACACTGGGATGCACGTATCTTTTCAAATTATGAGTACTTCTGAATACATGCCTAGGAGTGGGATTAACGCAGAAACACTTGGATTTTCCCCAGATGGTGCGTGTGTGTGTGTTGCGTTCAGTCATGTCTGACTCTTTGTGACCCCCTGGACTGCAGCCCACCAAGCTCCTCTGTCCATGGGAATCCCCAGACAAGAGTACTGGAGCAGGTTACCATTTCTTCCTTCAGGGGGTCTTCCCGACCCAGGGATCGAACCCGTGTTTCCTTGGTCTCCTGCATTAGCAAGCAGATTCTTTATCACTGCATTACCCGAGAAGCCCCCAGACTTCAGTAGTCAGATGGAATTTACTGGGAATCCTCGAGGAAGGCCATATGGTCAGAGGTTTAGGCCCTAATTCTTGGTTTGTTCAGATCATAGTGTCCCCGCTCACTAGCCAAATGACTTAAGCCTTGGCCTCAGTTTCCTTACCTGCCACACGCTGATAAGGACAACATCTGCTTCCCAGGGTCATTGTAAAGCTTTCTATGCAATGGGCAAGCCCTCAGGCACTACTACCCAGAACTGTCATCTTTTTTAAAAATTGTGAATATCCTTTAAAGGCTCATTCTAATCATAAATTTAACTCTAGTCTTAGACAGTTATAGATCTTCAAAAAAGTCAAACTCATACAATGGGCAAGACATGAATGGATAAAGTAGATGTGGTACATATATTCATTGGAATACCACTCAGCCATCAAAAAGAAGGAAATTATGCCATTTGCAGCAACATGGATGCAACCTGAGATTATCATACTAAGTGGAGTAAGTCAGACATAGAAAGACAAATATCACATGATGTCACTTATACATGGAATCTAAAAAAATGATACAAAGGAACTTATTTACAAAACAGAAATAGGACTGTCCTGGTAGTCCAGTGGTTGGGAATCTGCCTGCCAATGCAGGGGACGTGGGTTCGATCCCTGGCCTGGGAGGATTCCACATGCCCTAGGGCATCTACTGAAACCACGACCACTGAAGCCCAAGCACTCTGGAGCCCGTGATCTGCAACAAGAGAAGCCACTGCAATGAGAAGCCCACACACCACAACTAGAGAGAAGGCCCCTCTCATGGCAACTAGAAGAAAACCCTCACGCAGCAACAAAGACCCACTGCAGCCAAAAATAAATAAATATTTAAAAATTATATTTAAAAAAATCAATGACTAGCGTCCTTATTAAAAAAGAGTTGGGGTGAGGGGAGATTTGGACACAGAGAGAGGAGAAGGCCATGTGAAGATGGAGGCAGAGCTTGGGCTGATGTAGCCACAAGCCAAGGCCTGCCGGGAGCCAACAAATGCTGAAGGAAGAAAGGACTCTTTCTCAGAGTTCTGGGAAGCAGTGTGGGGGCATCCCCAGTGGCTCAGCAGGTAAAGGATCCACCTGCAGTGCAGGAGACAAGGGAGACACGAGTTCGATCCCTGGGTTGGGAAGATCCCCTGGAGGAGGAAACAGCAGCCACTCCAGTATTCTTGCCTGGAGAGTCCCATGGATGGAGGAGCCTGGCGGGCTACCGTCCATGGGGTTGCACGTTGCCCTGGAAGTACCTTGTTTTCAGACGTCTGGCCTCCAGAGTAGAGCGAGAATATCTTTCTATTGCTTCAAACCACCCAGCTTACGGTAATTTATGGCAGCCTTAGGAAACTAACACAGGCCGGAAACAGTGGGTGGCCGGCAGCAGATATTTCAGCTGCTGGTGGGAATGAGAAACGCAAGGTTTGGGAAAAGAGTCCAGGTCCAGGGAGGGGTCCTCTTCTTTCTCGGAACAGATCTTGCTGGTGGCCTCAGCTCTAAAAATAAAAGGAAAAAAATTAAAACTTTTTTCAATCGAACATCTGGATTTGGGGTTTCTCTTGGGAAATCCAGAGATGCGACTATGCTGGAACTGCACTCGCCGCTATACACAGACACACGTGGCTGAAATGAATGTCTGTGGTATCCTTAATGAGTGGGGTGTGGGGTCAACTTCTAGTTTTCAGGCGTGCCCCCACCTCCCTCCAGCTAGGCAGGGCCAGGTAGGCACCTGAGTTGAGGCCCCACAGCCAAGACAGCCAACTGACTGATATTCAGAGGGGGTCCCTGCAGGAAGGACCCAACTGCAGCCGCTGGTAGAAAGGGAGGGTCAGAAATGTTACAGTCTGTCCTTAGTATGCTCATTCGCTCAGTAGTGTCCAACTGTTTGCAACATCATGGACTGTAGCCTGCCAGGCTCCTCTGTCCATGAAATTCTCCAGGCAAGAACACTGGAGTGAATGGGCGTTTCCTCCTGCAGGGGATCTTCCCAACATAAGGATGAAACCGCCCCTCTTACATCTTTTGCGTTGGCAGGGAGGTTCTTTACAGCTAGGGTCACTTAGGCTTCTCCTAAGTGTCTTGATGGCACCCCACTCCAGTACTCTTGCCTGGAAAATTCCATGGACGGAGGAGCCTGGTACGCTGCAGTCCATGGGGTCACACAGAGTCAGACACGACTGAAGTGACTTAGCAGCAGCAGCAAGTGTCTTGAATTGCCCTTCCTTGAGAGGTGATGGAGGTAGGACCCACCCACTATTAAGATCATTCAAAACTTGACTATTTTCCCCTTCACTCCAGGTCCATCCCCTGTCATCTCGTACCTGGGCCAGTACTGTCACCTCCTCCCTGGACTCTTGGCTCCGCCCCTCATGCCACAGTGAGTTCTCGCCACCAGAGGGCGCCTGTGAGCAACTGAGTCATTTAGGTCCATCCTGTTCTCAACACCCAGTGGCTCCCACCTTACTAAGAGCAAAGCTGTCAGCTACAGATTGTCACTTGCCGTCTACCTCTACAAGGATTAAGTCAGCAGCTCCTTTCAACACCTCCTGAAAGGAGTTTGGGTGGAGAGCAGAAATGAGGCACTGTGTGCTCGGGGAAAAACTGGAGAGAGATAGTTCAGATAGTCAGATATTTATTAGGAGCTGATTTTGTGAGTCCAATTCTTGTATCTCCTCATATTTAGAAAAAGCACTAAAATGCTTCATGGGGACGACTGTTCCTTGACTTCCCTAGCAGAAAGCGTCACGAGACCAGCAGAAACTTCTGGAAAAAAATATGTGCCTGATTGCATGTAGTCCCCCATCACCAAAATCACATATATACTGACCTTCTGATGATAGCACTGGCCCAGGTGCGAGATAACAGGGGATGGACCTGGAAAGTAGGGGAAAATGATTGAGTTTTGAATGATCTTAATGGTGGGTGGACCCTGCCTCCATCACTTCTCAAGGAAGGGCAATTCAAGACACTTAGGAGAAGCCTAGGCAGTGCTAGTGGTAAAGAACCCACCTGCCAATGCAGGAGATGTAGGAGACCTCGCCTGCGATGCAGGAGACCCTGGTTCGATTCCTGGGTTGGGAAGATCCGCTGGAGAAGGGATAAGCTACCCACTCCAGTATTCTAGGGCTTCCCTTGTGGCTCAGCTGGTAAAGAATCCGCCTGCAATGTGGAAGACTTGGATTTGATCCCTGGGTTGGGAAGATCCCCTGGAGAAGGAAAAGGCTACCCACTCCAGTATTCTGCCCTGGAGAATTCCATGGACTGTATAGTCCATGGGGTCACAAAGAGTCGGACATGATTGAGCAACTTTCACTTTCACTTTCCCCCATAACCTCTTTGGAGCAGATATCTCAGAGGTATCTCATGGGCTGCAGTCCTCATTTTGCCAAATAAAAGTTAACTCATAACTCTAATGTGAAATTTTTTAAGTCAACGAAACCAAAGTCTTCCTCATGCCTTACAAGGCCCTGCTGTGTCCTCAGGGACCAGAAAAGTGCCTAGCACACAGTAGGTATTCCATAAATGCTTATTGAATGAGCAAATTAATGCAATGCCCAGCCTTCCACATCTTCTAATTATTGCAAACCTTCCATCTCACGATAAGAAATCATTGCTCAGAGGACTTCCCTGGCGGTCCAGTAGTTAAGAATCCACTTGCCAATGCAGGGGACACCAGTTTGATCCCCAGTCTGGGAAGATTCCACATGCCAGGGGGCAGCTAAGCCCGTGCACCACAACTACCAAGCCCACATCCCACGACTACTGAAGCTGGCATGCCTAGAGCCAGTGCTCCAAAACAAGAGAAGCCACCACAATGGGAAGCCTGAGCACTGCAACTGGAGAAAGCCCAGGCACAGCAGAGAAGATCCAGTTCAGCCAAAAATAAATAAATAAATTATTGTCCATCGGACTTCCTTGTCTGTATCAGGCCTTCCCCCAGACACTCCTCTCAGGGGTGGGTGGGGCTACCCTTTTTTCTCATGGCAGAAGAAATGAGCCACAAAACTTAAAGAATCCCCCAACTCTTCTCGACCCCATGGACTGTAGCCCTCCAGGCTCCTTTGTCCATGGGATTTCCCAGGCAAGAATACTGGAGTGGGTTCCCATTCCCTTCTCCAGGGGATCTTCCCAACCCAGGCATCGAACTCAAGTCTCTTACACTGCAGGCAAATTCTTTACCGTCTGAGCCACCAAGAAGGCCCCCGGAGACCAGCCCAACTAGAGGCATCAAAAGAATCCCCAGGAGAACACAATTCACAATAAGTCCCTGGCTGTCCAGTGGTGGACGCTTCCAACGCAGGGCATGTGAGTTCGATTCCTGATCAAAAAATTAAGATCCTGCAAGGCATGACCAAAAAAAAAAAAAAAGTCATTGGGTACCAGGGATTCAGGGAGAGTGGGGAGTGGGAGGTAGAGGGAGAAACAAGTGAGGGTTTGAGGGTAATGAAATTGTTCTTTATGGTGCTGTACTTGCAGATGCAGGACACTGTGGATTTGTCAAAACCCATGGAATGTCCAATACCAAGAGTGAACCTGAATGTGAACTGTGGACTTCAGTTGATAATAGTGTTATCAGTATTAGTTCATCAGTTGCAATAAAGTTACCACACTAATGCAAGATGTTAATAATAAAGCCAATGGAGCAGGGAGAGAGGAGATATATGAGAACTGTACTTTCCATTTAACTTTTCTGCAAGCCTAAAACTTTGCAAATTTAAAATTAATTAAGTAAAAATGTCCAGTATTTGGTAATCACTTTAAATGGAGTATAACCCGTAAAAATATTGAATCACTATATTGTACACCTGAAACTAATATAATACTGTAAGTCAACTATACTTCAATAGAGAAAGAAATGAAAGTGAAACTCACTCAGTTGTGTCTGGCTCTTTGCAACCCAGGGATTCTCCAGGCCACAATATTGAAGTGGGTAGCCTTTCCCTTCTCCAGGAGATCTTTCCAACCCAGGGATCAAACCCAGGTCTCCCTCATTGCAGGTGGATTCTTTACCAGCTGAGCCACAAGGGAAGCCCAAGAACACTGGAGTGACTATCCTATCCCTTCTCCAGCAGATCTTCCCCACCTAGGAGTCAAGCCAGGGTCTCCTGCATTGCAGGTGGATTCTTTACTAAATGAGCTCTCGCAAAACAAAATAAAATCATTGAGAAACTTAAAAAAAAATCTGATAATGGCATCTGTTTTTGGAGCAAAAAAAAAAAAAAACCCAGATGCTTTGCACTTTGTAAAATAAATTAAAATAAATTTATTTTAAAAACTTTTTAAAATCAGGATCTAAAACACAAATACAGAAAACTCCATAAAGCACATAGGCTGGATACAGTGAATCATGGCAAAGCAGACAACGCTGGATGCATGTTTTGAGGTGTTATATAAGTAATACAGTATTGAAGGTGTCATTTACATAACTTGCTAGGAAGGCAGTGTGGTGTGGTCCTTAAGAACATGGAGGAATTCCCTGGTGAAGCACTGGACAAGAATTTGTCTGATAATGCAGGGGACAGTGGTTCGATCCGCAGTCCAGGAAGATCACACACGCTGCAAAGCGACTAAGCCTGTGTTCTGCAACTGCTGATGCCTGTACTCCTAGAGTCTGTGCTCCACAACAAGAGAAACCGTCTCCATAAGAAGCCCTCGAGCCACAAAAAAAGTGTAGCCCCTGCTCGCTGCACCTAGAGAAAGTCCATGTAAAGCTTAAGAAGACCCAGCACAGCCAAACATAAATAAATAAGTAAAATTAAAAATTAAAAAAAAAGAGCTTAGCACAGAGCCTGGTGCACTGTGAACGCTAAGTTTATGTTTTTAAGACATGGAAACCTTTCTCTGCTGTTGACTCTTGTGGGATCCAGACTTGTGAGATTAACTGGCCTAATATAGGGATCTTCTTGGTGGTCCAGAAAACTGCATGCTCCCAGTTCAGGGAACCCAGGTTCCATTCCTGGTCAGGGAACTAGATCCCACATGCTGCAACTAAAGATCTCACATGCCACAACTGAGAACCGGAACAGCCAAATAAGTAAAATAAAAATAAATATTTTTTAAAAGTGGGTTAATATATCCCCATTTTACAGATGGGAAAAATGAGGCCCAAAGATTAAAACACTCCCACTGATTCAGAAAGTGGTAGGGGCCAGAATCTGACTCCAGGGCCTCAGTCTTAACCACCACATAGATGCCTTGTTGACCACCTGTGACATCACTTTGCTGACAAATGTCCACATAGTCACAGCTATGGTTTTTTCAGTAGTCATGTAGCAATGTGAGTATTGGACCATAAAGAAGACTGAACGTCAAAGAATTGATGCTTTCGAATTGTGGTGCTGGAGAAGACTCTTGACAGTTCCTTGGACAGCAGGAGATCAAACCAGTCAATCCTAAAAGAAATCAACCCTGAATATTCACTGGAAGATCTGATGCTAAAGCTGAAGCTCCAATACTTTGGCCACCTGATGTGAAGATCTGACTCATTAGAAAAGACTGATGCTGGGAAAGAATGAAGGCAGGAGGAGAAGGGGATGACAGAGGATGAGCTGGTTGGATGGCATCACCGACTCAATGGACATGAGTCTCAGCAAACTCTGGGAGACAGTGAAGGACAGGGAAGTCTGGTGTGCTGCAGTCCCTGGGATCACAAAGAGTCAGACATGACTTAACAGCTGAACAACATCCGTCCTTTCCCTCACGAATATAGTTTTTCTTAGCTTTTGTTTTGTTTTTGGCTGTGCTCGAGAGGTATGTGGGATCTTAGTTCACAGACCAGGGATCAAACCCACGTCCCCTGCAATAGGAGCCTGGAATCTTAGTGACTGAACCACCAGGGAAGTCCCAGTCTTTCTTATCATAAAGTATGAAATCCACCATAGCCTTGGAGGCTCAGTGATGGAGAAAACCCAAGTAGAAAAATCTCTACGTATTGCCAGAGGACACGTTGTTCAGTTGCTAAGTTGTGTCTGACTCTTTGCAACGCCAAGGACTGTAGCATGCCAGGTTCCTCGCCCAGAGTTTGCTCGAATTCACGTCCATTGACTGGGTGATGTTCTCTAAGCATCTCATCCTCTGTCCCCCTTTCTCTTTCTGCAGGTTCCATAGCAGGTTCCAAAGCTGTGTGTTCAGAATAATCTCATCTTTTGAAAAATTAGCACAGTTACCTGTTCTGTATGGAAAAATGACCAGAAGGAAATTCAAAAAAATGTCAGCCTTGTTGGACTTAGGGGCAACTTTTTTTTTTTCTTTTATTATGTAGTTTTTCTCTGAAAAAATGTTCGCAACTTGTCTAGAGTGAGCATGGATTCCTTTGGCACACAGAAGAAATTGTGAAGAAAATGGAGGGATGTTATGACTGTCAAAGGTGACGGGGTGGTGGGGGAGGGGACTTGAGGACAGGCTTCTGCATTCCCGGGAGGGTTTTCTCACCATCTCAGCAGATGCTCCTTGCTGAGCCTGGCAGGGATGTTGGAAATCACGACCTCATCTTGGACCACGCGAGTGAGAGCTGATCTGTGGAAACAAAAAACAGCTCTGACCCGAAACTGAGCTAGGACTTCAGGGGTCATGGAAAACAGTCCCGCCCAGCACAGGAATTTCCTTTGTTGGCTGCATTCGGACCTTTTTTCTGTGGTTCTCTCTTAAAAGATTTGAGCGAGTTGGTGTAGACACTTCTTGGAGATCTTATTCCATGCCAGGTGCTTGGCAAACGGTCTGGATGCTTTCCTCCCATCCCTGGAGGTGGGTGCTGTTACGACACTCATTTCACAGAGAGGAAACCAGAGGCACAGTGGGGTAAGCTCCGTGTCTCAGCCCCCGCAGATGAGATGTGAAGGTCTGTCTCTTGAGCCCAAAGTCAAGGCTTCTTACTGATGGGTGGCATCTGTTCACTCACTAATTCATTCAATTTTTTATTCAAAGAGCATCCATTGAGCGCCGCTTGTATGCCCACCGTTGTGCCAAACAAGACAGACGCAGTCCCTGTCATCACAAACTCAAATATTTTGGGGACCCAGATATGTAAACAGACAAATACAACGTTGGGAATGTTGGGCCTGGATTCTTTTTTTCTTCCTTTGTTTTTTTTTTTTTCCTTCCATGCTGCTCTAAAAGGGCAGCCCAAGGTCATTTGTCCCTCTACGGGTATAAATCTGAAAGACGCAGGAGGGAGGAGATGCCTGAAGCTCAGCTCGGAAGGCTGAGGTCAGGGCAGTCCAGCCCTCAACTAGTAACCATTTCCTCTGTTACCCTGAGACCTTACTCTGTGGCTTGAATCCTCAGAGCAGGTTCCTGGCGTGGGTTCTCCCCTCCCACTTTGGGAAGCTTTTCCGAATGGGTTTTTAGCGCAAGCGCAGTGGCTTCCGTTGATGTCTGGCCCTGCCCTCCTCCCGTCTGCATCGCGCAAGGTGGCATGGTGATCCCAGTGCCCGAGATTCTCATCTTTACCCACTGGCACCTCTAAGCCCGGGGTGGCTTTGTCTTAACTGGACCTCATATTAACTCAACGACCTCTTTAAAGATCTTATCTCAATAAACAAATACACATTACTATATATATAATGCGGAGAAGGCCCTGGCACCCCACTCCAGTACTCTTGCCTGGAAAATCCCATGGATGGAGAAGCCTGGTGGGCTGCAGTTCATGGGGTCGCTAAGAGTCGGACACGACTGAGCGACTTCACTTACACTTTTCACTTTCATGCTTTGGAGAAGGAAATGGCAACCCACTCCAGTGTTCTTGTCTAGAGAATCCCAGGGATGGGGGAGGCTGGTGGGCTGCCGTCTATGGGGTCCCACAGAGTCGGACACAACTGAAGCGACTTAGCAGCAGCAGCAGCATATATATAATGGGGCTTCTCAGGTGGTGCCAGTGGTAAAGAATCCATCTGCCAATGCAGGAGACTCAAGAGACCTGGGTTCAATCCCTCGGTTGGGAAGATCCCCTGGAGAAGGGGATGGCAACCCACTCCAGTATTCTTGCCTGGAAAATCCCACGAACAGAGCAACTTGGTGGGCTACTGTTCATGGGGTCACAAAAGAGTTGGACATGATTGAGCGCACACACAAATACATGTACAAAACCGATAACTTAAGAAGGAGCTACACAGCGTAGCACAGGGAACTTTACTCAATATCTGTAATCACCTATACGAGAACAGAATCTAAAAAAGAGTGGATATATGTGTATGTGTAACTGATTCGTTTTGCTGTACAGTAAGAACTAATACAACATAGTAAATCAATTATACTCCAATAAAAAAAAAACCCATTCTCCAAATACAGTTCCATTCCGAGGTCCTGGGAAATAGGGCTTAAACACATAAATTTTGTGTGCTTTTTAAAATACTTGTTTACTTACTTATTTTTGACCCTGCCTCATAGCATGTGGCGGAGAAGGCAATGGCACCCCACTCCGGTACTCTTGCCTGGAAAATCCCATGGACAGAGGAGCCTGGTAGGCTGCAGTCCATGGGGTCGCTAAGAGTCAGACACAACTGAGAGACTTCACTTTCACTTTTCACTTTCATGCATTGAAGAAGGAAATGGCAACCCACTCCAGTGTTCTTGCCTGGAGAATCCCAGGGATGGGGGAGCCTGGTGGGCTGCCGTCTATGGGGTCACACAGAGTCGGACACGACTGAAGCGACTTAGCAGCAGCACAGCATGTAGGATCTTAATCCGTGACCAGTAATTGAACACACGTCCCTTGCATTGGAAGCTTGGAGTCTTAACCACTGGAACTGAAGTTCCAGCCCATGAATTTTGGTGGGAATTCCCTGGCTTCCCAGTGGTTAGTGCTTTCACTGCTGGAGGTGCAGTTTCAGCATTCAGGACCTCTGGGAGCTAGTGCAGGACACACACCTCAGTGAAACCACCTGCGGGAGAGGGAGCTGGGGTGTTCATCCAGCCCCACCACCCCCATCAGCCATCGGGCAAAGGCTGCTCCCAGAGGCCATTAATTCTCAGATACTTCTCCCCTTCTCCAGAGAAAACCATCTGATACAGCCATCTGCGTGTTCAGTTCAGTTCAGGTCAATCACTCAGTCGTGTCCGACTCTTTGCGACCCCATGAACCGCAGCACACCAGGCTTCCCTGTCCATCACCAACTCCTGGAGTTTATCCAAACTCATATCCATTGAGTCAGTGATGCCATCCAACCATCTCTTCCTCTGTCGCCACCTCTCCTGCCTTCAATCTTTCCCAGCATCAGGGTCTTTTCAAA
The DNA here is from genome assembly GCF_032452875.1 of Bos javanicus. NCBI lineage: Eukaryota > Metazoa > Chordata > Mammalia > Artiodactyla > Bovidae > Bos > Bos javanicus. The sequence goes on along the minus strand of NC_083874.1, from coordinate 15,355,320 downwards.
TGAGTCAGTTCTTTGCATCAGGTGGCCAAAGTATTGGAGTTTCAGCTTCAACATCAGTCCTTCCAATGAACACCCAGGACTGATCTCCTTTAGGATGGACTGGTTGGATCTCCTTGCAGTCCAAGGAACTCTCAAGAGTCTTCTCCAACAGGATCTCAATGGCAAGTCTGCCATAGCCCTATTCATCCCTCAGCTTTCAGTGTCACCTCCACAGGAGTCCTTCCGTGATTTCTGCATCCTATTTCCATGTGTTCGTCACATCAAGGTCAGTTGAACCCCAGAATTGGAGGACTTAATCTTGTGCCAAAATTGTTACATCAGGGGATTAAAAAACCCCTTCTTGGAGTCTTGGTTTCCTTGACTGTAAAATGGGAAGGGTGTACTAGTGAGAGAATGAAGCCAGGTGAGGTTCATAGCACAGGACTGATCCTGGCCCAGAGCTGCTGGAGTGAGAACCTGCCACCCACTGCAGGGTCTCTCCTCTGCCTCCAGATGGTTATGAGCACAGAGCTGGACTCACATAGGACTGCTCTAAATCCCCCCTGTGGGGGAATTCCCTGGTGGTCCAGTGGTTAAGACTCTGTGCTCCCAATACATAGGGGCCAGGGTTCAATTCCTGGTCAGGGAACTAAATCCCACATGCCACAGCCAAAAGTTCACGTACTACAACTAAGACTTTGCTTGCCGCAACTAAAGAACTCACGCTGCAAGGAAGATCAAAGATCTTGCATGTCGCAAAGAAGACTGGGCACAGCTTCTTTACTTATAAATAAGTAAATATGTTTTAAATGTATTTATTTTTAATTGAAGAATAATTGCTTTATAGTATTATGTTGGTTTCTGCCAAACATCAACATGAATCAGCCATGGGTATACTTATGTCCTCTCCCTCTTGAATCTCCCTCCCCATCACACTTCTCTAGGTTGTTACAGAGCCCTGGTGTGAGTTCCCCGAGTCATACAGCAAATTCCCAATGGCTATCTATTTTACATATGGTAATGTATGTTTCCATGTTACTTTCTCCATACATCCCACTGTCTCCTTCCTCCCCCCATAAATAAATTTTTTTAAGTTTTTTTTTTTTAATAAATCTTCCCATGACTCCCAGCTTTACCACTTACCTGCTGTGTGGTCTTGAAAAGATGACTTCACCTCTCTGAGCCTGAGTTTGATTCATTGGACACTGGCTCTGTTCTAGGACTGAGGACACAGAGGTTGGCAAGGCAGACAAGCATCCCTGACTGCCTGGAGCTGACATCTTTGTGAGATGGGGCTGGGAGAAGACAAACAGATGTGTGATATAATATAACATGTCGAGTGGAGAGATGTACTGAGAAGAAAAAGAAAGCAGGATCAGAGAAGAACTGTCTTCTCCTAGGTGGTCAGGAAACATGTCTCTGGGGTCTTTGTTTTCAATGTAATTTACACTGAGCTTCCCTGGTGGCTCAGTAGGTAAAGAAACCACCTGCAATGCAGGAGCCCTGGATTCTATCCTTGGGTCAGGAAGATCCCCTGGAAAAGGAAATGGCTACCTACTCCAGTATTCCTGTCTGGACATGGACAGAGGAGACTGGTAGGCAGCACAGTCTATGGGGTCTCAAGAATTAGACACGACTTAGCAACTAAACCACCACCCACCATATTTTCTAAAAATATTTATTTTTATTTGGCTGCATCAGGTCTTAGTTTTGGCACACAAGATCTTCATTATATCATGTAGGATTTTTCATAGCAGAGCTGACTCTAGTAGCTCGTGGGCTTAGTTGCCCTGTGGCGTGTGGGATCTTAGTTCCCTGACCAGGGATTGAACCCACAATCTCTGCATTGTAAGGTGGATCCTTAACCACTGGGCCACCAGGGAAGTCTCTCTGGGGTCTTTAATTAAAGAGCTGAAAGAGGAAGGAAGGGAAGGATCCCTGTGGTTACCTGGGGGAAGAGCATTCCAAGCAGAGGAGACAGCAGGTCCAAAGGTCCTGGGGCAGAACCATGTGTGGAACAGGGAGGCGTGGTCAGAGCTGAGTGAGCAAGTGTGGGGGATTCGGAGGCGATGAGGGTAGGGAGGTGGAAAAGCAGGCTGTGTAGGGCCTTGGGGAACATGGGAGGACTTGGCCTTTAACCCACAGGGAGATGGGAGCCATGGAAGATTCTGAGCAGAAGACGGCTGGGATCTGACTCAGTTGCTCAGGCACCCTCTGGCTGCTACAGGAGGGACCGAATTCGGGGGCTTAAGGTACGGTTGCTAAGGTGACTGCACTGGTCCAAGTGAGCCCTGAAGGAGGCTGTTGGAGAATGGGAGCTGAAGAAAAGGAGAGAAGTGTTCAGATTTTGGCTAGATCCTGAGGGCAGAGCCGAGGGGAGCTCTGCACTGCGCTGTCTGTTGGGGGTAGATGTACCCCCTGTATCTGATGCATGATCATTACAGATGCTATTGCCCTCGCCCCCCACCCCCAGCCCGCCCTCCTGGCTAACAAAAGCATTCAATGACATCATCACAAACTGCTTTCCTTCCCACTAGAACAGGAGCAAGGCAGGCCAGAGCATTATCGTGCTGTTTAATTTTGATGAACCTGGGAACTATAAAGTGACATCTTGTTCCAACCTGCATGTTTTTTTTTTTTTTTTTTGGCTGAGCTGGGTTTTTCTTGTAGTGTGCAGGTTTTCGATGCTGTTGGCGGGTTTTCTCTAGTTGTGGGGAGCGGGGGCTACTCTTTATTGTTTGTTGTGTGAGGTCTTGTCATTGCAGTAGCTTTTCTTGTTGCAGAGCACAGACTTTTGTAGCTGTTGGCGCGTGGGCTCAGTAGTTACAGTGCATGGGACTCAGTTGCTGCCCAGCGTGTATCTTCCCAAACCAGGGATCGAACCTATGTTCCTTACATTGGCTGGCAGATTCTTAACCACTGACCACCAATCTTAACCACTGAGCCACCAAGGTAGCCCCCAAACCTGGGTGTTTCTGAGCATTGATAAGTGTGAGCATCTCTTTACAAGCTCATGCATCTTCTGGGCTTCCTTTTTATACTTTTTTAAATTAATTGGCCATGCTGCTCAACTTGCAGGGTCTCAGTTCCCCAGCCTGGGATTGAACCCTGGCCACCACAGTGAAAGCCCAGAATCCTAACCACTAGGTCACCAAGGAATCCCCTGGGCTTCCTTTAAAACAAAAACTTTATTGAGGTGTGACTAACATACAAAAAGCAGTGTCTGTCTAATGGATACAGCCTGGTGGGTTTGAGTAGGCTCTTCTTTTGTGACTTTACCTGTTTCTGCTCTTGACCTATTTTCTGGGTTTCAGGTTAGTGTCCTGTTCCGGTTGATCTGTAAAAGTTCCTCAAACATTCGTTGGTTTCAGACCTCGCAGATGTTATCTCTCATTAAATAGGCAACTGGAAGACACCTTTTTTAAAAAAATATATATATATATATATTTATTTATTTATTTATTTGGCTGTGTCTAGTCTTAGTTGCAGTACTTGGGATCCTTTGTTGTGGCGTGTGGGATCTAGTTCCCTGACCAGGGGTTGAACCCAGGCCCTTGCATTGAGAGTGCAAAGTTGTAAGCACTGGACCACCAGGGAAGTCCCTGGAAAACACCTTTTTTAGTGAATGCATTTAACTTTTGAAAATCTCTATTGGAATGTAGTTGATTTACAATGTTTTGTTAGTTTCTGCAGTGCAGCAAAATGCATTCGTTACACATATACATATATCCACCCTTTTTTTAGATTTGTCCCCCATATAAGTCATAGTTGTTTAGTCATTAAGTCCTGTCTGACTCTTTGAGACCCCATGGTTCCTCTGTCCATGGGGTTTCCCAGGCAAGAATACTGGTTGCCATTTCCTTCTCCAGGGGATCTTCCTGACCCAGGGATTGAACCCACGTCTCCCGTATTGCAGGTGGATTCTTTACCACCGAGCCACCAGGGAAGTCCATATAGATCATTACAGAGCACCAAGTAGAAAGATGCCTTTGATTAAATGCAGCCTCTGTTCTTTCTGCATTTGAGTCTCTCTTAAGTCTGCCCATTTCTCTCCACCCTGGGCCCTGGCTTTGTTCCTTCAGGCCATCACCATCTCCTCCTTGCTACCCCATCCCAAGTCACTCTCCACTCTAGTACCCTGGCAATCTTTCTAAAACAAAGTTTAGAAAGTCTGACTACTTCCCTCTCCTGCTCTAAATCTTCCCCATGGCTCCCTACTGCCCTTGCGATAAAGTCTGGTGGAAGAAAAAAGTGAAAGTGTTAGTCTGACTCTGCAAACCCATTGTAGTCTGCCAGATTCCTCTGTCCATGGGATTCTCCAGGCAAAGAATACTGGAGTGGGTAGCCATTACCTTTCCCTGGAGACTTTCCCAACCCAGGGATCGAAACTCAGTCTCCTGCCTTGCAGGCAGATTCTTTACCATCTGAGACACAAAGTCTGGTTAGATCCCACCAACTTCTCCAGTCTCCTTTCTCTCCAGTTTTCAAATTACAAATGGATGAATCTCTGGTTATTCCCTGATGGTCCAGTGGTTAGGACGTCCTGCTTCCACAGCCAAGGGCGCAGGTTCAGTTGCTGGTTGGGAAACTAAGATCTCACAAGGTCAGCGGCATAGCCTCCTCCAACCCCCAGAAAAAAGGATGAATCTCAAAGAAAAAAATCTCTATACTCCAGTCAAATTAATGCCACCCAGTTTCCTGAATATCTCTCCTCTGGGTTCTGTTCACACGGTTCCCACTGCCTGGAAGGCCCTTCACCTGCCTGATTCCAGCCCAGCCTGTAAGTCTCAGCTTATATGCCCCTTCCTTTGAGAAGCCTTCCAGCTGGATCAGACATTGCCTCCAGGTCCCCCTCAGTGCCTAGGATCCCCCACGACTGCTCTGATTACTGGAGCATCATCTGTTATCCAGACAATGAGCTGAATAAATAAATAAATAATACATTTATTATCCAGACAATAAAACAACCCCCCAAATTCCCCCTTGCTGGCCTTTCATAGCCAGCCCCATCCACCAGCCCCATCCGCCAGCCCCATCCCCCAGCCCCAGGCAAATACGGATCTGCTCTCCCACGCTAGAGATCTGTTTTCTGAGAAAGTTATATAATTGAAATCATACGATATGTAGCCTTTTGAGTCTGGCCTCTTTCGCTGCAACATAAAACGTTTTGGGGCCTAAAGCTTTGTTGCCTGTATCAATAGTTTGTTCCTTTCTATTGCTGAGGAATGTTCCATTGTATGAATAGACCCGAGTTTATTTTATATTCACCCATTGAAGGACAATTGAGTGTTTCCAGCAATTGGTGATGATGAATAAAGCTGCTGTAAATAATCACGTATGTTTGTTTGTTTTTTTAACATGAACATAAAATTTCATTTCTAAATACTCAGCAGTGGGGTTGCCAGGTTGTATGGTGGTTGTGTGTTTAGTGTTTTAAGAACCACCAAACTGTTTTCCAGAGTGGCTATACCATTTTGCATTCCCACTGTTCCCAACCAGAGTTCCTGGCCTCCTTCATCAATAGAAATTGACTAGAGGCCAGACAAGAAATTCAGGCAAGGCTTTCCTGGGGTCCCTGCTGCAGCAGGAGTGGAGGGAGTATAAATAACAGGTTCTTTTGCTCGCGCCGGGAGTGCAGGGGGAGCTGGTTCCTATATTGGGTGAGGGTGGGAGTGGGTCCAGGGTTCAAGATGGAAGGGTGGCTTAAGTGATCACCTCCTGTGTGGGGTTTTGGTCTTTTTGTATTTTGTTCATAATTGTCCCAACTGTGCATGCATGCAGTTATTTTTAGTCCCATATAGTTTCTTTGTATTTTGCTGCTGGAGGAGACATTTGTCCAGTTGCAAGCCCTGTGGCAAAGGGTCTCGATACCAGCCTGTCTCACCACCAGCAGCATCTGAGAAGCCCAGTTTTTCTACATCCTCGCCTGCACCTGGTGCTGTCGGTATTTTTAGTTTGAATGTTAATCACTCAGTTGTGTCCAACTCTCTGCGACCCCACGGACTGTAGCCCACCAGGCTCCTCTGTCCATGGGATTCTCCAGGCAAGAATACTGGAGTGGGTGCCCCTTCCCTTCTCCAGGGGATCTTCCCAACCCAAGGATCGAACCCGGGTCTCCTGAATTGTGGGCAGATTCTTTACCATCTGAGCCACCATCCTAATAAACATGAAACAAGTCTTTTACAGCTGCCATCATGAGCCAAGGTGAAGAATTTGAACCTGAACATCTGAGCATATACTCGGTGCAAGGTGTAGCCTACTTTTCTTGGCAAAACTGTTTCAAAGAGAAAGGAAGTTGCTGGCCTGAGAAAACTTGGTCTACCTAGAAGCTGAAGTTTTGTTGAAGTCATTGCCAACTGCCCCAAAAATTAATTGTTAAAAACTGTCTTTCCTAACTTGTATCCAAGCCCCACCAGTTTTTTTTTTTTAATTCTTTGAAGGGGATATCTAGAAAATCAAGTAAATATGGGTATATATATATATTTTTTTTTCTCTAATATTTTACTAAAAATGGGCTAAAGAATACATCTGCAATGCCGGAGATGCAGGAGATGCAGATTCAATCTCTGGGTGGGGAAGATCTCCTGGAGAAGGAAATATCAACCCACTCCAGTATTCTTGCCTGGGAAATCCCATGAACAGAGGAGTTTGGCAGGCTATAGTCCATACAGTAACAGAGAGTGGGACATGACAAAAGGCTGAGCACAAAGCACAATATTTCACTCAAAGGATGACTTCCTGTACACCCTGGCATGCATTGCTTTTCTCATTCCAATCCATTCCATATGCTTCAGGGATGTTGCTTTCATTGTTTCTTTGGTTGAAATTCACAGCTCGTTCTTTTTCACAGCTGCATAGTATTCCACTGCACAGAAACAGTGAAGCCAGCCCCACAGAAAGAGTTGTGTCCAATCTTGGCTGTTTAGTTGACACTGCTATGAATATCCTCATCGTTTTCCATGGAAAGACTAGATTTCTAGAAACAGGCCTTCTGAGTCCAAGGGTTCGAGGGTTTGTAATTGGGAAACCTCCAGCTGATTTGTCCCCCACTTGGAATTTACCTAATGACACTCTGCCTATGAGGGACAGGAGAGTCAGATGTTCCTGAAACAAACCAGAGGGTGTATCTGACCTGCTCTGCACCGCTCCAGGGCTCCCCACGGCCTGCAGGGCTACGCCCAGGCCCCCACTGGGAGGTCCTGCAGGACCTGCTGCCACAAACCCATCAGCTTTGAGTCTCACCTTTCCCTCCCTGACCTCCACTTGGGAGACTTCCATTTCTCTCCATCTTTGCTTTGTTGTTGTCATTCTATTTATTTTTTTAAAAAATTCTAAGGAGTTCCCTGGTGGAGGACCAGTGGTTAGGACTCTGTGCTCTCACTGCCATGGGCCCAGGTTAGGTCCCTGGTCAGGGAACTAAGATGCTGCAAGTCACGCAGTGTGGTAATTTCATTTATTTATTTATATTTTACTTCTCTCTTTTTTTCTTTAATTTATTACTTCTCTCCATCTTTTCATTGCTCATCCCTCTGCCTAGAACTCCCTCCCTGATTCAGCCTAAACTTCAGGTCTCAGCACTGACATTACGGCTTCCCATCCCTGGCATACAGCAGGTGCTCAATAAATGCTGCTGGAGTGAATGAGTGAATGAATAAATAAATGAGGTGGAAAGGGAAGCGGGGGCAAGCTTATGGGGCACATAAGGGAGTCTGTAGGCCACAAGGAGAAGCATGGCTCCTTCTCAGGGCAATGGGGAGCCACAGCAGGCTTTAGGCTGGGATAGGCAATTTGAAAAATTTCTCTTATTTGTAGGGGCCATCTTTTTGTGCCTTGGGACCTTATCAGTGAAAGTATGTACGTGCCTAAAAGAGAACCCCTCATAGGATTTCCCTGGTGGTCAAGTGGTTAAGAATCCACCTTCCGAGGATTCGGAGGATTCCAGAGGACGTGGGTTTGATCCCTGGTTGGGGAACTAAGATCCAACATGCCACAGAGTAACTAAGTCCCTGCACTGCAACTGCTGAGCCGAGTGCCACAGCTAGAGAGAAGCCAGAACAACAAATATCCTGCATGCCGCACTTAAGACCCCACAGCAGCCAAAAAACAGAACAAAGCAAAAACAAACAAAAAAAATTAGAAAATTATTTTTTAAAAAAAAGAGAGAGAGAGAGAAACCCTCAGGGAACTTCCCTGGTGGCTCAGTAGCTAAGACTCTGCACTCTTAATCCGGGCGGCACAGGATCATGTTCCAACTAAGACCCAGTGCAGACAAATAAATAAATATTAAAAGACAAAGAAGAAGTCCCCTCAGAAGGTAAAGGAAACCCATTACAAATCCATTACATAGGATACAGTTATCAAAATATTTTAAAAATATTTGTCTATTTATTTGGCTGCACCAGGTCTGATTGGTGGCATATGAGATCTTTGATCTTTGCAGCAGCATGCAAGATCACTAGTTGCGGCATGCAAACCCTTATTTGCAGCACGTGGGATCTAGTTCCCTGACCAGAGATCAAACTGGGGTCGCCTGCACTGGGACCATGGAGTCTTAGCCACTGGACCGCCAGGGAAGACCCTTAAAATTTGTTGAATTGTGATGGAATTTGGGCATCTTTGCTCACGCATTAAATAGCAAGAGAGATCCAGTGGCAGCTCCAATGACTGCTATCGTTGGAAGCAGGGGCAGGCCTGAGTATGCATTTTTCCCCTCCAAATTCATGGATCCCCCTGAATTCTATTTGCAGAACTCTTGGATGTCTGGGAGCCCTGGAGGAAAATTCCCAGACATTGGAATGTGACAAGAGCACCAGAAATGAGCAAACTGGACAGAAGTGTCACTGGGAGGGATAAGCAGGGGTTACCAGGGACAGTGGATACATGTCCAGGCAGACAAGCGTCCGGCGGCTTGACCATCTGTTCAAAGAAAAACAGGAAGCCTGTGGCCTGCCCCTCTGGCCTCCCTGGGCCCAGCCTTTGTCTTTGTGACTTACACTCCCAACGCAGTCCTGGACACCCCGAGCCAGCTCCCTGCTTCCTTCCCCCACTCCGGAAGTGGCAGGAAAAACAACCCACTGAGGCAGCATCTCCCAGGTTCTGTGCTCTCCTGACACCATCTCCTGGGCTCTGAACGTGGGCCCCCAGGATCAGCTCTGAGAGTAACATCCCCGTTGCACAGGTAAGGAGGCTGAGGGCCAGACAGCCCCCCATCCCCCACCTCTGCCAATCCATGTGGCCAAGCCGGGGCCGGAATCCAGGTCTCTTCGGACTCCAAGTATTGCCTGTGACCATTCCTACTTTAAACTCACCACTGTATAGTCAAGGAACACTGCTCAATGTTATGTGGCAGCCTGGATGGGACAGGGGTTTGGGGAAGAATGGATACATGTACATGAATGGCTGAGTCTCTTCGCTGTCCACCTGAAACTACCACCGCATTGTTAATCGGCTATACCCCAATACAAAATTAAAAGTTTTTTTAAAAAATAAGTTCACCATTGACTGTGAGACACCTTTTCATTCATTCATTCATCAAGTGATTCACCAAATTGCCAAAATGCATCTGAAGAATCGAGCTTCCCAGGTGGCTCAGTGGTAAAGAATCTGCATGCCAATGTAGGAGAAAGCAGGAGATATGGGTCCGGTTCCTGGGTTGGGAAGATCCCCTGGAGGAAGAAAAGGCAACCCACTCCAGTATTCTTGCCTGAAAAACTCCATGGGCAGAGAAGCCTGGCGGGCTATAGTCCACCAGGTCGAAAAGACTCGGACACAACTGAGCAACTGAGCACATACATTTGAAGAACCACTGGAGCAGTTTCCCGAATATGACAGACCTGCCCAAAAGTATGGATTTGAGGCTGGTGGCTGTTTCTCTTTGCACCTTGGTTTCCTGCCCCTGTGGCTGGTGACCTGGGGTGATGACACCACCTCCTGGGATGACTCCAGGGCCTATACACAGCAGGTGGTCAGGAGATGCTTGCTGAATGGAAGTTCCCTGTACCCCTCTTTCCCAACCTGCCCTTATCAGCTTATCCCCCTACACCCCTCCCCTTGTGGCAAAAAGGTTCTCTGCCTGTGGGCAGAAGAGCTGGGGGCAGGAACTAGTGTCTTGGTTGCACCATTCTTGCTGTGGGCACCAGAGGGCAGTGGGCACCCACATTCAGCCTCCCCCTATATGCCCCCAACACCCCTCAGTTTGGAAAGTTGAGGAATTAACCAAATTGATCTCAGCTTCCCTGGTGGTCCAGTGGTTAAGAATCTGCCTGCCAATGCAGAGGGTGTGGGTTCAATCCCTGGTCCAGGAAGATTCCTCATGCCACAAGGCAACTAAGCCCCAGTAACACAACTACTGAGCCTGTGCTCTAGAGCCCGGGAACTGCAACAAGAGAAGCCTCCGCAACGGGAAGGCAGCACACGGCAACTAGAGCAAGCACGTGCGCAGCAACGAACACCCAGCGCAGCCAAGAATAAATAACTAAGTAAAAACTTAAGATGAAAAAAGGAATTGAACCCCCTGCCATCAAGCTTCTTTCTCCCACCACACTGAAAGAGTAGGCACCAGGCGGCAAGGAGGCATCAAAGTCCTCTGGCCACTGGATCCTGTACCACTCTGTCTCATTCATTCTCTTATACAGCACCTACGGTATGTCCAGCCACGAGCTAAGCACTCAGGACACAGCAGTGAATAAGGTAGAGAGAAGTCCTTGCTTTTACAAAACTGACACTTAAGGAGGAGAAACAGATACCGTGGAATCATGCAGTTACAACCAAGAGTCATCAGGGCTGTGAGGGGAAAGCAAGGGCCTAGAAGCAAGGGGCGGCGGGCGCTGAGGAGGCCCTGACCCAACTTGGGCAGGGGAGGGAGGTGATCAAGGAGACCTAAAGAATGGTTGGAAGTTCTTTCAGGTAAAGATTAGGGGAAATAGTGTTCCAGGCAGAGGGTACAGCGTGTGCAATGGTCTGGAGGCAGCTGGTTTTGACCCTGACAAAGATAGAAGCAAACGTATTACAAAACAACGCTACAATGATTCAAATAGCGAGGTCCTGGAACAGGCATTGAGCAGCAGATCAAGAGAACAGAAGAAAGAGAGACAAATATTTATGGAGCGCTGACTGTGTACCAGGTGCTGGGGAACTCAGACATGAATTTTGTTGTTGTTCGGTCGCTAAGTTGTGTTTGACTCTTTGCAACCCCATGGACTGCGGCACACCAGGCTCCTCACTATCTCCCAGAGCTTGCTTAAACTCACGTTCATTGAGTTGGTGATGCCATCCAACCATCTCGTCCTCTGTCGTCCCCTTCTCCTCCTGTCCCCAATCCTTCCCAGCATCAGGGTCTTTTCCAATAAGTCGGCTCTTCGCAACAGGTGGCCAAAGTATTGGAGCTTCAACTTAAGCATCAGTCCTTCCAATGAATATTTAAGGTTGATTTCCTTTAGGATTGACTGTTTTGATCTCCTTGCTGTCCAAGCGATTCTCAAATCTTCTCCAGCACCACAATTCAAAAACATCAGTTCTTTGGTGCTCAACATTCTTTTTGGTTCAACTCTCACATCTGTACATGGCTACTGAGAAAACCACAGTTTTGACTCTACAGACCTTTGTTGGAAAAGTGATGTCTCCGCTTTAGGCATGGATAATGCAGGACAGGGCTTCCCTGATAGCTCAGTTGGTAAAGAATCTGCCTGTACTGCCGGAGACCCCGGTTAGATTCCTGGGTCAGGAAGATCCACTGGAGGAGGGATAGGCTACCCACTCCAGTATTCTGGCCTGGAGAATTCCATGGACTGTACAGTTCATGGGGTCGCAAAGAGTCGGACACAACTGAGCGACTTTCACTTCACTTCACCTCAACACAGGACAGTGAAACACACTGTGATCGGGGCCATGACGGGGGAGGCATAGGCAACCGTGGGGGCAGGGATGTCCTCACTGAGACTCAAGGGATGAAGAAGGGATCAAACAGACAAGGTGTGGGTGGAACAGCATCCCAGGTGGAGGGAATAGCATTGGGAAGCAGCGTGAAGACAGCTGGTCTTCAGTTTCACTCCATCTCTCACATAAACATTCAACTTGCCTGCAAGTCAGTCTGCCCAGAGCCCACCCACTTCTGGGCCATCTCCATAGCCCCTCCTCAACTCAGCCCAGGCATCTCCCACCTGGGCCAGTGCGGTCCCTCCTCCCAGGTCTGCAGGTTGGCACCATCAGACCCCACTATCTGTTCCCCAGCATCAGCCAGAGGAGGCTGAAGTCCCCACCAAGCTTGGCCTCAGTATTTTTTTTTTAATATTTATTTTAGTTTTGGCTGTGCTAAGTCTCTGCTGCTGCATGTGGGCTTTCTCTGGTGGTGGTGAGTGGGGGCTACTCTCCAGCTGTGGTGGCTTCACTTGTTGCGGAACACAGGCTCTAGGGCACGCAGGCTTCAGTAGTCATGGTACATGGGCTCCGGAGCGTGGGCTCATTAGTTGTGGCACATGGGTTTGGTTTCTCCACGGCATGTGAGATCTTCCCGAATCAGGGATCAAACCTGTGTCCCTTGCATTGCAAAGAGGATTCTTAACCACTGGAGTACCAGTGAAGCCTGGCCCCTGTTTGAGCAGCTGCCAGGGTCCAGTCCAGCCTGGTGGTACCTTGAAGAGGACCCGCCTTGCCAATCAGATCTGGTTGGCATGGGGGTGGGCAGGTTGCTGGGGCAAGGCATTTATTGGAGGGATCTGGGGCTTCCCTGATGATTCAGTGGGTAAAGAATCCACTTGCGACATAAGAAGAGATGCAGGAGATTCAGGTTCAATCCCTGGGTTAGGAAGATCCCCTGGACAAGGTAATGGCAACCCATTCTATTATTCTTGCCTCAAAAATCCCATGGACAGAGGAGCCTGGTGGGCTACAGTTGAAAAGGTTGCAAAGAGTTGGACATGCCTGAGCAACTAAACACACAAGTCCAAGATGGTGCACGAGTCAACTTCCACTAGACACTGAGCCTCAGTACACGCTCACTGTAACACAACAGTAAGCTAAATGACACACCCCAGGTGCCATGACAGTTCCAAGACCGACCATCAGGGTCAAAAAGTGGGTGGTGGCCTGCTTCCTGGAAATTCCCACCTCCTTCCCCCAAGTAGCTAGATGCTCCTCCTGCTTATTAGCCTATGAAATTATCCACCCCTCTAAAAACTGACAACCCCATCCCCTGGTCCCGGTCTTGCCTTCTGAGATGGCTCCTACTCTGTGGACTGTGTTTCTCTCTAAATAAACCCACTTCTTACCTATCACTTTGTCTCTCACTGAATTCTTTCTGCGAGGAGGCAGTGAGAACCTGAAGTTCTTTAAGTCCTGAGACCAGGTGTGTGATCTCAGTTAAAAGATCGTGGCTTTCAGTCCCAATCTGTTATCTGGTTTTGCTAAGGCAGGATTCATAGTCCCATCTGGCCCCTGCGTGGAATCAACTCCTACAAGGGCCTGGAGCTTAGTACTGACCACAACCCTCACAGAGCAGACAAGGAAACAGAGGCTGAGTGGTTGAGAGATTTATCGTGGGTCACACAGTGTGAGCTGGATTAGAACCTGACTGGTATTCATCTTTTTAAAAAAATATTTATTTATTTATTTGGCTGCGCTGGGTCTCAGCTGCAGCACACTGGATCTTCAGTCTTTGTTGCAGGCTCTTTAGTCGTAGAAAGGGGAAAACGTAAGTTGCTCAGTCGTGTCCGACTCTTTGCAGCCCCATGGACTATACACAGTTTATGGAGTTCTTCAGGCCAGAATACTGGAGTGGGTAGCCTTTCCCTTCTCCAGGGGATCTTCCCAACCCAGGAATCAAACCCAGGTCTCCCACATTGCAGGCATATTCTTTACCTGCTGAGCCACAAGGGAAACTCAAGAATACTGGAGTGGGTCGTTGTAGAATGCAGGATCTTTAGTTGCCTCATGTGAACTCTCAGTTGCGGCATGTGGGACCAGTTCCCTGACCAGAGATTGAATCCAGACCCCCTGCATTGGAAATGTGGAGTCTTAGCCACTGGACCGCCAGGGAAGTCCCTCAACTGGTATTCAGAGAAAAGCACTTAGGAGTCAGGCTCCCTGGGCCACAGATCTGGAAGGACAGATCTGAAAATGATTCACTCGGTGAAATAGTCTCCTCATCTGTACAAGGGGTATGTGACAGCACCCACTTGTGCGGAGGGAAACAGCACATACAAAAGCCCTGAAAGAGAGCTGCGCCCTAAAGCTTAGAGCCAGGTGGAGAAGGTAGGCAGCCGGGGTGGCGTAATTATGGGAGACAGTGGGAGGAGGGAAGGGCAGGCTGATGTCGCGATCAGAGCCAGAGTCTTTGTGGGCCACAGCGAGGACTTTGGCTTTTACTCTGAATGAAGTGGGAGCCATGAAGGAGATTCTAAGCAGAGGAGGGACCTGATTCCAGGGTTCACCGGCTCCTTCTGACCATGGAGGCGTGAGGGCAGGAGCGGGGGACCAGGTAGGATGAGGCCTGGGCTGGGAAGAGGCAGAGAGGAGTGGAGAAACCTGCCAGTCTTTGCTCACCTTCCTGCTTCCAGCCCAGCAGCTCCCAGCAGCCTGAAGGCAAGGCGGGGACTTTAGCCTGCCAGACTGCAGGTTGTGTTGAGGGTGCGGTGAGGCAGGGAGTGATGGGTGGGGTTACACCCGGCGCCTCCCAACCCACAGTGGCTGGACAACTGGGGCAGGTGTGTGGGCTGCTGACACGCTTGTGCACACACCACAAGCCAGGCTGTGCCCTCAGGAGCCTGGGGCTACATGGCAGGGCTACAGTGTTTCCCCACCATCCAGGCCCCCCTCCTGTGGGCTCAGGATCTGACACTGATCCACTGGGCAACTGGGGCAAATCACTGTTTCTCTGGTTGTCCAATCACTAAGTTGTGTCCAACTCTTTGCGACCCCATGGGCTGCACCACGAGAGGCTCCTCTTTCCTCCACTATCTCCTGTAGTTGGCTCAAATTCATGTCCATTGAATCAGTGATGCTATGTAACCATTTCATCCTCTGCCTGTTTCTTTGGGCCTCATCTGTAAAAGGGAAGGGGTATTGCCAGCACCCATTCGCAGGAATGGGCTTCCCTGGTAGCTCAGTTGGTAAGGAATTCACCTGCAAGGCAGGAGACCCTGGTACAATCTCTGGGTTGGGAAGATCCCCTGGAGAAGGAAAAGGCCACCCACTCCAGTACTCTGGCCTGAAGAATTCCATGGACTGTATAGTCCATGGGGTCGCAAAGAGTCGGACTGAGTGACTTTCAGTTTCATACACAGGACTGGAAACAGTACGTGCAAAGGCCCCCAAGGTACAGCTCATCCCTAGTCTGATTCAGTCCCCAATTCTACCTAGGACATTTTCTGACCAGGGCTAGAAGGGCCTTCAGAAGGAGGCCCCTGTGCATGCAAAGGCGGAGAGGTGAGCAAGAAGCTGGATATGCAGATGGTAAATGAGGGCTGGAGAATTCCTCTAAGACTGCTGCAGTGGGACCGAGACAGGAACCATTGGGGAGAGATCTGAGACCACATATTGGCCAAGACGTCCCCACATCCTCCTTCCACCGGAGGCGGCCCCATGGCGCAGCCTCCCCAACTGGCTCTTGCAGATCCCACCACCAGGTCCGGTGTCACATCCCTTAGCAGGCGCCTCGGAACCTGGCTGGACCCCTCTGCCTCTCTCACCACAGCCTGTGCTGTGCTAAGTCACTTCAGTCATGTCCAACTCTTTGCGACGCTATAGACTGTAGCCAGCCAGGCTCCTCTGTCCATGGACTCTCCCAGGCAAGAATACTGGAGTGCGTTGCCATTTTCTACTCCAGGGGCTCTTCCCCAACCCAGGGATCCCACCCGCAGTCTCTTGCCTCTCCTGCACTGGCAGGTGGATTCTTTACCACTTCGCCACCTAGGAAGCCCGTGCCTCAGTTTTGTTCAGTCGCTCAATCAAGTCCAACTCTTTGCGACCCCATGGACTGAAGCACACCCCACCTCCCTGCCCCTTATCATCGCCCAGAGTTTGCCCAAGTTCATGTTCATTGCATCGTTTATGCTGTCCAACCATGTCATCCTCTGATGCCCTCTTCTTCTGTCCTCGATTTTTCCCAGCATCAGGGACTTTTCCAATGAGTCCTCTGTTCGCATCAGATGACCAAAATACTGGAGCTTCAGCTTCAGCATTAGTCCTTCCAGTGAATAGTTAGGGTTGATCTCTTAAGATTGACTGGTTTGATCTCCTTGCTGTCCAAGGGGCTTTCAGGAGTCTTGTCCAGCACCATAGGTCGAAGGCATCAATTCTTTGGCCTTCTGCCTTCTTTACGGTGCCTCAGCTTACTCATCTGTAAAATGGAAGAAACGATAGGTCTCCCCAGACTCCACCCCAGTTCACCCCCTGCCCCACACATGAGAACTACAGGGCTTTGCTTAATAAACGCTGGAGATGATACTTATGGTGCTTATAGTGATTTTAGCCAGAGGGCAGAAAGAGCATCCCCAGGGGAGGGAGTCAGAGACCCCCCGCCCCAGTCCCTTGTCTTCTCCTCCCCTGCCCACCTCAGAGCCTCAGTTTCCCCAGCTCAGCCCCGAGGGCACGAGGGCGGCCCGGGGGACCCGCGCCCCTCCGGCCGGCAGGGGCAGCACAGAGCGGCCCGGGACACCCGGAAGGGCCCCGCCCCCGGCCCGGCCCCGCCTAGCCCGGGCTGCCCAGAACCGGGAGGCGCTGCGGCGGCGGCGTTCACGGCGGGGACGGTGCGCGCGGCGGCAGCGGCGAGGCCGGCGGCTGGACGCGCGGGGCGCCATGGCGGCCGCCGAGCGCCGCGCCTTCGCGCACAAGATCAACAGGTAGAGCGGCCGTCGGGCCCCCTCCCGGGCCGCCCCCACGTGTCCGAGCCCCGCCCCGGGGCGGCCCAGCCCTCCCCCGCCTGGGCGTCCCTCATTCAAGCCCCTTGGGTCTTCGCCCGGTCAGCCCGCTTCCTCCGGCCCGGGGGGCGCAGGCGTGGGGAGGTAGGGAGGGCGGCGCGGGTCGGGACTGGGGGTCGTGTCGGGGCTGCTGGCGTGATGGTGGCGGAGGTCCGCCCTCGGAACCGGTGGGACGCGTCGGGGTGTGTCCGGGGGCCTTCCTGGAGGAGGTGGCTCCCGCGCTTCCTCACCAGCTCCTGGCCGATTCCCGGCCCTCGAACCCCGGGGCGTGGGAGTTGGGGGGCTCTTTCCGTCCCATTTGTGCCTGGTGTGGGGCGGGAATGTATCAGGCGCCGGAATTTGGGGCCGGGATGGCGTTCCTGGCAGCTCTTGAACCCCCTCGGGAAGTTTCCCGTGCTCTCTTCCCCGCCAGGGTCCCGTGCCCAGTTGTCTGGGGCGGGTGGGGGGTGGGGAAGGGGACAGCTGTGGATGTCCCCCCGCCTCCAGCCCTGCTTCAGGCTCTCCTAGCACCGCCTGGACGCGCTGGAGATGGATGGGTGATTGAATGGAAGGAGTGGGGGCTGGGGACAGAACCAGCTGGTGGGCAGACGGGGGAGGGGACGGGCGCCAGGCGCTGGGGAATCCGTTTCCCTGGCCACTGGAGACTGTAAGAGACTCGGCCCGGGGAGGGGGATGTCGGACTCTCTGGGGCTGAAGCGCCTCCCCCCGCCACTCTGGTCTGTACCTCCAGCAAAGCATTCAGAATCTGCTGGGGGCAGGGAAGCGGTTCTCTTGTATTAGTGCGTGGGCCGGGACACCCTGTGTGTCCAGCACTGCCGTGATGGAGACACCCCGGAAAAGAACCCACCCTTGGGGGCAGATACAATGGGGCAGACAGAGGAGAAGCCGGATAAAGTAGATTACATGTTAGTGGTAAGCAGTATGAGGACATACCAGGCAGAGACGGGAGGTGATGAGTGTGAGGACTACTTTAGACCTAGGAATCAGGATCAGGAAGGCCTGGAGAAGAAGATGACAAGTAAACAAAGAGCTGAAGGAGATGAGGGAGGGATCCATGCCCGGATGTGGGGGGAAGGGCATGTGCAAAGGCCCAGGGGCAGGAACCGGTGGAGTGTGTTTATAGATATCTGCTGCCAGCTGGGCTTCCTTGGTGGCTCAGATGGTAAAGAATCCACATGCAACGTGGGAGACCTGGGTTTGATCCCTAGGTTGGGAAGATTCTCTGGAGGAGGGCATGGCAACCCACTCCAGTCTTCTTGCCTGGAGAATCTCCATGGACAGAGGACCCTGGTGGGCTACAGTCTATAGGGTCGCAAAGAGTCAGACACAACTGAGCGACTAAGCACATAGCAGGTTGGAGCAGAGTGAGAAAGGGGCTGTGGGAACGGGTTGTACAGGGCTTGTGGGTTATGGGGAGGAGTTCAACTTTTACCCTGGGTGAGGTGGGAGCCATGGAGAGTTCAGAACAGGGGAGGGACGCTGTGACCTGGTGTCTGGACGCATATCAGTTGGGCGGTTTTTACGTTCTGCTATCTCTGTGTCTGAATTGTCCCTCTGTCTTGGACCTTCAGTGTTTCTGAGCCTGGGGAGGTTATTACTGTTTCTTCGCCACTCAAGTCCCTGTGTCCCTGTGTCCTTGGGTCCTGGCTTCCACTTGAGTGGAAGCAGAGAACCTGGGTTTTGCCCTGGGAGATGGATACTGTAGAGCTCAGAGTAAGAAAAGCAGAACAAGATCTTGGGGCTGCCATATTGTCGTCATTAGCTGTTAAGTCATGTCTAACTCTTTTGCCGCTCCATGGACTGTAGCCCGCCAGGCTTCTCTGTCTATGGGATTTCCCAGGCAAGAATACTGGGGTGGGTTGCCATTTCCTTCTCTGGGGGATCTTCCCAACCCAGGGATCAAACCTGTGTCTCCTGGATGGCAGGCGGATTCTTTACTGATGAGTCAGATTCTACCCCACCAGGGAAGCCCTGGGGCCCTAGTAAACCACAAACAAATGGCTCAGGCCATCCTCTGACAGGGTCTGCAGAGCAGACACCCAGGTGTCTACATGCTGAGACCTAGGCCTGTATTCATCTCCTTGTTCGCTGAGATCATTCATTCCACAAATGCCACAGGAACCTGCATGTTAGACTGTCCCCCAGGTTCCTAATGAACAGGCTCATTTAAAACAAAGATTTGGAGGGACGACTTAAAAGTACAAACTCATAGAGCCAGTGGTTAGGACTCCAGGCTCCCACTGCAGGGGCATGGGTTCAATCCCTGGTCTGGAACTAAGATCCTGCAAGCCATGTATCCAGATAAAAAAAAGTGATGGTCATTGTCACCATTCCAGGTTGGATTTTAAAGAATACAAGTGAAAAAAAAGAAAAAAAAACATGTCGCATACAGTACATTTGTCCATATTGTTTGTGCTCAGTTGTGTCCGACTCTTTGCAACCCTTTGGACTTCAGCCCACCAGGCTCCTTTGTCTGTGGGATTCTCCAGGCAAGAATACTGGAATGGCTTGCCATTTTCTTCTACAGGGGTTCTTCCTGATCCAGGGATCGAATCCACATCTCTTGCATCTCCTGCATCGAATTGTCTCCTGCATTGGAGAAGGATTTACCATTTGAGCCACCATGATGGATGATATGCGTTCAGAAAAATGCCAAGTTTAAAAGAGTAATTACGAAACAAATTCCAGGACTTCCCTGCTGGCCTACTGGTTAAAACTCTGTGCTTCCGATGCAGGAGGCACGGGTTTCATCTCTGGGCAGGGAACTAAGATCCCACATGCCTTGCAGTGCGACCAAAAAATTGAAAAAAAAAAAAAAAGAAATGCCATGGAAGAAGTCACTTGGATCAAAACAGGGGCTGTCTCTACCTTCCTGAGCCTTCCCACTCTAGCCGCCCTCCCAGGTGATCTGCACCTGGTTCTGCTCCTCAGGGAGCTACCATGCTGGTGGCTGCTACTATCGTTTCCCCACTTGCATTATAATGTCTTCATTTAATTTGGCTCCCTGTCTGCTCTGAGTTGGTTTTGCCTGTTTAGAACATCCCATAAATGGAACCACATGGAATCTCAAGTCCTCTGTGGCAGCAAGATGTCAGGAGAAGGGCTCGCCTGTGTTGCTGCATATAGTCAGACGCATCCCTTTTCATCGTCGCATGCTTTTCCCTCTGCTTGTGTATTCTCCATCTTCAGTCAAGGAACTTGTGAGTTGTTTCCCTTTGAGGTTGTCATGATCAGAGCGACCGTGAACATTCTTGGCCATGTGTTTCCGCCTGAGTATCTACACCTCAAAGTGGAATTGCTGGATTGGCATGTTTTCAACTTTGCTTGTTCGTTTACAGATGGTTTTCCGAAGGGATTCCCCTAGTAGCAGATAAGAATTCCTAATCCTTGGTGGCATTCATATTATTTGCCTTTACATTTTGCCAGCACTCATATTATTTGCCTTGCCAGCACTCACTGTTCGCCTTTAAATTTTTCTGCCAGTCCAGGAGGTGTGTGTATAGGGTGGGATATGAGGAGGAGTCTCTTCATGGTTTTATTTTTCCAATTTTATTTTTGGCTGCACCACGTGGCTTGTGGGATCTTTAGTTCCCTGACCAAGGCTTGAACTCATGCCTCCTGCAGTAAGTGCAGAGTCCTAACCACCGAACCACCAGGGAGTTCCCATTTATGTGTGGTTTTTTTTCTTTAAGATTTTAAACATTTATTTACTTATATTTATTTTTGGCTGCGGTGGGATCTTTGTTGCTGCTTGAGGACTTTAGTGGTGGCGAGCAGAGGCTGCTCTCTAGTTGCGGTGCTCTGGCTTCTCATTGCAGTGGCTTCTCTAGTTGCAGAGCACAGGCTCAGTAGTTGTGGTACACGGGCTTAGTTGCTCCGCTGCCTGTAGGATCTTCCCAGATCAGGGATTAAACCTGTATCTCCTGCACTGGCAGGAGGGTTTTTTTGTTTTTTTTTTTACTGAGCCACCAAGAGCGCCCTATAGTTTTGTGTTTATTCATTTTCTTCCCTCACTTTTTGCAGACTTATGTCAAATTCCAAGGCCTATTGTCATTCTTATTTCTGGTTTTATCATCCTCCTTCCCTGTAAGAGTAGACCTCTGTTAATCTGACCAGCCCTAGGGGGAGGTCCTGGAGAAGGCAATGGCACCCCACTCCAGTACTCTTGCCTGGCAAATCCCATGGACGGAGGAGCTTGGTGGGCTGCAGTCCATGGGGTTGCTAAGAGTCAGACACGACTGAGCGCCTTTACTTTCACTTTTCACTTTCCTGCATTGGAGAAGGCAGTGGCAACCCACTCCAGTATTCTTGCCTGGAGAATCCCAGGGACAGGGGAGCCTGGTGGGCTGCCGTCTATGGGGTCGCACAGACGACTTAGCAGCTGCAGCAGCAGGGGGAGGTCCACAGTCTCACACAAATTCCTAGTGATGCCACTGCTTCCTCTTTCCCCTCTGAGCACCTCTTAGAATCATATCAGGTTGTCAAGTTTTCACCTTAGAAAGATTGATCTCATCAATCAAATTCTGAGACCCGTTCCTGAGAAAACCCACTAAGTTCAGCTCAACATTTTGCCTGCTTTTTTGTAATGTGGTCCATGGGGACATCCGAAGCACATCTGATGTGGGAGTGAGACACAGGAGTGGGTAATGACTCCAGGTGAGGGTCCTGAGCATCCACAAGGGTGGGCTGTGCTTGGTGAGACACAGAGGATGGTGGGAGGGCAGGGTATCTGTGTGTGTGTAAGTTGCTAAGTTGTGTCTGACTCTTTGCAACTCCATGAACTGTAGCCCGCCAGGTGCCTCTGTCTGTGGAATTCTGCAGGCAAGAGTATTGGAATGGGTTGCCATTGCCTTCTCCAGATTCTCTGTATGGACCCGGTTAATCTATATAGCATAGATTTGAAGATTTGTCGGGGTTCAGATGGTGCTGAAGGCCGAGACCGGATGGGACTGCTCTGGGGGCAGGTAAAGGGCAGGTGTTCCGCAGTCTCTGTTCTTGGCTCTGCTCCCTGTCACGGGCGTCGTGGCATGCCTAACGCTGAAGGACTATGACCCCCAGCTGACCAGGGCTCCATTCTGGGCACTGCTGTGTGACCCCGGGTGCCTCACGACCCCTCTCTGAGCCCCACTCACCTTTGGTTTACAAAAGCAGGGTCAGAAATTCCAGTTTCCCAGGATGCTCTTTGAGGCAATGTGGTGACAGCAACTCTTAATTAAGCACTTACTGTGTGCCAGGCCCTATACTCAGAACAGCTCGATAAGAGGTGGGTACCAGGGTGGCACAGTGGTAAAGAATCTGCCTGCCAACGCAGGAGATGTGAGACACATGGGTTCTATCCCTGGGTCAGGAAGATCCTCTGGAGAAGGAAATGGCAACCCACTCCAGTATTCTTGCCTGGGAAATCCCACGGATTAGAGGAGCCTGGTGGGCTACAGTCCATGGGGTGGAAAAAGAGTTGGACGCGACTTAGCGACCAAACAACAACAGATACCACTAAGCCCAGAGGCCTGGAGAAGAGGTGTCGTTCACCCAGGCTCGCCCAGCTCCAAGTGCAGAGCTCTGTGGCTCGGTGAACTAGTTCCCATGGCCATGCCATTGTGGACTCAGTGGGTTCCCACCCTGGGGCACTCACTCCAAGGCCAGTGACCAAATGAAGCTGGACGTTCGGCCCCCGCTCCCCTCCCTGCTTTGCAGCAGCAGCTGCAGAACAGCTGGGCCCAGGGCACAGACAGGTTCCCTGTTCCAGCATCTTTTGTAAATCACCCCCAACCCTCTGTGCCCAGGCTTCCCGAGTAAGCGGCCGGGACTTGGGGAATTTGAGGACAAGTCTCTGGTGGCTCCGAGAGAAAAGAACCTGCCTGCAATGCAGGAGACCTGAGTTCCATCCCTGGGTCAGGAAGATCCCCTGGAGAGGGAAATGGCAACCCACTCCAGTATTCTTTCCTGGAGAATTCCATGGAAAGAGCAGCCTGACAGGCTACAGTCCATGGGGTCACAAAGAGTTGGACATGACTGAGCGACTAACACTTTCACTTCCCCTGATTTTTAATATCCTTTGAAATTCCTGCAAGCTAGTCTTCCCTCTTCGCCTCCCACCCCCCATCCAATAGAAATAGTTGACACAGAAAATAAATAGAATCCAGGGTCAGAGAAAGAAGGAGGCTGCCGTCTCACATTGGAGACCCCACGTTGAATCAGGGTCGTGGTCGAGTTCTGTTTGACCCACACAGATTTGAATTCAGAGGCCTCCAGACTCCGCTGAAGCTCCCAACTGACCCCACCCCCACCCACACCTGTCTTACCTGGGCCCACCCCGCACATCTATCTCACTGATGACACATGGGCCACATTTGCAGTCCTTAGCACTTTTAATTTCTTTTTGTTTCAGTAGTTTAAAAAAATATTTATTATTGATTTCTTTGGCTGCACCGGGTCTTACTTGTGGCACTCAGGGTCTTTAGTTGCTGCATGTGGGATCTTAGTTCCCCAACCAGGGATTGAACCTGGATTGGGAATGTGGAGTCTTAACTACTGGACCCCCAGGCAGTTCCAGGCATAACTTTTTTTTTTAATTTAATTTTATTTTTTAACTTTACAATATTGTATTGGTTTTGCCATATATCAAAATGAATCCACCACAGGTATACACGTGTTCCCCATCCTGAACCCTCCTCCCTTCCCTCCCCATACCATCCCTCTGGGTCGTCCCAGTGCACCAGCCCCAAGCATCCAGTATCGTGCATCGAACCTGTACTGGCGACTCGTTTCATATATGATATTATACATGTTTCAATGCCATTCTCCCAAATCATCCCACCCTCTCCTTCTCCCACAGAGTCCAAAAGACTGTTCTATACATCAGTGTCTCTTTTGCTGTCTTGTATACAGGGTTGGGCATAACTTTCTATTAAGCAGATTTCCAAACAATGAGAAAAGAGTGATTGAGGCCTGAATCTCCCACAGTTGCTTTCTTGATTTTAAGAGACACTGAGGCCCAGAAAGATTATCCCACCTGCCCAAAGCCACACAGCTAAAAGATAAGGGGCTTTCCTCAACTTACGGTTGATTTAGGCAAGGTGGACTGAGAGGGGGATCAGAAAAGATTCACTCATTCCATCAAAAAAAAAAAAAAAAGGGAATTCCCTGGCATTCCAGTGGTTAAGACTTGGCACTTTCACTATCAAGAGCTTGGGTTTGGTGGAGGAATTAAGACCCTGTAAGCAGTGTGGCATGGCCAAAGAAAATAATTTATTGAGCATCTACTGTGTGTGGGGTCCAGCGCCGGGGCCTTCATGGGGACAGCACAATCCTAGTCTTATTTGTACAAAGCCCTCGGGAAGCAAGGGTCTCCAGGCCCAGAGCACAGAGTCCAGCTTCAGAGCCTTGGCACTCAACTGTTCCCTCTGCCTGGCACACTTCCCCCCAGATAACTGCATGGCTGTCCCTTCCTACAAGCTCAGCTGAAGGAATTGAGAGTTTGGGGAACCCCTTCCCCTACTGGGTCTGTTCCCAATTCCTTCTCCTCCTTCCCCTCCTCCTTCCCCCATGCTGGCTGTCTCTCCCCTGTGGGTCTTGCCCCTTGACCCTCAGTCTCTGCTGTGACTGAAGGCCAGTGCGGATGCAGACGGCCCAGGAAGGTCACTGCACTGACCTTGGTGGCTGGGTTGTGCTCCAGGAGTCATGCTGGCCTCTTACACACCGTCAGCCTCAGTCTTAGACCCCCGATAGGGTGTGTGTATGAACACCAGGCCCCCTGCTCAGCTCCACTGCTCTGTGAGGGCAGGGCAGCTCCAGATGGGGAAACTGAGGCTCAGGGGCAGAGTGACTTGTCTAGCAAGGGTGGAACGGGGCTCACCTTCCTGATAAGGGGTTGGGGGGCAGAGATCCCCTAGATGAGGACGTGGAGACCTTTCTGCAGATCTGGGAGCCTGTCCTGGTGGGAAGAAGAAAGAGCGGGGATCAGTGACCCCCAGGCGCTGCCCAGCCGCAGCCCCCTGCCCCCCTTATCTGTGCTTGGAAGAGGAAAGGGGGTGATGTGTCTGCCACAGCCTTGGGGGCACCCATGCTGAGATCTATGCATCCTGGATCCTGGGTTCTCTTGGCCCGTGGCCGGATTTTTTTCTTTCCACAGCCTGGCTTTTCCTCTCCTAGCATGAATCTGTGGGCCCCAAAGCCCCAGTTCCCAGGACCCCGCTGCCCGAGTTTTCGCCCCTCTATGGTCCCCTTTCTGTCCCCGCAGGACAGTGGCTGCCGAAGTGCGGAAGCAGGTGTCCCGGGAACGCAGCGGCTCTCCCCATTCCAGCCGGCGCTGCAGCAGCTCCCTGGGGGTGAGTGTTTGGGAGGCGCTCCCCCACCCAACCTGCTGTGGGGGAGCTGAGGCTGGGAGGGGCCCAGCTGTGGCAGGGGAGGGGGGTCCCAGTCCTGGCCCAGCACTGTCACATTCCCCATTCCCAGTGAGTGTGATGGGGAGCTGGCTGGTCCCCCTCTGCAGGGAGCAGCCCCGTGGGTGGTCAAGGGGGGAGAGGTTCAGCCCCCACCCCCCCTCCCCTGTGCCCACACCTCCTGCTGTCTAGACTGGACCACCCAGCTGGGGATGCTGGGGAGGGAGGTCTGGGGAATGGGCTGCAGCGGCAAGGGAGGAGGTGGGGCTCTCTCGCCCCCAGGGCCTTAGGAATTGTCTCTTTCTTTGCTACAGTCCACAGGCCTTTCCTTCCACCAGGAGTTTCCTGCCCTTCCAGGCACAGGGTGTGATTTCCTGCCTGGAAAGAGGGGCCCGGCCCAGCTGGGGTGGGGGTGGAGCGGCTGAGGTCACTCACTGTCCCCTACTCACTGTCCCCTGCGGCTCCTCCAGGGCCCCTCCCACCACTCCAACACCCTCCATGGCTCCCACCGCCCTCTTGATTGTCTGAGGCCAGCCCAAGCCCACACTCAGCCTCCAGCCCCCAACCCCGGGGCCCGGGTCACAGCCACTTTGCTCCACCTCAGGTCCCACTGACCGAAGTTGTTGAGCCCCTGGATTTTGAGGATGTGCTTCTGAGCCGGCCGCCGGATGTAGAGCCTGGGCCTCTCCGGGATCTGGTCGAGTTTCCAGCTGATGACCTAGAGCTACTGCTGCAGCCCCGGGAATGCCGCACCACGGAGCCCGGTATCCCCGAGGACGGGTGGGTCAAGCCCCACACCCTCCCTGTCTGTATCTCCACACTGCCTCTGTACCCCACATCAACAGTCCCTCTCCCACCAAGCTCCTGAGAGCCCTGAGTTCAGCTTCTGGCTTGGCTCTGTGACCTTAGACAAGTCCCCTTCCCTCTCTGAGCCTTTACCTCTGTATCCCTGAAAAAGACAGAAGGACAGGCCACTGGAAAGATTTAACACTGGGTCCTGCTTCTGTGTGGGGCTCCTTGATGGCTCAGACAGTAAAGAAACTGCCTGCAATGTGACAGACCTGGGTTCGATCCCTGGGTTGGGAAGATCCCCTGGAAGAGCGCGTGGCAACCCACTCCAGTGTTCTTGCCTGGAGAAGCCTATGCACAGAGGAGCCTGTTGGGCTACAGTCCATGGGGTTTGCAAAGAGTCGGCCATGACTGAAGTGACGGACGCTTTCGCTTCTCTGCTTTTGTTTACCCTGATTGTATTTTGTGCAGAAAGATGGATGCCCAGGTGAGAGCTGCGGTGGAAATGTACACTGAGGACTGGATCATTGCCCATAGGAGGTGGGTCTGACTCGGGGGCAGTTCAGTGTAGAGAGGCCAGGTCTGAACCCAGAGCAGCCCATTGTCTGCCGCTGTTGCCGCTGCTCCTGGTTATCCACCGACTGTCCTTGCAAGCGTGGCTGGACTTCTGCGGCGGTGCATCCAGGGGATGGATGGCCCTGCAGGCATCACGGGGGCCTTGCGGGCGTGTCAGTCAGCACCTTGGGGAGCCCTGGGGAGCCCCCATCTCTGCTACCCTCTCATCCTCCTAGATACCAGCACCTGAGTGCGGCGTACAACCCCATCACCACGGAAACTCAACGGGAGAGGCAGAAGGGGCTCACCCGCCAGGTCTTCGAGCAGGACACTTCTGGGGATGAGAGGTCCGGCCCCGAGGACTCGGTGAGGGAGCCCTGGCAGGGGTCACTATTGCGGCCGGGGGTATGGTGTGTGCACGGCCTGCCTGAGGCTTCAACTCTCAATCCTCTGTGATGGGCAACGACCTGAACAGCCTCCAGCCCCACAGGAAATGTATCAGCCCTGTAACTGAAAAGTTAAGAATCATAATTGTCAACATTTATGAAGTGCTTTAATTTTTTTTAAGTTACCCAGTCATGTCCAACTCTTTGTGACCCCATGGACTATAGCCTGCCAGGCTCCTCTGTCCATGGCATTCTTCAGGCAAGATACTGGAATGGGTAGCCATTCCCTTCTCCAGGGGATCTTCCCAACCCAGGGATCGAACCCAGGTCTCCCGCATTGCAGGCAGATTCTTACCATCTGAGCCACCAGGGAGGCCCTATTAAGTGCTTGGTGTATACTAAATGTTTTATACTTGTCCTCTTTTCATTCTGTGAAGCAGGGAAACACCCATTTTGCAGATAGAGAAATTGAGGGGGCTGTTCCTTGGCGGTCTAGTGGTTAGGATTCGACGCTATCACTGCTGTGGCCCGGTTTTAGAACCTGGTTGCAAGGAACTGAGATCCCACAGGCTGCCCAGTGCAGCCAAAATTCAAAAAAAGAAAAAAGAAACTAAGGCATGCCTGGCTTAATAGAGGGCTTTCATTGGCCTGCTGAGGTTTGAACCTGTATTTTGTCAACCAATATTTATTGAGTGCCTACTTTTACCAAGAATCATATAAAGAAATACTGTTATTGTTTCTAGTGTTATCTGTTTATGAATGTAGTTGGGGAAACTGAGATCCTTAGCTGTTGGGGTTAGAGACCCAGGGTCACAGAGCTGAGCTGGGATTTAAAGTAGGGTAATCTGCTTCTGGGGGCTTCCCCAGTGGCTCAGCAATAAATAACCCGCTTGCCAATTCAGGAGTGTGGGTTCAATCCCTGGGTCTCGAAGATGCCCTAGAGGAGGAAATGGCAACCCACTCCAGTGTTCTTGCCTGGGAAATTCCATAGACAGAGGAGCCTGGCGGACTCTAGTCCATGGGGTCACAAAAGAGTTGGACCAACTGAGCACCTCAACACCAACAAATCTGCTTCTGACCAGAGCTGAGTCTAGAAGGTCTGGCAGATCCTGGGCTAGTAACAGCCCCAGTAAGAAGAACTCTCCCTTCCCTGGCAACAGTGAGTAAAGTCCTCAAAGGCTCTCATTGGCCCAGCCCAGACATACCTGACTTTGCTGTGTTCTGATTGACCAGACAAGGGTCATGTGATGCCCAGACTGGGAAGTAGCCTTCCCAACCACAGTAAAGGGTGACACCCATTTTGCAGATGAAGAAACTGAGGCATGGCAAGCTTAGTAGAGGTCCTTCACTGGCCAGCTGAGTCTTGAGCCTTAATTTTTTCAACTGGTATTTTTTGAGTGTCTACTTTTACCAATAATAATCATATCTCCAGACAGAAGTTTCTAGAAAGAAGGTCAGCAAAGTCCTCAGGTGACCCTTGTCATGGTGACCTTAGCCCCTGGTCCTGAGCATGCGCATTCTCTACTGGCAGGATGACCCCCGACACTCCTCAGGCTCCCTGGACGACACCCCACGAAGCAGTGGTGCCTCTGGCATCTTCGACCTGAGGAACTTGGCGGCAGATTCTTTGCTACCCTCACTCCTGGAGCGCGTGGCCCCAGAGGACGTGGACCGGCGTAATGAGGCATTGCGGCGGCAGCACCGGCCCCGCGCCCTGCTCGCGCTCTACCCCGCACCCGACGAGGTGGGTGCCCGCTCAACTGCACAGCCCCTGGGATCAGTACACAGCCAATTGACGTGTATCCCTGTGTATGATCCCAGTGAGATTTCCTAATGTATACCCTGCATTTCAATTCAGTAGCTCTTACTGGATTCTCCTATATTGTATACCCCTGTATTTATCCAGGCAGCATTTATTGGGAACTTACTATATGCTGCTGTATTTACTCAACCAATATTTATTGTATGCCTACTGTATAGTCTTTAAACAAACAGCATTTAATCAACCAGCATTCATTAAGCACCTATTATATATGCCTGTGTTTATTGGGCACTCACTGTGTTGTTCAGTCTCTAAGTCGTGTCCAGCTCTTTGCGACCCCATGAACTATAGCTCGCCAGGCTTCCCTGTCCTTCACTATCTTTTGGAATTTGCTCAAACTCATGTCTATTGAGTTAGTGATCCAACCACCCCGTCCTCTGTAGCCCCCTCTCCTCCTGCCCTCAATCTTCCCCAGCATCAGTGTCTTTTCCAATGAGTCAGCTCTATTTAATGACTATTATTTATTATATATCCCTTTATTTTTATCTACCCAGCATTTATTGGGCTTTTACTATATACTCATATTTATTCCATCAATATTCACTGTATGTCTACTGTATAGTTTTCTATTTAAACAGCATTTGAGCAACTAATACTTATTGAGCATCTGTATATATCCAACTGACTTTTATTAAGCACCTAGTATATACATCTGTGTTTTAATTCAGCGATTCACTGAGTGCTTGCTGTATAGCCCTATGATTATTCAACCAGTTCTTACTGGGTGTCTAGTATGTATCACTATGTATGTCTAGTCAGCATTAATTAGATATTTTCTGTATACATCTATGTTTGTTCAACCACATTATAATAGGTACCTACTACATACCTCTGTATTTATCCAACCAGGATGTGTGAGTGCCTGTTGTATAGCAGCCACTGGGGATACAGCCATGAACAAGATAGACCCAGTCCCTGCCCTCTGAGTTCAGTCTAGTGAAGAAGAGACCTCCCTACAGGAGATGACAACCCAGAGTAGTGCCATGATGAGCCGTGTGTCATTGTCCCTCAGGGCTTCGCAGGTGACACTGGTGGTACAGAACCTACCTCCCCGTGCAGGAGATATTAAGAGATGCTGGTTCTATCTCTGGGTCAGGAAGACCCTCCCCCGCCCCCCACCAGAGGAGGGCATGGCAGCCCACTCCAGTATTCTTGCCTGGAGAATCCTAGGGACAGAGGAGCCTGGAAGGCTATGGTCCGTGGTGTTGCAATGAGTCGGACACAAGTGTAGCGACTTAGCACACACGCACGCACATTGTCCCTCTCACAGCCCTCCGTGTCCCAGCCATGGGGCCCACTGCATCAGGGCCTGGTGAGGACCTGGAGTGTCAGATACCTCTGGGTGAAGGAAGGCTTCCTGGAGGAAGTGCCAGCTAAACTGTGACCTGCTGATGAGCAGGTATTGACCAAGCCAGGAGAAAGGGAGAAGGAGGGCATTCCAGGCTGGGGGAACAGCATGTGCAAAGGCTCAGAGGCTGGGGACTGAAAGCTTAATCAGGCTGAGGGTAGAGCTGGTCTCAGGCTACACGTTCCAGCTGCTCCCTGGAGGATGGGTCCCAGCTGCCCCTTTGGCTCTTGGCAGGATGAGGCTGTGGAACGTTGCAACCGCCCAGAGCCACCGCGAGAGCACTTCGGACAGAGGATCCTGGTCAAGTGTCTGTCGCTTAAGTGAGTGTGCTGATTCGTCCCTCCCTTCAGGCACGCAAGGGGGGACCCTGGGGGGATTACAGTGAGGCATACAGTCGGAGTTCACTATGCGAGCCAGGCCATTACTGTGTGCAGCCCTGAGACCATAGACTTTCAGGCTGGGAAATAAGACTTCTTTCATTATTCAAAGCCACTAACCCTAAGTTCCAGTTGAGTGCCAGCCTCAGCTCTCAGCCTTCCATGTTTATTTTTTCTTTGTATATTTATGTGTGTGTGTATTTTTTATTTAAAAAATTTTAATTTATTTTAATTTTTAAAAAACTTTTGCTGTGCTGGGTCTTCGTTGCTGCACTGGCTTTTCTGGTTACGGCAGGCAGGGCTGCTCTCTAGTTGCGGTGCATGGGCTTCTCCTTGTGGTGGCTTCTCACCTTGCAGAGCATGAGCTCTAGGTACACAGGCTTCCGTAGTTGCAGCACTTCGGCTCGGTAGTTGTGGTGCACAGGCTTAGTTGCTCCGGGGCATGTGGGATCTCACCATTCTAGAGATCAAACCTGCGTCTCCTGCACTGGCAAGCAGATTCCTTACCACTGAGCCACCAGGGAAGCCCTCCACGTGTATTACCTCTGACCTTCACCGCAACATCACGTTGTGGGTTCGGGTGAGAAACTGAGGCTAGGGAGGTGAAGTCATTGTGCCCAAGATCACAGTGACTTGTGAGGCCAGAGTCTGGCCCTCGCCCAGTCTGCAGCTGGCACCCAGGCTAGAGGGGGCGCTGGTGACCCTGGGCCTGGCTTCTCGCCGCCACAGCCCCTGCACATCGGCCCTGGGGAGCAGCCAGAGTGCGTGGGAATGGAGCGGAACAGGATGTGGCCTTGGACCCAAGCCCGGCCCTGCCCCTCCCTACCCTGAGTTCCTGCCTGGATGGGGGCAGGAAAGGGAGGCCCCATCTGGCCTGAGGCCGTGGTGGGCTGCCTGCCTCCAACACACAGGCTGGGAACCAGCTCTGTAGGCTCATTCAGTCATTCAACCAACAGTGAGCGCCTGCTGTATGCAAGTTGTATAACTGGGATGACCACATGGGGCTCCCTAGGTGGGGAACACAACACACACAAAGGTCTGGAGAAAGAAAAAATGAGGCCAAGAGGTGGGTGGGTTTGCTCCACGCAGGCCAGTGGTGAGCCTCAAATTTTAAGTTTTCTTTTCTTTTTCTTTTTGGCTGTGCTGGGCTTTGTTGCTGTGCCCTGGCTTTTTCTAGTAGCATCGAGTGGGGGCTACTCTCCAGTTGTGGTGCTCGGGCTTCTCATTTCGGTGGCTTCTCATTGTGGAGCATGGACTCTAGAGCGTGGGCTCAATAGTCGCAGTGCACGGGCTTCGTTGCCCCGTGGTGTGTGGAATCTTCCTGGACCAGGGACTGAACCCATGTTCCCTGCATTGGCAAGTGGACTCTTATCCACTGGACCACCAACTGAGGACAGACCTCAGTTTCCCCTTTTGCAAAATGGGACAGGCCTTTCCTACAAGTCCTTAGATGGTGCTTCTTTGTGACCCAGTGGGAGTCAGATGCCCTCCCCTCCCAGTGCGCTGAGGCTGGGCTGGACCTCCAGAGGGAGAGGGCATATGGAGATGAGAGGGTCAAGGTCAGCCCCTGCCAGAGAGCCCCCACTCATTGCAGGTTCGAGATTGAAATCGAGCCCATCTTTGGCATCTTGGCCCTATACGACGTACGAGAGAAAAAGAAGGTAGGAGCCCCTTTCTTCCCCTTCCTCCCACCCGCTCCTCTTCCTTGCTGCAGGTGATGGTCTTCCTGGGGGTGGGGGCTCAGCTGTTTCTTGTGCCCCTAGATCTCAGAGAACTTCTACTTTGACCTGAACTCGGACTCCATGAAGGGGCTACTGCGGGCCCACGTCACCCATCCTGCCATCTCGACCCTGGCCCGCTCTGCCATCTTCTCTGTGACCTACCCTTCGCCTGACATCTTCTTGGTCATCAAGGTATACTGACTGCGGCTGGCAAGGGGTTGATCATGGTGAAGGCCACAGGTGAGGTCCCTGCTCTCATAGAAGAAGACATGTCTCCAAGAATGGTGATCAGGGCTGTCATGCAGGAAGCCCAAGAGGAAGCCTGAGCCCACAGGGAGCTTCTGAGTGAACGCAGGTGGGGAGAAATCACCAAGGGCTTCTTGGAGAGGTGACAGCTGAGCTGACACCCATGAGTAGGCAACCTGGGGAGAAATGGCATCCTGGCACATGTGGGTAAACATTTAAAATGGGTGTTTTTTTTTTTTTGGTTGAGTTTTTCAGTTTATTAGGGGTGGGAAAACTTAATTGGCACATGGTTTGGGATTTTGTTTCCAGGAGTGAGCTCAAATTTCCTTTCCCAAAATGTTCAATTAGTTTTTGATCAATTAATTAATGACATTAATTGGACACCTTAAGGCAGGCACTGCTTCCAGTCAGTCAGGCTCCACAAGGATTCTGGCCTTTGCTCCTCACAGCCCAGGGAGGTGGGGGTTGCCATGGGGCCCATTTTACAGATGGGGAAACTGAGGCACAAAACCCAGAAGGAATGTGCTCAAGGTCCCACAGCCCCCGAGTGGTCAGGATTGGAGTCCAGGCCCAGAGCCGTGCTTGGAGTGGACTTTGCTTATACTAAGAAATAAAGATGTAAATATGGGAGGAAAAATGGAATCTTGGCTTTGGGGGCAGGGCTTAAATGGTGGGGCGGGGGCAGCTAGTTACGCAGGCTGACAGCTAGCACTCAGTCCAAGGGATATGGGAGCCATGGGAGGTGTTGGAGCGAGAGCCCTAGCTGGGTGGAATGTTTGGGAGACGGTGAAGGTCAGAGAGGTTGGGAGTGAGGTGGGGAGGTTGGGGTCCTGGCAGCACCTTACTGGGCTTACCCGCCCCTCAGCTGGAGAAGGTGCTGCAGCAAGGAGACATTAGCGAGTGCTGCGAGCCCTACATGGTGATGAAGGAGGTGGACACAGCCAAGGTGAGCGTGGGAGGCTGGGCCGAATGTTGAAGGGGTACCCCCGCAGAGCAGATCCTGGATTCAGCAGGCCTGGGACACTGAGCTTGTGGGGGGTGGGCTGTGTCGGGGGTCTCCTCCCAGAACAAAGAGAAGCTGGAGAAGCTACGCCTGGCGGCTGAGCAGTTCTGCACCCGTCTGGGCCGCTATCGCATGCCCTTCGCCTGGACGGCCGTGCACCTGGCCAACATCGTGAGCAGCGCTGGCCAGCCCGACCGAGACTCAGACTCAGAGGGCGGTGAGGAGGCGGGACCGACGGGCCAGGGGCGGAGCTACTAGGGTGATGAAGGGGCGCCCTCTGCTGGCCGGACTAGGTACCAGGCCTGAGTCTGCAGTGTCTTGGCTCCCCGCAGCCTTCATTTCTGTCCCTCTCCATCACTGTCTCCACTAGAGCGCCGACCCACCTGGACCGACCGCCGCCGTCGGGGACCCCAGGACCGGATGAGTAGTGGGGACGACTCTTGCAGCTTCTCTGGCTTCCGCCCAGCCACACTAACCGTCACCAACTTCTTTAAGCAGGTGTCATGGCTGGGGGCGGGGGCAGGGGACTGAGAGAGGGGGACCCCACGCACATCCCCATTTCCCTCTTGCGGCCGCACGATCGCCGGGGATCCCCAAACCTCTCAGCCCTGGTTCACTGGGGCGGGTTCCTGCAGGAGGCTGAGCGGCTCAGTGACGAGGACCTCTTTAAGTTCCTGGCTGACATGCGGCGCCCGACATCCCTGTTGCGACGCCTGCGTCCCGTGACCGGTGCGTCGTGTGCCCCATACATGAGACGTGTCACTCATGTAGTCACTGAAACCCGCATCTGCTGTGCCAGATCTTGGTGACCATGATAGACAAAGCCCTGACTTCGGGGGTGGACCTTCCAGTGGGGGCCAGAGATGAGAAACAGAATAAATAAGACAGGTAGTGGGTCAAACCGGGAATGTGGGCAGAGCTGATCAAAGATGGGAGGCAGCAACGGGAGTTGAGGGTGACTTCCCGCCATAGCACCTGAAAGATGGAGCCACCAGAGGGCATTGTGGGAGAGTCAGAGCCCTGACCTGAGCTCGGAGTGTGTGTGTGGGGGAGGGGACCCCAGCTGGAGACTCCGAGGAAGGTGCAAACTGGCTCCCCCTCCCTAGCCCAGCTCAAGATCGACATTTCCCCGGCCCCCGAGAACCCCCACTTCTGCCTCTCCCCGGAGCTGCTTCATGTCAAGCCCTACCCAGACCCCAGAGGCCGGCCCACCAAGGAGATCCTGGAGTTCCCCGCCCGTGAGGTCTATGCCCCCCACACCAGCTACAGGTACAACCTCTGGGGCAGCCGGGCATTTGAATATGGGGGTCATCATGCAGAGTGAGGTCTGCTTCCCTTCCAACACACACAGATGCTGGCCTGAGATGCCACTGCTCTGCTTTAATAGGGAATGTGTAGGCATGAAGGGGCATATCCTTCCTCCACCCTTCCTCGACCATCCATGTTCTCTGCCTGCGTCCCCGCCTGCTTCCTTCTCTGCTCCATGACTGGAAGCCGGGCCCAGCACCCTGGCTGACCTCAGCGGATGGGCAGCTTCTCCCTGTGCAGGGGCCGCATGGGGCAGGGCCGTGTCCCTCGATGCATGACTGGTCCTCAGTTCTGCCCAGGCTCAGGCTCAGGCTGGGAGCGCAGCCATGTGGAGTCTGGGAAGGAGGTGAGGCTTAGCCAAGGCACAGGGATACCCCCATTCCGCTGCCCTCACACACCTAGACCCCCTCCAGGCTCACCTCTCCTGAATCTGTCTCAGCCGCTGCTGCTGTGCCGCCATCTCCTGCTTCTGTCGCTGCACATGACCCGTGAGGACCCACACGATGTGGCTCTGCTCATCAGCATGGGCCTGTGGATCAGGACAGAACCCTCAGCTGGGGGCCCCCTCACCTCCTATCCCTGGATTCTGCCCAGACTCCCCCCGCTTCCCACTGTATCTGTGTGATCTGCAAGCCACTGCCACTCCTTGGCCTCAACTTTCCCAGCTGTAAAATGGGGATGAAATAGGAGTCCCTCTATGGGATTGTTCTGAGCATGATAGAGATTGTGATGATTTAATTGCTAAGTTGTGTTCGACTCTTGCAACCCCATGGACCGTAGTCCACCAGGCTCCTCTGTCCATGGGATTTTCAGGCAAGAATACTAGAGTGGGTTGCCATTTCCTTCTCCAGGGGATCTTCCTGACCCAGGGATTGAACCTGTGTCTCCTGCATCACGAGTGGATTCTTTACCACTGAGCCACCAAGGAAGCCCATGATAGAGATTATTAGGGGGTATAAAACAGTGCTGAGTACATCATAGGTGCTCCAGAAACACTCTTCTAGTATGCATTTATTGAATAACTATTATGTGCCCCATCTCAGGTTGAGGATTTTATCTGCGCTGAGTCCCTGGCTCTATTTTGAGACATCAGTTGTTGTTCTTATTTACAAATAAGGCAACTGAGGCATGGAAAGGCACATGGCTTTTGCCCAGGGTCACGTAGCATAGAGGCCAGGGTATGAGAAGCCTTAACTGGGTCTGGGGGTCTCTGGGACAGAAGGTTCAGAAATGAGGTCTGATTGTGAGTCAAGGTCTTGATTCCCACAGGGCCAGGAACCCCTTACCTTTAAGGCCTCAAATTCTTGGCGGACATGGCCCAGCCACACGCCCTTCAGTTGAACTTCTAGCTGCTTCATTTTCTCCTGCAGCACCTGCTGTCCCCGGGCCACCTCTCCCAGCGCCTGGGCTGTGGCCTCTGCCTGCAGCTTGAGACCATCCTCTTCTATCTACCAATAGACCGTGGATGTTAGTAGGATGATCTACTGAAATCAGCCTGATTTTAACATTGGAAATCCTGTATTCCAGGAACCCCCTCACTCCTGGGAAAACCCCAAAGATCAGCCCAGGCATAACTCCACTATAGACTCCTACCCACCCCACAACACCCCAACTGCAGTGCCCACCTGCATCTCCAATAGACTCGCACGTAGCTCTTGGGCTGCATCCTGGCCCTGGCTGACCTCCTTCCCCAGGAGCCCCAGCACCTGGCCATAGAGGCTCAGGCTGTTCCTGGCCTTTATCAGCTGTGCCTCTGTGGCCTTGTACACGCCGTTGAGAGCCTGGCTCAGCTGCAGGGCCCCGTGGAAGAGCAGGGTCAGCTCCTCCTGCTGTGCTGGCTCTGAGCCACTCATGGAACCCACCAATGCCGGCTGGGCCGTCATTGCCAGGGCACACAGCAGGCACAGCACGAGCATGGGCATGGCTGGAAGGCTGGGGAGGGTGTGGCCACAGCCCCGTTGGGGCTGCCTTTTATGCCTTAACACCCGCCCCTTAACTTCAGGTCAATCGTTAACCAGCCAGCTGGGTGCCCCGTGTTGTGCAAGGGCCTGGAGGTGGCACCACAGTTGCATCAGGCGGATGTCCAGCCAGCCACGCTGGAATCACGCTGGCTAGGGCTTGGGGCCAGGTGTGGGCTGGGGCACTGGTGAGAGGATAGGCCCAGGCCTGGCTGGAGAGCCCTACGGCTCCTAGCCTCCCTTTCCCATCTGTGGATGGGCACGACAACAGTAACGACAATAACGGTGAGGCTTTTATGATCGCCAGTGGTTCACCCGGAGCTGCCCCACTGCTATCACACAGTAGCTGGTCTCATAACCTTCTCACAAGCCTGCAATGCCCGAGTCTTTGTTGACCTGGCTAAAAGCTAGGGGAGCAGGTGATGGTGATCCTTTCAAGGCCACACAGCCTGACTCCAGGACCTCCACGTGCCCTGGATCAATGCTCACTGCTGTTTTTCTCCCTGGATGACTGTGGGCAAGTGCTTCTGTTTCCCTGCCTGTGACTGTGAAATGGGGGATGATGTGAGGTTCCCCCTCAACAGGCTGCTGGTAAGAAATAAATGAGTCGCTTCACGTCAGGTGCTTAGAACAGAACCCAGCACACAGTTGGCCCCACATTAATGTTTGGTGCAATTATTGACATTATTGTTGTTTAGTATCATTGATATGACAAAGGCTCAGCTGGGAGGCTTGATGCCCCCATTATATAGTTAGGGAAGCGGAGACCCAGGGGCCTGCTGGGGTTTGTACAGCTTACTCTGGAAGAGGGAGGCAGAGCCCTGACCTCAGCCCAGCTCTTGTCTCCAGCTCTCGCCTCCATTTCCCCAGCTGAGAGACAAGCCATGTAACTCTAGTGGCCTCTTCTTGGGGAAGGGGCAGTCGGGCTCCGGAGCTGGATGAGGGGCAGGTCAGCCTGCCCCTGAGCACCCATGTGTCTCCTCTGCCTCACCATGCACCCTCAGTGGCCCTGAAGTCCCTCTCTATTCCCACCCTCTGTCACTCTGTTCCCCCATCTGTGCTCTGAATGGTACCCATCTATTCCCCACTCTGGACTCACGTCTCCTGCCTGCTGCCCATCACTGTCCCTGACCCAGCCCTCCGTGTCCCGGTGGGGTGGCCACTGTCCCCCAGGCTCTCTGTCCCTCTGACGTGGCCATGCCCCTGCCCCCGCAGGAGCCTGCTGTTCGTGTACCCACACAGCCTCAACTTCAGCAGCCGCCAGGGCTCCGTGCGCAACCTCACTGTGCGAGTGCAGTACATGGCAGGCGAGGACCCCAGCCAGGCCCTGCCGGTCAGCGGCTGGACCCAGGGGAGGTGGATGGAGGTGGGGGGAGGGGGTTGGTCCCCAGCCAGTCCCTCATGCCTTTGCTCCCCCCAGGTCATCTTTGGCAAGTCCAGCTGCAGTGAATTTACCCGTGAAGCCTTCACACCGGTGGTCTATCATAACAAGTATGTGGGCTGGGGTGGGGGACTGGTGGGGATACAGATGGGCAGGAAGGGGGTGGGGGGATGGGCAGTCTCCTGGAGTGCAAATAGGGGCACCTGAGACAGACAGCAGGGACAGTGGGGCCCGGCAGAGGGGGTGGGACAGGCAAGGGGGAGCCTAGCCTCCAGCAGAAGTCCCAGCCCGACCCTGCCAGGTCTCCCGAGTTCTACGAGGAGTTCAAGCTGCGTCTTCCCGCCTGCGTGACTGAGAACCACCATCTGCTCTTCACTTTCTACCACGTCAGCTGCCAGCCCCGGCCTGGCACAGCCCTGGAGACTCCTGTGGGCTTTACTGTGAGCCCCCCACCGCCTCTCCCCACCCATGCCCCGCCCTCCCAGCCCTTGTCCGGCCCCACACCTGACCCCCCGTCTCTCCCCAGTGGATCCCACTGCTGCAGCACGGCCGGCTGAGGACAGGCCCCTTCTGCCTCCCTGTGTCGGTAGACCAGCCCCCGCCCAGCTACTCCGTACTCACACCGGATGTACGTGCCCTGGACCCCCTGCCAACCAGCACCGGGTCCCAAGAACCCCAGCCATGCCCTGCTTTCCTTCCCGCAGCACCCCTGGGTGCCTTGTCCTCTGCTGAGGCCTCATCACACCCACCCCTGTTATTAATCCTGTGTGTCTTCCTGCCCCATCTGTATCCCTCCCTGCTGTGGGGTGTCCCTCGCTTGTTAATGCCCCCCCGCCCCCGCACTCACTGTTCCCCACCAATACCCCATTGCCTTGCCGCTTCAGGCCCCCATTTGCAGCCCTGCCTGCTTGACACTCTTCCTGGAGCACTTCCTCCCCATGGGAATGCTGTGTCAACCTCCCACAAACCCTTTCATTTGCGCCCGGGTCTTCTCATTATGTTGTCTTTTGTTCATTCCCTCCAATAACATTCATCCTCAGTCTCCCTTCTCCTGTGAGCGTCCTGGGCATCCCTGAGCTTGCCCAGTGGACCCCTGTCAGTGCTGCCCACAATCCACCCCCATCTCTGGGCTGGGCTGTGGGGCCAGGGGGCAAGGTGCCCAGCAGTTCCCCCAGGCAGGGCCACAGTCAGGCCACAGTGTCGCAATGGCTGAGCTGGTGGCCTGAGCGGTGGCGGGGGAGGGCGGGCCCGTGCCCACCTGGCGTGTCCCTCCCGCAGGTGGCGCTGCCGGGCATGCGCTGGGTGGATGGTCACAAAGGCGTGTTCAGCGTGGAGCTCACAGCTGTGTCCTCTGTGCATCCCCAGGTAGGGGGCGGGGCCGCAACCCGGGAGTCTGGCCCTGGGGTTGGGCAACAGTTTCCTCTGTCCTGGGAGGCCTGGCCTTGGGCCATGGACGTGACTTTGGTCAGCAAGGCTGGCTCCCAGGGAAGCTGCTGACTCAGGCGGGGGTGGCCATGCCAATGGTCATCGCAGCTGGAGCTTTGGCCTTTTTTGCATGGTCTCTCCTCTTCCCCCTGGCCCCAATTTGTCCCTTGCTATGTCTGCGATCGCTCCTGTCTTTTTTTTTTTTTTTTTTATCTATTTATTTTTGGCTGTGCTGAGTCTTCGTTGCTGCACACTCTTTCTCTAGTTGCAGTGAGTCGGAGCTCCTCCCTAGTTATGGTGCATGGGCCTCTCGTGGCAGTGGCTTCTCTTGTGGAGTGCAGGCTCTCGGGCACGCGGGTTTTAGTAGTTGCAGTGTGCGGGCTTCAGTAGTTGGGGCATGTGGGCTCTAGAGCCTGGGCTCAGTAACTGTGGTGCACAGGCTTAGTTGCTCCGTGGGCATGTGGCATCTTCTCAGGCCAGGGTTCGAATCCACATCCCCTGCATTGGCAAGTGGATTCTTAACTGTTGGACCACCAGGGAAGTTCCCTCCTCATTTCTTTTCCATTCACTGGTCTCCAGCCTCGGTGTCTTGACCCACTCAGTCTCCCGCTCAAACCCCAGTCCTACCCCGCTCACCCCTGGCCCCCCACCAGGACCCCCACCTGGACAAGTTCTTCACCCTGGTGCACGTCCTGGAGGAGGGGGCCTTTCCGTTCCGGCTGAAGGACGCAGTGCTGAGTGAGGGCACCGTGGAGCAGGAACTGCGGGCCAGCCTGGCGGCCCTGCGGCTCGCCAGCCCCGAGCCCCTCGTCGCCTTCTCCCACCATGTACTGGACAAGCTCGTTCGTCTGGTTGTGCGACCCCCGGTCATTGGTGGCCAGATTGGTGAGCTATCACAGCCTCAGACTTTAGTTTCCCCATCTAGAGAGTGGGCCCAGTGTCTAACGGTGACCTCCCATAGCCCATTTATCTCTCTGGGCTCAGCTTTCCAATCTGAAAAATGGCCCCTCAGTCCCCTAGTCCCCTGAGCTTTTGAAGACCACATGACCCCCTTGGATCCTGAAGCAGGAGCTTGGAACTTAACCTCTGCTCTGCCTGGCAGTGAACCTGGGTCGTGGCGCCTTTGAAGCAATGGCCCACGTGGTCAGCCTCGTCCACCGGAGCCTAGAGGGTGCCCAGGACACCCGTGGTCACTGCCCAGTGCTGGCTGCATATGTCTACTACGCCTTTCGACTGCCTGGCACAGAGCCCAGCCTCGCGGGTGGTGAGTGTTGGTGGGAGACTCGGGGGCACAGGAGATACCTGGGAGGGAAGCATCCTAAGCAAAGGGAAGGCATGTGCACAGGTCCTGAGGCTGTACAGGCCTTGGTTGGTTTACACAATTTATAGGAGAGCGAGAGAGAGAGAGCTTTGTACCCCAGCCCCAGGACTGTGGTCTCTATAAATTTTATTGACAAGTGATTCAGCCAGTTAGCAAGCAGGGACTGGAGCAGAGCAGCCTGGGTTTGACTCTCAGTTCTGCCTATAAGCTCTGTGACCTCAGGCAATGCCTTTACCTCTCTTGGCCTGTTTTCCTATCTTTTAGCCAATGATAATACTGGTGCCCCTCCCGTGGGGGTGTTAGTAATAATAAATGGCAAGTGGAAGTGTTAGTCACTCAGCGACCCCAGGGACTGTAGCCCCCCAGGCTCCTCCGTCCATGGGATTCTCCAGGCAAGAATACTAGAGTGGGTTGCCATTTCCTTCTCCAGGGGATCTTCCTGACCCAGGGACTGAGCCCAGGTCTCCTGCATTGCAGGCAGATTCTTTACCATCTGAGCCCCTAGGGAAGTCCAAACGGCATGGTGAAATACTTGGCACAGTGAACACTCAGTAAAGTTGGATTATTTTCATTTGCTAAATGATATAATAATAGCCAGTAACCCCTCTGGACACATACAATATGCTGGGCACTCCGTGTTTTTCATCCTTCTCAAAATTGCTATGAGGCAGAGCCACTATGACACCCATTTTATGGGTGAGGAACCTAGAGGTTTAGAGGCAGAAGGTGACTTTGGGGACTTCCCTGGAGGTCCAGTGGTTAAGACTCTGTGCTTCCACTGCAGGGGACGTGGGTTCAATCCCTGGTCGGGGAACTAAGATCCTTCATGCTGCATGATGCAGCCAAAAGAACAACCCATAACAATAACAACAAAAACACAAAAAAAGAAAGTGACTTCACCAAGGGCATCCGACTGGGAAGGGACAGGAGGTCATCAGGGCAGGTGGGCAGGGGGCTGAGCATATTCCTTCCATCCTCAGGGGCACCTCCATTGACGGTGCAGCCTGCCACGCTGGCCCGTGGCCCTGGCCGCCCCGCCAGCCTCTACCTGGCACGCTCTAAGAGTATCAGCAGCAGCAACCCCGACCTGGCCGTGGCCCCTGGCTCTGTGGATGACGAGGTCTCCCGCATCCTGGCCAGCAAGGTAGGTGAGCGGCCCCTGCTGGCGCCAGCCTCAGGGGTCATGGCTGCTGTGTGGGTGGGTGAAAGATCTCAGTGTTGAAGGAAAATGGAACGACAGACAGCAGCACAGATGAAGACTTGACCCTGAGGGATCCCCTGGCGGTCCAGTGGGTAGGACTCCGCACTTTCACTGCCAAGGGTGCGGGTTCAATCCCTGGTAGGGGAACTAAGAT
Source organism: Bos javanicus (assembly GCF_032452875.1). Taxonomy (NCBI): domain Eukaryota; kingdom Metazoa; phylum Chordata; class Mammalia; order Artiodactyla; family Bovidae; genus Bos; species Bos javanicus. The sequence goes on along the minus strand of NC_083874.1, from coordinate 15,313,052 downwards.
CCCACAAGCCACGTGTGTGTGTGTGTGTGTGTGTGTGTGTGTGCGCGCGCGCTAAGTCGCTTCAGTTGTGTCCGACCCTTTGTGACCCAGTGGACCTTAGCCTGCCAGGCTCCTCTGTCCATGGGATTCTCCAGGCAAGAATATTGGAGTGGGTTGCTATTTCCTTCACACAAGCCACACAGAATGGCAAAAAAAAAAAAAAAAAAACTTGACCCTGGACAGCAGGGCTGGGCTCTGGCTGTCAGTTCGGGAGCTGTGACTTGGATTCTGAGGCTGACCCAAGGATGGGTGACTGGAGCTTGAAAGAAGAGCAGCGTGTACGTAGCACAGCGGGGTGTTTCCACATGTGCCACACGCATGTATCCACAGGGGGGCGGCCTTGTGCACATTGCCCTCGCACATTGGAGCACAGTTGCGTGTACTCATGTATTCCATGCACAGACATATGTGGGAGGCATATACACACATACCTTGTGCGTGTTTTGCACACGTGTATTGCAGGGTCACATGTGGGTGTCCACGTGGGCACATGTGTGGCCCAGGGCAGTGAGCACGCTCCATGTTTGTTGCTGGTTTCCCTGCCCTCTGCCCACAGTCACTCCCATTTACCCGTGTATCTCCAGGGTATCGACCGCTCACACTCTTGGGTGAATGCTGCTTATGCTCCAGGAGGCAGCAAGGCTGTGCTGCGACGGGCCCCCCCTTATTGCGGGGCCGACCCCAGACAGGTGCCCTCCCTACCTGACGTGCCCCTGCACGTGCATCACCCCACCTCAGCATGGGCTCCTCCCACCTTCCTGGCTGCTGCCAACTAACCTAGGGGGGCTGCCTGGAGGAGGCAGCAGACCCCCCCCCCCCACCTCCTGCCTTCGTTTGGGGCTGTGGCATGGATGTTGTGGATGTTGTAGGCAACACAGGGGCATCTTCACCAGCCTTTTGCTGCCACACAGACCACAGCCTCAGGCAGAGACAGAAGGGACAGAGTAGTATCCAAATAGCATGCAATTGATGTGCAGTGACAGAAAGGGAGGAGCAGTATGCAATAGCATGCAAATGACCCAGCCACTCTAACCTCACTTCCTGCATGGCCTCTCTCCCCCCTTAATCCACTCTGTTCAGGAGATTCAGCTGTCCCCTTGACACAGCAACCTGAATGATGCCCAGAGGGCAGAACTGAACCTTGGCTCCCTCACCCCATTTCAGGCAGAGGGACCCCTTCCCAGGACCCTGGGTGTGGGGAGGGGCTTTGCCATCAGATAGTCCTGGGATGAGTCCTGGTTCTGTTAGGGGCTCGCTCTGCACTCCAGGCTTTGAATTTTCAGAAGTAGTGAAGACTCGCTGCTCAGTGCAGCGACCCCAAGCCTGGGAACAAGTTAGGGCATCGCAGGTAGGACTTTGTTGGGGAGACGGATCCTCGGGCCAGCCTCATCCTTGAGCTGCTGGCTAGTCGGGGAGATTGATGCCCATCAAACAAACGCATGACTATGTAAGTGGAGGAGGCGAAAACGCCTGCAAGGAAGTGAACCGAGACAGGGCGGTCTGAAGAGTCTCTCTCCTAGAAGGTGACCTAAAGAGTGAGATAGAGCCAGCCAGGGACGAGTGGGTGTTCCAGGTGGAGGGAAAGGCTCTGCAGAGGTTGGGAGCAAGCTCAGAGGCCCCTGGGCACCCAAGGCTAGATTCCCTGCACACTTGGCCCCAGGCCACGTGTTCCAGCTTTGTGCCTGTCACCTAGGCAACCTGCACAGCATGGCAACCAGGGGACTGTTCACAGCTTGAGCAGGGGAACTCTGGGCAGGCTTCTAAGATTTCTGAGAGTCTGGCTTCATGGGCCTTTCAAGTACCCCCCTGACATTTTTAACAGGCCTCCCCACAGTGCCCTCAGTTCTCTGGGGTGTCAGCTGGGCTTGGAAGGGCACACTGCAGGTGACAAGGTGTCAAGAGGGCAGGCATTCCGGACCTCAGGAGGAGGAGGGGGGAGGCGGCAGTGAGGCTGGCCTTGGCAGGCCTTGGCAGTGGGTGGCCCATCTGATGCAGGCCGGGGAGCCCAGGGTGTGTGGCTGGGACTGTGGGAGCTGTGGGGGCCCCCTCATGCTTGAGGCAAGGGCCTGGGCAGTTTCCAGGGCTGGGCCAGTTCCACCATTGGGCATCTCCTCTCCCTGTCAGTGGCCTCACCTGACCAGCCAAGGAGGCAGGGAGAGTGGAGCTTGAGCACTCCATGCCCATTTCACAGATGGGGATGCTGAGGCCTGGCGAGGCCCCAAGTAAGGCTGGAGTGGGGCCAAGCCTGGAACCTGGAGCTCTCGGCTGCTCCTGCTGCCTCTCACCACTTCACCTCCTCTGTCCTTATCTATCTTTTTCTTCTTTCTCCTCCTCCATTCTCCCCTTTAATCCCCTTTGTCTGTACTCTGCACCCCTGTCTACGCTCTCACTTCTCCTTGTTGCCCTGTCCATCGGTGAACTCACGGACTCACTCACCCTCCACCCTCAACCCCACTTGCGCTCCCTGCTCTGACCACGTTATCGTCTCCATCTATGTTGATTTCATTCTCTCCACCTACACGCCCCACCCCCGACCACTTTTCTTACTTTTGTCTGCCCGGTCCTGCTCCATCCGTGCTCACCTCCGACGGGCTCCCGTCCACATCCTCACCTGTCCCCTTCACTCTGCTTGTCGCCTCCTTACTGCGTCTTGCTTATTCTCATCTTTTCCATCACTTTCATGCCTTCTCCATCTGAATCCACACACTGCTGTCTTTATTTATTAACACTGCTCGTTCCATCCACGCCCCCACTGTCCGTCCACATGGGCACACCTCCCCTCCATCCATGCTGCCGACCGTCTCTCTTCTCCATCCGTACCGTCTGTACCCACACTAACCGCCCCCCACCCCCCACCATCCCATCCCCTCGCCATTCCATCATAGGCCATCGACCGCAGCTCTAGCCGAACCTCTTCCTGCCTCGAGAGCTCCTCCTCATCCCTGCCCACCACCCAGCCGAGACCCACTATGCAGAAGGTAGTCGGAGACGGGGTGGGTGACTCCACTTTGGGGTCCAGAGCTCCCTTGACCCCCCAAGCCCAGTGGGGTCTGGAGAGCCAGGAAGAGGGCACACTGACTCCTTCTGGCCCCTCTCCTCCTGCATGGCCTCCCATTGCGCTAACCCCGAGCCATCCAGCTGCATCCTCCCCTGTCACACTGGGGGTACAGCGTGGGTGTCTCTGCACTCCGTGACCCGTGCCCCTGCCCCCAGCTGCTGCATGAGGAGCTGGCCCTGCAGTGGGTGGTCAGCGGCAGTGCTGTGCGCGAAGCCGTCCTGCAGCACGCCTGGTTCTTCTTCCAGCTCATGGTGAGACTCCCTGTTCCCTGCCCGAGAGCAAGGGCCCCTGGAGAGACTCTCTTAAGGGAGAGAAACCCCCTGAGATTTCATCTAAGCCCCCTGAGAAATGGCCCCAAGAGACCCCCCACATGGAGATAAGAGATGCCTAAGGGAATCTCTCCCTGAAGAGCCCCTGAAACTTACTTGAAACCCCCTCCCCTGTGTGAAGGATTCTCCCCCCACTTTTCCTGTGACACCATTGAGAAACTACCTAACAAGGAGACCCACCTCATCCCCAAGAGACAGAAGGAAACTATTGAGATCAGACTTGAACATGCCCCCAGACTCCTCAAGAGGTGCCTTGAACTATTCCTGCTGACAATAACTGCCCCCACCTCAATCTGGTGGGCCTTGAAGCCCCACCCTCATTCCTACCACCCAACTTTGACCACTGGAGACCAGTTCTAGCCCTACACATGCTCTCTCTCAGCCTCCTACCCCTCTAGCTAGCCCTCACTTAGGCCCCACCCATGGCCTTCTCGGGCCCCGCCCACCATTCTCAGACTCCACCCACACGGTCAGGTTCTAGGATCCCTTATGCCCACCTTTAACCCACCTCAAGCCATCACTCGCAGTCCCCCAAGTTCCACCCCCTTCTGGCAAGCCACCTCCACCTCCACCCCCTGTCCTCTCGTTCGGCCCCCAGGTGAAAAGCATGACGCTGCACCTGCTCCTGGGTCAGAAGCTGGACACACCCCGCAAACTTCGCTTCCCTGGACGCTTCCTGGACGACATCGCAGCCCTGGTGGGCTCTGTAGGCCTGGAGGTTATCACCCGTGTCCACAAGGTGAGGGGTGTGGGGCCTCCATGGTGTTTGGGGGGCAGGGGTGCTGAGGGAAGACATGGAGCCAGCCAGGTGGGGTGCCAATCTGCCAGGTGGGGTGCCAGTCTGCCTGGTGCTTCCTGGCTGCAAGACCACAAATCCCATTCACTGGATGGGTCTGTTCACTCAACATCTGTTTCTTAAAGCACTTACTGTGTGCTTTACAGCCCTAGGCTGGAAACTAGAGACAGACAGTGGTGACCAAAGCAGACCCAGTTCCTTGCCTTCATGGAGCTGTTAGGGAGAGATTTGAAGGAGGTAAAGGAGCAGTCTGTGTGATATCCAAGGAAAGAATGTTGTAGGCAGCGGGAACAGCAGTTGCAAAGGCCCTGGGGCAGGACCTGCCTCTGTTAGAAAGCAGTGAGCCTGAGCCTACGCTTCAGGCTGCAGTGGAGTTAACCAAGGACGGGAATGAGAGTTGGGGAGGGCAGGGAGCTGGTAGGGCAGATCCATTAGCCCTTGCACAGTGCCAGTATATAGTAAGTACTCAATAAACGGACATTGATATTTGAAACCTTGACAATTAGACAACCTTGACAACCAGACGCTGAACCACTGATTCTAGTGCTCACAGGAGCTGTGCAGACAATAATGATAATACTTGTGCGTTTGTTGAGCACTTGCTGTGTACCTAAATACTTTAGATGGATCCCATCATTAAACTCTCCCAACAGCTTCATGAACTTAGTGTTATTGTTTTCTCCATTTTACCAATGGAGAAACTGAGGCAGAGAATGACTAATAACCTGATATCACATGACTGGGAAGGGGCAGAATGGAGATGTGAACCCTCACCACCAGCTTCAGTTGGGAGAGTAGGGCTCCTGGTGGACCAGAGGGTATGTGCCCACTGGCTGTGGCCAGAATGTTTGATTTTTTTTATGATTTTGTTTATTTCTTTTGATTTTTGGTATAGCTTTATTTAATTAATGTATTTATTTGGGGCTGTGCTGGTAAAGAAAGGCTCACACATTGCTTTAGTTGTGAGAGTGGGGTCTGCCCTCTAGTCGCCATGTGCCGGCTTCTCGCTGTTGTGGAGCACAGGCTCCAGGGCGTGCGGGCTTCAGTGGTGGCGGCACGTGGGCTCCGTAGTTGTGGCTCCGAGGCTCTAGAGCACAGGTTCAGTAGTTGTGGCACATGGGCTTAGTTGCTCCGAAGCATGTGGGAATCCTCCCGGATCAAGGATCAAACCCGTGTCTCCTGCATTGGCAGATGAATTCATAACCACTCGGCCACCAGGGAAGTCTAGAATGTCTGATTTCCAAAGAGAAAGGGGACTTCTGTATTTGATGGGAATTTTCCAGATGTTTGAGATGCCAGTCCAGCCCAAGCTGGCTCTTGTGCAATTCCCCATGACCTTTGGGCTGATCTCAAAGGCCTTGACCTGGTTGCACCAAAGTCTCCCTAAGAGCTAAATTCCAGATTACGAGGAAACCCCCCTTCAAGAAGGCTACGGGGAACAACAGCACCCTTGAGAAGCAGCTTCGTCACAGCCACTGGGGAGGCATCGGTGACGGGTCCCAGCGGTCATTCCTTCACTGGACATTTATGGAGCATCCAACTATATCAGGCTCAGTGCACCAGGCAGACCCTGTCTCTGCCCTCCTGTGGACTTGGAGCTCAGGCGGGTTTTGTATTTTGTCTCTGGGTCACAGGACCTGAGAACCCCTGAGGCTAACTTCTGAGGCCATAGGGTAACTCACGAGAACAGGAGGGCAGCTGGGCCTTGAGGCCGTATCAGCCTCCTTTCTGTTCCTCCTTGCCGGGCACTTCCTGCTCCAGGGCCTTTGCACTTACTGTTCCTTTTTTCTCATCCTTCAGGCTTCCCTCTTTTTTTTTTTTTTTTTAACTTAATTAATTTGTTTTTGGCTGTGATGGGTCTTCATTGCGGTAAACGAGTTTTCTCTAGTTGCAGCAAGCAGGGGGCTACGCTCCAGTTGCAGTGCTCAGGCTTCTCGTTGTGGTGGCTTCTCTTGTTTTGGCCACCTGATGCTAAGAGCCAACTCATTGGAAAAGAATCTGATGCTGGGAAAAATTGAAGGCAAAAGGAGAAGAGGGCAGCAGAGGATGAGATGGTTAGATAGCATCATTGACTCACTGGACATGAATTTGAGCAAACTCCCGGAGATAGTGAAGGACAGGAGCCTGACATGCTGCAATCCATCAGATCACAAAGAGTCAGATACGACTTACTGAATGAACAACTCTTGTTGTGAGCACAGGCTCAATAGTTGTAGAGTATAGGCTTAGTTGCTCCAAAGTGCGTGGGATCTTCCCACTCCAGGGATTGAATTTGTGTCCTCTGCATTGATAGGCAGATGCTTAACCACTGGACCACCAAGGAAGTCCCCAGGCTTCTTTTGAAATAGCATCCTGTTAGGTGGCTTTGAAACATGTAGAACTATCTGGAATACTTTTATCAGTTAGGGCAAAAGTTAATTTGCTTGAATATCATCACAAGCGGTTTAAATGTGACCAGAGTTTATTCCTGAGCATAAGTGGGTTGCAGGGAGCTCCACAGTGTGGGCCTGGCCATCTCAGTTCATCATAGTACCCACCACATCAGGTGGTGGGAACGGGACCTGCCACATCACTTTTCTCAAATTCCATTGGCCAGAATATGGTCACGTGATTTTTCTCAGCTGCAAGGAAGGCTGGGAAATGTAGTCCCTACCCAGCTCTGAACTCTGAGAAAGGGTCCCAATACCTAAGAGAGGATATGGGGGCAGGGGAGGTTAGCAGCCAGTCTCTGCCATCTGCGTTGTCTTACTGAAATCTGGTGAGAGAAGGGACTTCCCTGGTGGTCCAGTGGCTAAGACTCGGTGCTCCCCATGCAGGGAGCCCGGGGTTTGATCCCTGGCCAGGGAACTAGATCTCACATGCTGCAACGAAGACCTAGCACAGCCAAATAAATAAATACTTATAAAAATAAATAAATAAAATCTGGTGAGAGAAGAAAAAAGAGTGCCCTCTACAGAGCTGGATGGAGAGTAGACACCTACCTGAGGGGGAAGGGAAGAGCTAGTCAGAGAGAGGAGGACAACCAGGAAGGCCAGGAGTCTGGAGCTGAGACAAGGGCGTGTCAAGGAGGCCCAAGGCTTTGCGGCAGTGACCCGGCTCCTGGAGGTCACTGGTGGCCTTGGCGAGAGCCAGGCCCAGGGCAGGGACTGAGGCTCCATGGGGCGAGTGGGCGTAGGCTGACAGGCCCTGTGCCCCCAGGACATGGAGCTGGCCGAGCGCCTCAACGCCAGCCTGGCCTTCTTCCTCAGCGACCTGCTGTCCCTGGTGGACCGCGGCTTCGTCTTCAGCCTGGTCCGGGCTCACTACAAGCAGGTAGGAGTGGGCGTGGCGGGCACGGCGCACCTGCAGGAACGTGGGGGGGCTGGCAGTCCTCCGGGGGACGTGGGTGGGGGGTGGGCAGAACCATGTAATGTCTCCTGCCAACCCCTCCCCTGCAGGTGGCCACGCGGCTGCAGTCGGCCCCCAACCCGGCAGTGCTGCTGACGCTGCGCATGGACTTCACGCGCATCCTGTGCAGCCATGAGCACTACGTGACCCTCAACCTCCCCTGCTGCCCTCTGTCGCCCCCGGCCTCGCCCTCGCCCTCTGTGTCCTCCACTGCCTCCCAGGTGGGCTGGCCTCACTTCTGCCGCCTCTTCTTGCCCCATCGACCTCTTGCCTTCCAGCTCTCATCTCTGTCCATCTTACACATAGGCCACTGCTCAAGGGATTGACCCCTTCTCGCTGACCCTTCACCTCTGACCCTGCATTCTCAGCAACTTCCCGGGAGGACCAGCTTCTGATTTCTTACTTCTAACTCCCAGACTGGCATTCCATCTGCCATTTCTAAGATCTCTGATTTTGGACTCAACCCCCTGTCATCTCACAGATGAGTTAACCCCGACCTCTCCCCTCTGACCCTTGACTCCCTCATCCCCTGTTTTGTCCCCCAACCTCTCCAGAGCTCCACCTTCTCCAGCCAGGCCCCAGACCCCAAAGTGATCAGCATGTTCGAGCTGAGCGGGCCTTTCCGGCAGCAGCATTTCCTAGCCGGGCTCCTGCTGACGGAACTGGCCTTAGCCATGGAACCTGAGGCCGAGGGGTGAGTGCAGGCCCTGTGTGGTCCCTTGGGGTGGGGGGTAGGGTGCAGGATCCACGCACAATCCATCCTGAGCACCTCACTACTTTACAGGGCGTCCCTGCTGCACAAGAAGGCCATCTGTGCTGTCCACAGCCTGCTCTGCGGCCATGACGCCGACCCCCGCTATGCTGAGGCCACCGTGAAGGCCCGGGTGGCTGAGCTATACCTGCCACTGCTGTCACTCGCCCGGGACACGCTGCCACGGCTGCATGACTTTGCTGGTCAGCAGGGCAGGGTGGGATGGGGTGGGTTCCACCATCTGGGGACCTGATTGATTCCACAAGGCTCAGGTCAGGAAATGTGGGCAAGGAGTTAAAACATGGGTGTTAAGTTCAGAGGAGCAGGTTTAAGTTCTGCCACAAGGCCCCAGGAAAGCCTCAAGGTCAGAAAAGGTGGGCAAGGAGCAAAAAACCTGAGTGTTAGCATCAGAGAAGTGGCTTTAAGTCCTGCCACAGGGCCTCAAGAAAGCCATTAACCTTGCTGAGCCTCAAGTTTCTCAACTGTAACGTGGAGACAGGGGTAGTACCAACTACTCCTAGGATTTTGTGAAAATCTGGGGAGGTGTAGGACTGGAATACTGTCAGTGCACGATAAACGGGAGATGAATTATCTGTTAGAAAGAGGTGGGAGCAGGGAGAGGTGGGGACCATCAGGGTGAGAGGGCAGTTGGAGCCTTGTGTTCATTAATTTGCACACTGACCAGCACCATCGATGAACAAGTGTGCACTGTGGTTGAAATGCACAGACTTAGAATTGGGGGGTTGATGCCCTTTGTCATTTCGGGGAAACTCTCAGTTGTTATCTTTTGATTTTTTTTTTTTTTTCCGCCTCGTTTTCTCTCTTCTCTCCTCCTTGGACTCCAATGACACGTATGTCAGACCTTTATGATCCTGTTACACGTGTCTGCTGTGCTCTGTTCCGCTTTTCATTCTGTTTGCTCTGTTGTGCATGAGTTAGGAAACTTTTCCCCTGTGTGTGAGCTCACGACCTCTATCTTCTGCTATGGCTGGTCTTCTGTTAATGCCCTCTGTTGAGTTCTGAATTCCAGATGTTTTATTTTTCACTTGTAATATTTGATGTTTTTTGTTGTGGATTTCGGCTCTCTGTTGATATTCTCCATCTATTTACCCTTGTTTGTGCATCTCTTCTACATTTTATCTTTAAAAATATATTTATTTACTTGGTTGCACCGGGTCTTAGTTACGGCATTTGAGGTCTGTAGTTGAAGCACGTGAACTCTTAGTTGCCGCATGTGGGATGTAGTTCCTTGACCAGGGATTGAATCCAGACCCCCTGCATTGGGATTGCAAAGTCTTAGCCACTGAACCACCAGGAAAATCCTCTACTTTTTATTTCAGTGTCCTTGTTTGCTCACTTCAGTATTTGATCATCTCTGTGCTGTGCATGCTCCTGTTGTCTTTTCTCCCCTGTCAATCACATTTTCCTGCCTCTTCACGTCTTCTGATTTTTTTCTTGTATTTTGGACATTGTGTGTAAAAGGGCCGTCAGGACTGAGGCAATGTCCTCTTTTCCCAGTGAGGGTTCATCTTTCCTTCTCTTAGGCAGATAGGAAAAGGGGCTGATCACCTCAATCCAGTCAGAAATCCATGTTAAACTGGGCTGGAGCTTGAGGTTGACCTTGTATCTCAAGAATCTCTACGCTGAGACCTAGTCTGTATTTGTTGGTAGCAACTCTCTCTGATGATACTGTTTTGGGGGCGAGTGGAGAGGATAATCTTTTAAGATCATAGATTTTGGAACCAGACTGTTTAGGTTAAAATTCTAACTTTACCATTTACCTATTTTGTGATCCCAAGCAGGTAATTTAACCTGTCTTTACCTCAGTCCCTTCTTCCATAAAGTAAGGATGATACAAGTACTTACCTCATAGGGTTGTGTTGAAGAATAATAGTTAATATTTTTAGAGTGTTTAGAACACCACCTGATACGTAAGAAATGCCACGTCTGTGTCAGCTGATGCTATAATAATGACAGCAGCAGTTATTATTATGGTTGTTACCATTGTCATCATCATCTTTGCAATGACTGCTCCTGTGCACCAGGCCATGTTCTAAGCGTTGAGCATAGCGTGGCCAGAGCAGATAGATATAGTCCAGGCCTTTGTGGATCTTAGTTGTACGATGACTGTATCTAATTGCAAATATAATAAGTGAGCTCTGGGAGTCAAAAACTAGAGACCACACCCTGGTCTGAGGGGGTGGTATCAGGGAAGGCTTCCTTGAGGAGGTGACCTCTGAGCTGAAATTTGAGAAAGAGACAGAACTAACCGAGTGCTCTTGGTTCTCTTGTCCCAGAGGGCCCAGGTCAGCGCTCAAGACTGGCCTCTCTGCTCGACTCAGACACAGAAGGTGAAGGGGACGTGGGAGGCACCATCAACCCCTCAGTGGCCATGGCCATTGCGGGTGGCCCCCTGGCCCCTGGCTCCCGGGCCAGTATCTCCCAGGGCCCAGTGACGGTGAGTACTAGCCTTGTCCCCAGAGACACCAGCTAACATCCGATCATCTTTGTGCCTGTGTCTAATGTCTTTTCTCCCTTATCAATCACATCTCCCTACCTCTTCACATGTCTTGTGATTTTTTGTTGTATTTTGGACATCATGTGCCCGATAACCCAGTAATAGAAGTTACGTAATAAAGTACCAATCGGCCAGTTCTCACTTTACTGTGGAGAAAACGAAGGTCAACTCTCTTCCTTCTGATCCCCCTGTCCACTCTCCGGCCCCAGGCTGCTCGCTCAGGCTATGCCCTCTCTGCTGAGTCCAGTCGGACCTTGCTGGTGTGTGTGCTATGGGTCCTGAAGAATGCTGAGCCGGCCCTGCTGCAGCGCTGGGCTGCGGACCTGACGCTCCCTCAGCTGGGTCGTGTCTTGGACTTGCTGTACCTCTGCCTGGCTGCCTTCGAGTACAAGGTTCGAAGGTCGGGCAGGGGACTGGGGCATAGGGGGCAGGTTGAGGACACATGGCGGGGGGGCCTGGAGTGACATGGGCTGGGTGTGAAGGGATGGACTGCACCACTTGCTGGGGGGAAGGGATAGACTGTTTCAGTGCTGTAAGTTACCAGCCAACTGCTCCTACAGTTTTGCCTCTGAGAGAAGTTCCTGATAGAAATCAAGGAATAATAAGAGTGCATGTACCTTTCTCAGTTCCCCTGCTGGCTCAGTGGTAAAGAACCTACCTACCAATGCAGGAGACACAGGAGATGTGGGTTCGATCCCTGGGTTGGGAAGATCCCCTAGAAGAGGAAATGGGAATTCACTCCAGTAAATGGCAATCCACTCCAGTATTCTTGCCTGGAGAATCCCATGGACAGAGGAGCCTGGTGGGCTACAGTCCAAAGGGTTGCAAAGAGTCAGACATGACTTAGCAACTGAGCACATGAGCACGTGCTGAACCAAAGCAAAAGGCGGAAATTTCCTTCATGAACAGAATCCGGGAGGTGCTGAGAGCTTAGAGCTTGCTGTAAAGGGGAGGACCATGTTTGCGAGCACAGGTTCCTGGAGGGATAGGGCCAGAAAAAGCAGACCACATTAGCGCATAGAAAAGGACAGAGTCAACCTTGAACCTGTTCTCTGCCGTCTCAGGGGAAGAAGGCCTTTGAACGCATCAACAGCCTCACATTCAAGAAATCACTGGACATGAAGGCCCGACTGGAGGAAGCTATTTTGGGCACCATTGGAGCCCGACAGGAGATGGTGCGACGGAGCCGTGGTGAGAGGAAGGTGTACCCCCACACATGTCCCCACTCAGCGCCTCCCACACTTTGTACAAGGGTCCCCGAGACGGGAGCCGTTCCCACCTGTCTGGCTCACTTATCCCAGAAGTCCACACATTATCTCTGTACACGTGGCACATGGGCTTCTGTGTTCTCTGTTGATGTCTAACCGCGTCCACTCCGAGGTGTCCACATCATCCAGTGACCTCACAGGGATCCCACGTATGTATCTTATCATGGTCACGTGTGTCCTTATGTTTTTGCACATGTGTGAACACCCACCTGTGTGTCTCAGAGAGGAGCCCATTTGGGAACCAGGAGAACGTTCGCTGGCGGAAGAGCGTCACACACTGGAGACAAACCTCGGACCGTGTGGACAAGTGGGTGTAGGCGGGACATAGTTCACAGGGGTTAGATCAAGTTCCAGAGAACTGCGCCCCCAGGGCAGATAAAGGGACAGCCCCCAGCTGTCGGGGGCGGGGGGGGGGGGGAGGTCTGGCCAGGAGAGGCCCTCCCCAGCCCCTCCCCTCCCGTCTAGGACCAAAGATGAAATGGAACACGAGGCCTTGGTAGACGGGAACCTGGCAACCGAGGCAAGCCTGGTGGTCCTGGATACACTGGAGATCATCGTGCAGGTATGGCTTGATCCAGCATCTCCATGACCTCGGACCCCACCAACGGGCCTTGTGATCTTTGACTTTCAGAATCCCTCTCCCTCCCTGACTCCATAACCACCCCAGTCTCTAAGACCTGGATTTCTGGCCTGCCAGACGGTGATGCTGTCAGAGGCCCGGGAGAGCATCCTAGGCGCGGTACTGAAGGTCGTGTTATACAGCCTGGGCAGCGCCCAGAGTGCCCTCTTCCTGCAGCACGGCCTGGCCACACAGCGGGCTCTAGTATCCAAGGTGAGTATCTCTGACAGCCACGCCTGCTGAGTGCCCAGACACACCCCTTAACCACAGTTTGCAGAGGAATTGAGGATCAGAGTGGCAGTCGGTTACCTGGAGTCACACAGCAAGGGCTTAAACTGGCTCAGACGCCAAAGCCTGCTGGTTTGGCCAGAGAAGGCAGAAGAGCCCTGTGCTTCTGCCCAAGTCCCCATGGGGAACCGTCTGAGTCAGAACAGGGAGAACTCACTGGTGTCTGTTTCACCTTGGGGGCGGGGGCCAGTTCCCAGAGCTGCTGTTTGAGGAGGACACGGAGCTGTGTGCCGACCTCTGCTTGAGGCTCCTGCGCCACTGCGGCAGCCGCATCAGCACCATCCGCACCCATGCCAGCGCCTCCCTCTACCTCCTCATGCGCCAGAACTTCGAGATTGGCAACGTAAGCGGGGCCCGGGGGGCGTGGCCCACACAGGGCTCCAGGGAGGGCCATTGATTAGGGTTCTTTACTCATGTTTTTAATAAGTTGTATTTATTCATTTTCGCCAGGTTGGGCTATATTCCTGCCCGCGGACTTTCTCTAGTTGTGGTGCACAGGCTTCTCGTTGCAGTGGCTTCTCTTACTGCAGCGTGCAGGCTCAGGGCCTGTGGGCTTTAGTGGTTGCAGCACGTGGGTTCTGTAGTTGCGGTGCACAGGCTTACCCCGTGGCATGTGGAGTCTTCCCAGACCAGGGATCGAACCCATGTCCCCTGCAGGGCAGGCAGATTCTTAACCCTTAGACTACCAGGGCAGTCCTGAGCAGGGGTCTGGATCAAACAGACGCGAGGCGGAAGGGGAGAGGGGTGAGGTCAGCAGGCTGAGAAGGCCCACAGGCAGGCATGCTCTTCCTCCTGGCCCACCCAGAATTTCGCCCGTGTGAAGATGCAAGTGACGATGTCGCTGTCGTCCCTGGTGGGAACAACACAGAACTTCAGTGAAGAGCACCTGCGCCGTTCACTCAAGACCATCCTCACCTATGCCGAGGAGGACGTGGGGCTGCGGGACAGCACCTTTGCTGAGCAGGTGATCCCCGGGCCCCGGCCCCACCTTCCACAACCAGGGTCGTGGCCCCACCCTGCTTGACCCCTGACCCCGTCACTTTGGCCACATCACTCCCGGCCCTTCCCCTATTCCAGGTCCAGGACCTGATGTTCAACCTGCACATGATCCTGACTGACACGGTGAAGATGAAGGAGCATCAGGAAGACCCGGAGATGCTTATTGACCTCATGTACAGGTGAGGAGGGCCGGTCGGGACCGTCAGCCATTCACAGACAGGCGAGGGGCGAGGAGGTGGTAGAGGGGAGCAGGTGAGCGTACAGGTAATAAGAGAGACAAGTAAGGATGGACAAGTGATGAGGGCCCAGGAGAGCAGACAGATGAGGACCGAGGGAGAGGGAAGACGACAGGTGAGGGCACAAGTAAGGTACGGGCAGGTAAATGAGCAAAAGAAAAGGGCACCAGAGGAACATACAGATCAGGGTGACAAAGCAGAGCCAGGACAGGTGAGGTAGACAGGTGGGAGAGGCAGGTGAGGCGCCAACCCATGAAGGGCTGACAGATCAAGAGAGCAAAGTGCTTTGGAGGAGTATTTAGTAAGAACCTGGGGAGTTGGAGATGGGGGCCCAGGTAATGCAGACAGGGAAGGGAGGGGGCATACAGAAGGGAGGGCCCCAGGCAGACAGGTGGCATGGTTCAGGGTCCAGGTGGAGTAAACTGATGAGCAGGACAAGTGAGGGAGCGATACTTGTGCAGGGATGGACAGGTGTGGAGTGGAACAAGTTAGGGGACAGGTGAATAGAGGAAGGGAGGCAGTGATGGGCAGGGCAATGGGGAGACAGGTGAGACAGGTGAACGGGGTACAGGTGAGGAGACTGGCTGGTCAGTGGGAGACAAGGAGGACTGCTGAGAAGAAAGATGAGTATAAGGGAGAAGACAGGTAAGGGGATGGACAGGTGAGACAGGTGCGGGGAGGGAGAGGTGAATGAAGGTTGAGGTGGGGAGGTCGTCTGGGGCAGATGGCTGGGGTAAAAGGAGAAGGGGATGGACAAGGGAGGGGCGAGCAGTGAGGGGCGAGGTGAGTCTCCACTCTCCTCCCACCTCCCATCGTCCTCACCTGGGCTCTAGGATTGCCCGGGGCTACCAGGGCTCCCCAGACCTGCGGCTGACGTGGCTGCAGAACATGGCGGGGAAGCACGCGGAGCTGGGCAACCACGCGGAGGCCGCGCAGTGCATGGTGCACGCGGCCGCGCTGGTGGCCGAGTACCTCGCGCTGTTGGAGGACAGCCGCCACCTGCCTGTGGGCTGCGTTTCCTTCCAGGTGAGTGGCAGGGGTGGGGGTCGTGGCGGGCGGGGGTGTGGCCCGTGTGGGGAAGAGACCAGGCTCTGAGCCCACCTCCCACCCCAGAATATCTCATCCAACGTGCTGGAGGAGTCCGCCATCTCCGACGACATCCTCTCACCCGACGAGGAGGGCTTCTGTTCCGGGAAGCACTTCACAGAGATGGGGCTGGTGGGGCTGCTGGAGCAGGCGGCCGTCTACTTCACCATGGTGAGGCCCAGGGCCTGGGGCAGCGGCGACTTCCGCTCTTGGGCCGCGTACCCGCTCCCGAAGGTTCCAGATGGAGCTGCTGCGAGGACACTTTCTGGGTGGGAGATTGGTGGGGGAGGAGGATTTGGGTCCCTCTGAAGCCACTTTCCTGCCTTTCTCCCCTTAAAACTCTTGGTGTATGGGTGAGGCTTGAGTATGTTCAGTGACCATTTAAAAAAGATTAATTTTGGCCGCACCTGGAGGCTTTGGGGATCTTAGTTCCCTGACCAGGGATTGAACCCTGGTCCTCTGCAGTGAGAGCGTGTAGTCATAACCACTGGACCACTGGGGAAGTCCCTAAAATTCTTTTCTGTTATGAAAAATTTCAAGAACACATAAAAGAAAGTTGTGTCCCCACCACCCCTCATATGCAGCACCCAAAGTCAGTGACCACCTATGTTTACCATCCTGTTTCAGTTCTTTGCGTTGAACTTTCTTTTTTCCTTTTTTTTTTTTTTAATTTTATGTATTTGTTTGTATTTATTTTTTGCTTGTTCTGGGTCTTCACTGCTGCACGGGTCATTCTCTAGTTGTGATACACGGGCTTATTGTGATGGTTTCTCTAGTTGTAGTGCATGGGCTTCCCAAGCACAGGCTCAATAGTTGTGGTGCGCGGGCTTAGTTACTCTGCATCATGTGAGATCTTTCTGGATCAGGAATCGAACCCATGTCTCCTGCATTGGCAGGTGGATTCTTTACTACTGAGCCACCAAGGAAGCCCCTCGAGGTTTTTTTGATGTTGTGTTTATTATTACTTTGCTGGAGTCTCAGAGACAAAGGCCTTGGGAATAAGCCCGATGGTGGACACAGACCTCAGACAGTCAGCAAATAGCTCGGGACACCTGTTGTGTGCCAAGCTTGATGTTGGCCCTGGCTGGCACTCAGGAGTGCCTATTACCATGCGCCAGCAGGCGTGTGTGGAGGCCTTAGGCATCATGCCAGAAGGGCTTACATCCAGGTACTGGTCCTGGGGAGCCCCTCCTGTCTCAGGTTCAGTTTCCTGTCTGAGGGATGGGGAAAAAGAAAATGACTCCTACCAATGAAGGAACATGGATAAAGCATAGATGTACACAGCACCTGGTCCGCAGTAGGATGGTGGAGACCACAGAGGATGTCTGTAAGGGCTGAGTGGAAAGGCTGGTACCCGATCTGGGGCAGATGCAGTCAGGGTGGGCTTCCTGGAAGGTGATAGAAGATGGCACCCTGGGGGAGTGGGTAGGAGTGTGGTTGGTCCAAGCAGGAGAGAAGACCAGGGTAGGTGCTGGAAACCCTGACATATCCCCACACCCCCATCCCCAGGGCGGGCTCTACGAGGCCGTGAACGAGGTCTACAAGACCCTCATTCCCATCCTGGAAGCCCACCGTGACTACAAGAAGCTAGCTGCCGTGCACGGCAAACTGCAGGAGGCCTTCACCAAGATCATGCACCAGGTGGGCCCAGGAAGCCCACCAGCCCCAGCCCCAGCCCGTCGACCCCTGCCATCCCCAGCTGACTTTGCCCCTTCTCTCTCCCACCACAGAGTTCTGGCTGGGAGGTGAGTGGCCACCTACCTGTCTCTGGGACCCCCATGACAACTGGTCAGCAGTGGTCGGGGACCACCAGGGGGCGCTGGCGGAGCACGGCTGCCCGGCCACAGGGGCTCAGTGGGCGATGACCAATGACGCACCCCCACTACTTCCCCCTGGTCCCCCTCCCTGCCCCAGATCTCCAGGGCAGCTTGTGACTCACCCAGCTGGGAGCTCTCCAGTGACACCCCTCCCTTGGGCAGGGCCAGCTTGGTCACTGCCTGAAAGGGGGGCCTCCCGCTCCCGCCCTGTCTCTTGTTTCTTTTTGTCTCTATCTCTTGGTCTCTTCCCATCCATCTCTCCCTGTCTGTCTCCTTGCTAGCTCACTCTGTGTGTGTCTCTGGGTCTCTTATGTCTCCCTGTCTCCTCAACTTCCCCCAGGATCTCTGCTCGTTTGCCATTTCATGTTCCCCCTCTCTGCCTCTCCCCTACTTGGGTCTATTTTTAGGCATCTCCTAGTTTGGGGAGAATTTTCTGGCCAAAGATGGCAGGAACCCAGAGCCAAGGCGGGAGGGCTGGGTGGGGGCCGAGCAGGGCAGGCGGGTCTCCTCCCTCCCCGGATCTCCCTACCCATAGAATGATTGTCATCAGGCTGTATAACTAGGACCCTGGGGGTTGGGGGTTCTGACCTCTGACCTCTGCGATGACTTTGTCTCTCTGCCCCTGGCTCCCACCTCCCTCTCCTGGTGCCCACCCCACCCTACCTGGATCCGCTTTGGTGAGTGAACATGAGCCACCCCTGTCCTTCCTGGTGGTGGGTCATCTACCTAGGGTGGGAGGAGGGGGAGTCCCTCTTTCCAAACTTAGATCAGGGAGGGGAGGGGATGCCCTGGAACAAGGGAACCAGAGCCTCTGTCCCAGAGCAAGAGACAACCATGACTTCCTTCAGCCACGTGTGCATTTATTGAGCACCTACTGTATACCCGGGGCTCCCAGGTGGCACAGTGGTAAAGAATCTGCCTGCCAAGGCAGGAGACAGGAGTTCAATCTCTGGGTTGGGAAGATCCCCTGGAGAAGGAGATGGCAACCCACTCCAGTATTCTTGCTTGGGAAATCTCATAGACAGAGGAGCTTGGCAGGCTGCAGTCTATGGGGTTGCAGGGAGTCGGACATGACTTAGCAACTAAACAACGACTATATACCCAGCCCCACAGACATTGAGAAGTGAGTTGTGAGCAATAGAGCTCTGTTCCTCATTGCGTATTCTCTGAAGAAGTGCATGGGGCGAGAGGGAGAATCAGAAACTTAGGGTTTGTGTTCAATGAGAATAAAGATTGAGGGGGCAGCAGATAAGCTGGGGAGAAAGAGTGAGGGTGTGGGCAGTGGACAGTCGGCCAGGTCCACATCTCTGCCTGTGATGTGATGTTCTTGGGGTTCCCCCAGTCCTCCACCCATCCCCCTGTCTTCTGCACATGGGGCTGGAGGACACGTGTCTCTAGGGTAAGGGCCTCCCGGTCAATAGCAGCTCTCCCACAGCCCCAGCGCGTGTTTGGAACATATTTCCGTGTGGGCTTCTACGGCGCCCGCTTTGGTGACCTGGATGAACAGGAGTTCGTATACAAGGAGCCATCCATCACGAAGCTGGCTGAGATCTCACACCGGCTGGAGGCACGTCCTGGCGGTGGGGGGTGGACAAGGCACTGGGCCGCCCTGGGGCTGGGTGAGGGCTGCAGCCGTGTGGCCCTGAGTCAGCCCCGTGTCCCCAGGAGTTCTACACGGAGAGGTTCGGGGAGGATGTAGTCGAGATCATCAAAGATTCTAACCCTGTGGACAAGACCAAGCTGGACCCGCAGAAGGTGAGGGCTTCCAACCATCCCCCCAGGGTCCCCCAAATCCTATATTCAGAGACTCTATGTACCACATCCTGTGGCCCCTCAAATCCTATTTCTCTAGGAAAACTCCAAAGCTTGTCTCTCTCAGGAACCCCAAAATCCTATTCCTTAGGGATTCCCATTCATCCGGATGAGATGTGAAAGTGTTAGTCGCCCAGTCATGTCTGACTCTTTGCAACTCCATGGACTGTAGCCCACCAAGCTCCTCTGTCCATGGGATTCTCCAGGCAAGAATACTGGAGTGGGTAGCCATTTCCTTCTCCAGGGGATCTTCCCAACCCAGGGATTGAGCCTTGGTCTCCTGCATTGCAGGCAGATTCTTTACTGTCTGAGCCACCAGAAAAGCCCCAGATGAGACATAGGGAGACCTGAGAACCCAAATCCCTGAAACCCAAAGCCCACAGACCCAGTGAGGCTCAACCCCCGTTCTACAGGGATGGGGCCCCTGCGGGAGGCCGGCAAGCCCCAACTGTGTGTAATGGGGCTGAAACCTTTACCCCTGGGCCCCACGCCCCAGGCCTACATCCAGATCACATACGTGGAGCCACACTTTGACACCTATGAGCTCAAGGACCGGGTGACCTACTTCGACCGCAACTACGGGCTGCGAACCTTCCTGTTTTGCACACCCTTCACGCCGGACGGGCGTGCTCACGGCGAACTGCCGGAGCAGCATAAGCGCAAGACATTGCTGAGCACGGCCCACGCCTTCCCCTACATCAAGACCCGAATCCGTGTTTGCCACCGGGAGGAGGTGGGTGGTCAGGGACGGCCCAGGGAGTGGGGAGGTGAAGAGACCCTAGACCAAGGGAGGCGGGGGACCCCCAAATTCCAACCTCCAGGCCCTAGTCGGCAGACTTAAACCCCTCCCTCCAGACCTTGCTGACCCAAGTCTGGACTAGAACCAGGCAAGAGTTAGCAGCAGCACACCAAAAGCAACTGAACCTTGACCCTCACCCTGCCAGACCCAGGCAGGCAGGAGCCCCCAGACCCAGTTCCTTACACAGCTTCTTGGACCCCTATGAACCCCCAGCCAAGATCCAAGCTGCCGTGGGCTGGTTTGGGTCAAGGCATCTCCAGGCCCCAGCCAGCGGCACATGCCCATCCTTACCCCACAGACGGTGCTGACCCCGGTGGAGGTGGCCATCGAGGACATGCAAAAGAAGACTCGGGAGCTGGCCTTCGCCACTGAGCAGGACCCTCCTGATGCCAAGATGCTGCAGATGGTGCTGCAGGGCTCTGTGGGGCCCACTGTGAACCAGGCACGGCTGGCAGGGGAAGCAGGCTGCCCAAAGCCCCACTGGGGGCAGGGGGTGGTGGTGTGCAGATGGCCTCATGAGCCCCTGTCACCCCACAGGGACCTCTGGAGGTAGCCCAGGTGTTTCTGGCTGAGATCCCAGAAGACCCCAAGCTCTTTAGGCATCACAACAAGCTGCGGCTCTGTTTCAAAGACTTCTGCAAAAAGTAGGCCTGACCCCATCCCCAGACAGGGCCCCTCTAACCACCCCCCATTATGATTCTGCCTACCTGACTCCCCAGTACAGCCAGTCTATCACCCTGACCCCCCTTTATGGCCTCTCTGATTTCCATTAAGTCATGTCCACCATCAATGACTCAGTGGACATGAGTCTGAGCAAGCTCCAGGAGATAGTGAAGGATAGGGAAGCTTGGCATGCTGCAGTCCATGGGGTTGCAGAGAGTCAGACACGACTGAGTGACTGAACAGCAATATATCCACCTATCAGACCCCCATTATTACTGTGCATGCTTGACCCAAGTTCATGGCCTCCTCACCTCTCATTTTTTTATTTTTCTTTTGGTTGCACTGGGTCTTCATTGCTGCATGCAGGCTTTCTAGTTGTGGCAAGTGAGGGTTACTCTTGTGGTGTGTGGGCTTCTCATTGTGGAGCATAGGCTTCAGGGCCCACTGGCTTCATTAGTAGCAGCACGTGGACTCAGTCATCGCGGTGTGCCGCTCTACAGCGTGTGGACTTCAGTAGCTGTGGCGCCTGGGCTTAGTTGCTCCACAGCACGTGGAATCTTCCCAGTCCAGGGATCGAACCCAGGTCTCCTGCATTGGCAGGCAGATTCTTTACCACTGAGCCATCTGATCCTCAGGTGTGAGGATGCGCTGCGGAAGAACAAAGCCCTGATTGGGCCGGACCAGAAGGAGTACCATCGGGAATTGGAGCGCAACTATTCCCGCCTGCGGGAGGCTCTGCAGCCTTTGCTCACCCAGCGTCTGCCCCAGCTGCTGGCACCAAACACAGCCGGCCTCAGGTGCCTAACCCAAGTCCCCCGCCCACCGTAGAGAGGGTGAGATGGGGCAGGCAAAGCCCAGCAGAGTGTGGGGGCTACCATACGTGTGCCTGTCAACACGGGTGCTCAGGGCTTTGCACATGCATGTGAACACTTGCACATGTACATAATATTCAAACTCTGAGCCACCATTTCTGATCCTGGCTAGGTTATTTCTCAGGCATGTGACTTCATTTTTCTGAGCCTCAGTTTCCACATCTGTCAAATGGGTATGATTCATATCTCCAGTGGTGGATTCTATGAAGGAATCTCCAGTTCCACGGCTGGATCAGAACCAGTGTTAAAGGAGCCAGGATGACCATAGAAGGATCTTAAGAGGGGGAGGAGGAGGAGGGGAAGGAAAGGAGTGGGAGGAAGAGGAGGAGGTGATGGCTGGAGAGCATTATGGAGTTGGGGACCATGTGGCCGTGTTGATCTACTTCATTCCTCCCTCCCCCAGGAACTCCTTGAACAGAGCAAGTTTCCGGAAGACTGACCTTTGAGCCCACAGGGCCTGGAGCCACTCCCAGAGGAACCAGGACCCTGGCCTCAGCTACCTGTGCCTTCCTGACAGTCTCTCTCACTGCCCACTTGGCTGTGAGGCGACCACATCGTGCACGGGGCTGGGCCCTCTTCCTCTGTTCTCCTCTGTGTGCACTGATGCTTCTTGTCTTTTCTAATTTAAAATGGTTTTTGTAAACAGCCTGTGTGGTGTGGTCCCTGGGGGCTGGGTCCCAGGTGCATGCATACTCGACCTAATTGTTGATGACGGACACTGAGAACTAGTTGGGTGCAACAGACAGCAGTGACGACCCATGCAAAGTCCTGCCCTTGTAGAGCTGACATTCTAGTGGGGAAGGCAACACACAAATGACAATGTCATGTGTGTTCATGGGGAATAATGGTGACATTTGTTAAGCCCTTGCCCAGAGCCCAGATCTGTATAATTGCCACCCAGAAAGACACTGTCCCATCTATGGGCCTGGCTGCACGAGGGACAGCCTGCTTCATGGTTACAGAATCATCTCAACACCACTGTCAGGCAGGCAGCATTCTTATCCCGGTTTACAGATGGGGAAACTGAGGCAGCCAGTAGTTGGAGGCTTAGTGGTGTTGAAATTGGAAACCAAGTCTGGCTAGCCACGGAGCCCAGGCCTTGGCTGAGGTCTGCGGCCTCGCGCTGATCCACCCCTCCCTTCCCGCCCGCGGTGGTCAAGTCACTATACCAGGCCTGCGCTAGGGGGCTGGGGGAGGGGTGACCTCCCGCAGTCACCACCACTACCGCCGCCCGCCCTCCAGGAGCTGGACTCCGGCCAGCCCCGCCCCCTCCCGCCCCCCGCAGCCGCCCAGCTGCAGCGGGCGGGGGAAGACAGCAGTAGGGGAGCACTGTCCCAGGGACTGGAGGAGGGGACGAGGCCGGACACCCCCATGCGCGCACACACACCTGCCGTCCAGGTGCGATCGTGTCCCTTACCATCCCCCTCCACGTTGGCCCGGCCTCAGGCGACAGGGGGCGGGGCCGGCCCCGAGGGGGCGGGGCGGGGCGGGGCTACCGCCGAGGGCTGGTCGGGCGGCGGCGGCGGCGCGCGGAGGGCGCACGGGCGGCGGGACGCTGGGACAGCGGCGGCCGGAGCGCGAGAGGCGAGTAGGACCCGGGTTGGGTCGGGGTTCGAGCCCGGTTCTGGGTTCGAGCGTGGTCCCCACCCCACCCCACATCACCCCACTCTCAAGCCCGGGGCGCGATCTCGCCGGTCTCTACTAGCCGCTGCCTCCAACTCCATCATCTATGCGCAAACTTTCCGGACTTGAGAGTGTCGCGGTCCCCGCGCTTCTGCTCGGTCCTTATCTTTGCTCCTGTCCCTGCTGGTCTCTCCCAACCCCATCCTCCATCCGTACCTCCCTATCCCTTCGCCCCATCACTGCCTCCCCGCTGCCCCTCTCCCCTGTCTCCATCCTCCTTTCTGCCTCTGCCTCGTCCCCCTCCTCCCTCCCTTGTCCTCCCGCGCCCTCCTCCGTGGCCGGGCAGGAGCCAGGCCCCAGGCGGCGGGAAGGCGGCCGGGCGTCCGGCCGGGCTGGGCCTCGGCCTAGCGGCTGGGCCGGCGTGGGGAGCTGCAGCTGTTTGCCATTAGCTGGGGACCCCGCAGGCCCCGCCCCCTCCCTGCACGGGACGGGGTCCTCCTCGCCCCTCGACTTTGGGACGGGGAGAGGAGCGAGAAGACCCCAGAGACGTCCAGGCTGGTCTGGGACGGGGGCTTCAGGGAGACCCTGTTGGACTTTCGGGCCGCCTCCCAGGGACCCCGCGTTACTTCCCTGAGCCACCTACCTGTCCCTCGTGGACTGGCCTGTCTACCTTTCCATATCTCTCTGTTCTGTCTCATGTACTCGCCGTGCTCCAGGGAAGGTGAGCCACAGACACCCGCCACCACTACCCTTTCCCCCCCCGCCCCATCTGCTTTCTCCACCTTTAGCCAGTCACCCACCCACATGGAGCATGGTCACATGGCTTCAGACCTCAGTCTCTGCCTGGAAAATGGGGGTGCGGGTGGCTTGGCTGGCAGCGAGGGGAATCTACCAAGCTAAGGATTCAAATCCAGACCCAGCTACTTCCTCGGGCTAAGTGACCCTGGGCAAGTCACTGTGTATTTCTTTCTTTTTATTTTGGCCGCCCCACGTGGTATGTGGTATCTTAGTTCCCCCACCAGGGATTGAACCTGTGCACGGAAACATGGAGTTGTAACCACTGGATCGCCAGGGAAGTCGCATTCTGTGTTTCTCTGTCCCAAAACACTTCATCTTACCCAAGACACCGTAATACACGGTGATAACTACCCGCCTGGTAGGGTTGTTGTGATGATCAAAGGAGTTGCCTGGATGGTAATTATAGTTATACCATTATTCACCCCACCCCCTTCACCTCCAGGGGTCTCCACAGGGGTACCGTTTCTGCTTCCTGCCTCTAGTCTTTCTCAGGTTCCCAGAAAATATTTTCCATCACTTCCCTCTTGTGCAGGGGGTGACCCTTCAGGCAGTTGGAAAGCCAGGTTTCCTACAATTGGATGACTGTGTGTTCCAGGCACTGAAAGAAGAAGTGAGGACAGAGACGTAGAGAGACAGGGCGGGAGAAGTGCAGAGAGACAGAGACGTGGAGAGACAGAGAGAGACGTGGAGAGAGACAAGCAAGAGGCTAAGCAAGGAGGACGTAAGACAAGACAAGCTTGGCTGCCCCTGGAGCTTCGGCCCCGCCTTCATGCCCAGCAGGTGCTCCACCTGGCCCATCCTACCAGGTACCCACTGCCCTGGCACCTCATCCTGAAAAGGGTGGGATGGGCTGGAACTTCTGCAGCAGGGTGGTTAGAGGTCAGACAGCAGAAAGGACTGGCCAAACTCGGCCAGAGTTGGGGACAGAAGTACCCTGGCCATCCTCCAGGTCTGGGGGTGCAGGTTAGTGAGAGGCCCTGATTGTCTTTCCCCTTTCCAGCCTCCGGCACCCCCTCTCACTTCCTCCCCCCACCCCCATGACTTCCGGGGCCTCCACCCGCTCTCTATCCTTGCTGCGCCCCCGAGCCCCTGAGCCGGACACATCCTGGGGGGGCCGGGGGGGGGGAGCAGGAAGTTCTCGTGTAGCCCGGCAGCGAAACTGTTTATTTTTAGAGAAAATTGTTTCCATAAAGGGGAAAGGCTTTGCTCCTTGCTGCCTCCCCCCAACTTTCCCTACCAGCCCCCCGCCACTGCCAGGCTGACCCAGCTCTGTTTGCGGGTCTCCTACCCTGGGCTCTATTTCTCTTTGTGCCCCTGTGTCTCTTTCTCCCCAGATCCTTGCAGGAAGGCTGGCTGTCTCCCTATTAGTGCCCCCATCTGCCCACCTAAGCCCTGATCTGTCCTGGTAACCAGTTCTTGCCTGGGCGGAGGGGAGGGGGCACAGGAAGGGTGGCGGCTGTCGGACTTCAGCACCCCATCCCCCCCCCCCCCCCCCCTGGTGGGGGGCCTTGTGGAGGCGGGGCTGTGGGAACAGCTGGAGCCTGTCCAGGGGCTAGACAGATGTGCGGGCGGACCGTGAGGTTTGGTTTCTTTGTTCCAGGCTGTGGGGGCCCCCCCCACAACCCTTTCCACAATCAGGACGGGTGTGTGCCTGTGAGAGGGTCCCACGCCCAGGAAAAGAGGGAGGTTGGTGGGGAGGGGACAGTGGGGAGGGGTGGCCACCTCCCCTTCTCCTGCAGACTCCTGACTCTGGGTGTCATCACACCCTCTTCACCCTCTTCCCAGGTAAACCTCAGCCGGTGCTGCAGGTGGTCTGACTCACAGTACCCCCCAGAGACACCTGAGGAGCTCTGCAGGCAAGAGGATGGCCCAGGTCCTGCACGTGTCAGCCCCCTTCCCAGGTCAGGGGTCTCGTGGGAAAGAGGGCCCAGCCTTGGGGTTGGAGGTGGGGCGTGAGGGACACAGGCCAGGTCCTGTGTGGCCTGGAGGAGAGAAGGGGGCCTGACCTGAGTGGGGCTGAGGGTAGGACACAGCTCTATCCTAAGGGCCTGAATGGGGACAACTCGGTTCTGCCCTCGACAGGCTAATGGAAGAGACAGGGTTTTTCAGGAAAGGAGGTTGGTCTGAGTTGGGAGACAGGGTCCTGACTCATTTGGGAGGTTGGAAGCACAGCCCTGCCCTGGGAGGATTCAAGGGGGACACAGGGCCTTGCCTTAGGCTGGGGAGGTGGGAAGGGGCCTGAGACTTACAGCTGAGCATTGGGCAGCCAGTGGTGTCCCATCCTTTGGGCCAATAAGCCATGACTCACCCAGGGGCATCAGTTTGCCCCAGAAGGGGACCACAGTGTTCAGAGGCGCTGGCTTTTCTCTCTACCTCAGGGACCCCCGGCCCAGCCTCCCCGCCTGCCTTCCCCTCTAAAGAGCCTGATGTCCCCTACTCGGTGGAGACGCCCTACGGCTACCGCCTAGACCTGGACTTTCTCAAGTACGTGGACGACATCGAGAAGGGCCACACGCTGCGGCGGGTGGCCGTGCAGCGCCGGCCCCGCCTGGGCTCCCTGCCCCGTGGGCCCGGCTCCTGGTGGACGTCCACTGAGTCTCTGTGCTCCAATGCCAGCGGGGACAGCCGCCACTCGGCCTACTCCTACTGCGGCCGTGGCTTCTACCCGCAGTACGGCGCCCTGGAGACACGCGGTGGCTTCAACCCGCGGGTGGAGCGCACGCTGCTGGACGCCCGTCGCCGCCTGGAGGACCAGGCAGCCGCCCCTGCTGGTCTGGGCTCCCTGACCCCCAGCGCGGCCGGCTCGACGAGCTCACTGGTGGGCGTGGGGCTGCCACCCCCGACACCACGGGGATCGGGACTGTCCACGCCGGTGCCGCCCAGCGCCGGGCACCTGGCCCATGTGCGGGAGCAGATGGCGGGTGCCTTGCGGAAGCTGCGGCAGCTGGAAGAGCAGGTGAAACTGATCCCCGTGCTCCAGGTGAAGCTGTCGGTGCTGCAGGAGGAGAAGCGACAACTCACAGTGCAGCTCAAGAGCCAAAAGTTCTTGGGCCACCCTGCAGGAGCCCGGGGCCGTGGCGAGCTCTGCCTGGACCTCCCTGAGGCCCCCGAGGATCCAGTGACACTCCAGACCCGGAGCGTGGGCACCTGGGTCCGGGAGCGGGACTTGGGCGTGCCGGACGGGGAGGCAGCCCTGGCCGCTAAGGTGGCCGTGCTGGAGACCCAGCTCAAGAAAGCACTCCAGGAGCTACAGGCAGCTCAAGCCCGGCAGGCCGACCTCCCGCCCCAGGCCTGGCCACCGCCAGACAGCCCAGTCCGTGTAGACACTGTCCGGGTGGTGCAGGGGCCAAGGGAGGTGGAGGTGGCGGCCAGCACAGCGGCAGGGGCCCCTGCTCAGCGGGCCCAGAGTCTAGAGCCCTACGGGGCAGGGCTGCGGGCCCTGGCGACGTCCAACGGGGCTGAGAGCCCCCCTGTGTTCCGCAGCCATGAGGTGATGGAGACAGTGTTCCCAGCCCCCACCGCATCCACCAGCAACGTCCACCAGGTGAAGAAGATCAGTATTACAGAGCGCAGCTGTGATGGAGCAGCAGGTGAGCCATAGTAGGTGGGGGCAGACGGTGGAGGGTCCCTCCTTTTCCTCTGAATGCTGGGCTCCAGCCCCAGCCCTGTCCTTCCACCAGCACTCAGAACTTCAGTTTCTTCATCTGTGCAAAGGGGACACTTGTGCTGCTGACCCAGTCCCTCTAGGGACCGTGTGAAGAAATTAGGTGTCTGAAGAATTAGGTGTGTGCTCATGTCTAGAACGTTATAAATATGTAGAAAATAAGAGGTATTTGGGTGAAGGTCCCCAGGGCTGTCAGTTGCTGGGCAAAAAAAATTCTTCCCTGATTGGCAAAAACCAGTCTCAGGCCATGAAAAAGGAAATGTGTTGTTCATGTAACTTAGTGACAACTTCAGGCATAGCTGGATCCAGGTGCTCAAATAGCCTCAGGAATCTCTACCTCCCTCTTTCTCTTCCTCTGTGCATCCTGGAAGCTCTCTCAGGCAGGCAAAGGTGATCACAGCACTCCTGGCATCTGTTGAGGCAGCTCATAAAGGGAAAGGGAGCCCCTCAATCCAGATAGCACCAGTAAAAATCCCAGGGGTGACCCTTCTTGGTTGGCTTGGGACATTTGCTCCTCACTGAGCTAATCACTGAGTCTCTCGCTGCCCAGGCGCAGATCCTGGGGTTGGAGGAGCCTCACCCAAGTCCAGAGGGAGGAAGGGGATGCTCCCTGGAGGAACTGCTGAGTCCTCATGCTCGGAAAGGGGATGTGGGATGTTCAGGATAGCAGCTGCCCCACCACCGCTGTCCTGAGGCCCCTGGGAGACGCTGCCAGAATGACTCATAATCCAGACAGCTGTTCTTTATCTAATACCAGTCTGGTGCTGACGGCTCTGTTAAGTGTTTTGCCCACCGAGGAGGTTAAGACAGTGGGCTGTGTAGCAAGGTCACCTGGGTTTAAACTCCACTCCTTACTGTGTGACCTGAATGATCAGCTTCACTTCTCTGGGCCTCAGCCTCCCTGTCTGTGAAGTGGCCTTGTAGCGGTCCACACCTCTAGGATCCTTCTGGATTAGTGCACACATACAGCACGCACTTAACCATCGTGTGTTGCTACTTCTACTATTAGTTGTCGTGTCACTAAGTCGTGTCCGATTCTTTGCAGCCCATGATCTGTAGCCCGCCAGGCTCCTCTGTCCATGGGATTGTCCAGGCAAGAATACTGGAATGGGGTGCCATTCCTTTCTTCAGGGGATCTCCCTGACCCAGGGATCCAACCCGGGTCTCCTGCATGGCAGGCAGATTCTTTACCATCTGAGACACCAAGGAAGCCCAGAGTACTGGAGCAGGTTGCTATTTCCTACTCCAGGGGCTCTTCCTGATCCAGGGATTGAACCCATGTTCTTTTGTGTCTCCTGCATGGGCAGGCGGATTCTTTACCACCGTGCCATGTGGGAGCCCCCCTACTAATGATTTTCAGGTCAATTCTTGTCATAACTGGGGAAACTGATGTTTGCGGAGAAGCTTCACATATCCTTTGTCAAACATCCAGGATCTGAGACTAGGCTGTTCTGAAGCTATAGCATGCCTCAAAGATTCAGCCCATTTCCTCGTCTAAGTCTCAAATAATATCAGGTGGTCAGAGCCCTGTAGAGGCACCAGAGGGTATGAGCTGGAGGGCGGGGTCCCAGCTGTGTTTTCTTGCCTCCCCATGTTCTTCCTGGCCAGCTCTGGACTCCACCCCTGTTTCTGTGTCTATCCCAAACACCCAGCCCTGAGACCCTGGCCCCCAGCCAGAGGCCCCGCCCAGCCCAGCCTCCGGATCTCTTAAGAGGCAACCTCCATTCCAGACGTTCTCCCAGCACAGCCACGGGGCCTCCTGCCTGCAGGACACACAGACCTAGCCATGTCCCCACCTTGTGCAAGCGGTCACCCCCCAGAAGTTCTTCCTTGTGTTTCACTTAACTCCCTCTTGCTGCAGCCAGCCCCAGTCTCTGCCTCGCTTAGGCGGAACTGGCATGTGCTAATTCATGTCATTGCCTTCTCATCCAGGGAATATTTACTGAGTGCCTGCCATGTGCTAGATTTTTCTAGGCACTGGGGACACAGCAGTGAACAAGACAGATGGAAAAGCCCCCGCAATAAACAAATAGCCCACCAGAAACAAGTGAAGAAAAATCACTTCAGAGAACGCATGTTTGAAGCAAATAAAACAGGGATGTGGGATGGGTGGTGGTTGGATGGCATGGAGGCCCGTGTTCAAATTCTGGTTTCCCTGCTCCCTAGCTCCGTGCTCTTTAACCTCTGTTAAACCTGTTTAACCTCTCTGTGCCACATTTGTGGGATGGGGGTGGGGTAGGGCGATGGTACTGACCGCCCAATGGCACCAGATCTGTGTGAGCTGAAATACATCGGTTGGTGCTGAGTGTTCAAGATGGTATCAGGCACTGGTGGGTGCTCAGGGGTTAACTGTTGGCTCTTTGAGCCAAGATGTGAGAGAAAAGAAGTACCTGGGTGGTTTCTTGACAAATGTTTTGTTTTTCTGTTTTTTGGCTGCACTGCATGGCATGTGGGATCTTAGTTCCCCACCCGGGGATTGAACTCGTGCCCCCTGCAGCAGAAGCACAGGGTCTTAACCACTGGACTGCCAGGGAAATCCTTGACAAATGTTTAGACCACTTAGGTCGGTCATGCATAGGTCAATAAGGAGGCTGGGAGGAGTCCAGCCTTTCTGCCACCTAGAATTTGCTTGCTGCAGTGAAGGGCAGGAAGGGTGAGAGGCAGCCATCGCCTCAGGCTGGCAAATGTGGATAAGACAGGCAGAGGCCCAGAGACCACTGAAAACTCTCATTCACCCCTCACCTTTCAAAGGCACCACAGAGAGATTCCTGGGAGAAGGGGCAGCCAGGCACGTGCATCCGTGGGGTCTCTCCAAGGCTTTGAAATTTCCTGTTATTGTTTGAAACACAGTCCTATGAATGCAATTCATATTCTTTGTGGAAGGTTTGGAAAGTACAGAAGACTCTGTAAAGTGAAAGTCGCTCAGTCGTGTTGGACTCTTTGCGACCCCATGAACTATACAGTCCATGGAATTGTCCAGGCCAGAATACTGGAGTGGATAGCTTTTCCCTTCTCCAGGGAATCTTCCCAACCAGGGATCAAACCCAGGTCTCTTACATTGCAGGCAGATTCTTTATCAGCTGAGCCACAAGGGAAGCCCAATAATACTGGAGGGGGTAGCCTATCCCTTCTCCAGTGGATCTTCCCCACCCAGGAATCAAGCCAGGGTCTCCTGCATTGCAGGCGGATTCTTTACCAACTGAGATGGAAGACTCTAGAACACTAAATAAGAGCTCCATAAACCCACTACTGCCTGGACACAGCTGCTATGGATACTTCTTTCCTTCCGATTTTTTTTTTTTCTCATGAAGAAAATAATATGTATTTTTGGAGTCTGGCAACATGTACTGATGGAATTTGTTGTGTTGCCTTATTTTCTATGTGAAAGCATTTAGGCAGCCCTTACAGTGGGCCAGGGCATTATGTGATGTCCTTTTTGTATCTTAATTCATTGACACCCCCAGTACCACTTGGAAGCGGGTGGTGTTTCTATCTGTTTTACAGATGTGGAAACTGAGGCACTGAGTGGTAAAGGAATTTGTCCATAGTTTTCAAAGCCAGGATTTAAATCCTCTGATTTCTTTGATTTAACATTATCCCAGGGACATTACATCATGTTATTTAAAAAATTTAGGGGAATTCCTTGGCAGTCCAGTGGTTAGGACTCCAAGCTTTCATTGTCGAGGGTGCAGGGTTCAATCCCTGGTCAGAAAACTAAGATCCTGGAAGCTGCAAGGTGTGGCCCAAAAATAAAAAACTATTGGAACATGCTATTTATCTTTTAACAGCTGGGTGACTGTTTACTGTCAAAAAGAAAAAAGAAAGTGTTAGCTTCGTCCGACTCTGCAACCTCATGGACTATAGCCCACCAGGCTCTTCTCTCCATGGAATTATCTAGGCAAGAATACTGGAGCGGGTTGCCATTCCCTTCTCCAGGGGATCTTCCCAACCGAGGGATCGATTGCAGGTCTCCAGCATTGCAGGCAGATTCTTTACCGTCCGAGCCACCAAAGGTGCCGTGCCAATTTCCTTCTGTGGGAACCTTTCATCTCCTGCTTTTTTTCTTTTTGGCTGCCTCATGCGGCTTCCCAGGATCTTAATTCCTGGACAAGAGATTGAATTGGGCCCTTTCAGTGAAAACACTAAGTCCTAACCACTGGGCCTCCAGGGAAGTTCCTGGAAGAGCATTTTTAAGGACCATGATATCTGTTACCAAATTGCTTTATTCCTCCCGACCCTGCTAACCCCACGCTGTGGACTCTCCCTTCCTGCACTAGTTGGCCAAGTGATTTAAATTTTTTAAAAATTTATTTTGGACTTAAGGAGTTAATCTAATTCTTGGGCCCATGGCCCAAGAATCTCACCAGCCCCATTGAGCTAGGGATGGCACCTCTCTTGTTTGACTTTAATTCTTTTCTCACCTTTGTCTTCCACCCTCAATGTTGAGGATTGATAAATATTTTCAGCTTTGTGGGGTATCTGGTCTCTGTTGCAATGACTTGACTCAGTTCTGCTCAGTTCTTTTTCCCCCCAGCTTTACTGAGATATATTTAATACACAAAAATCTGCACATTAAAAAAAAATTATTTTGTATTGGTATATAGCTGATTAACAATTTTGTGATAGTTTCAGGTGGACAGCAAAGGGACTCAGCCATACATATGCATGTATCCATTCTCCCCCAAACTCCCTTCCCAGGCAGGCTGCCAAGCAACACTGAGTTCCATGTGCCATACAGAAGATCCTTGTTGGTTATCCATTTTAAATATAGTATGTACATGTCCATCCCAAACTCCCTAACTATCCCTTCCCTCATCCTTGCCCCTGCCTCCCTGGCAACCGTAAATTCATTCTCTAAGTCTGTGAGTCTCTTTCATAATCTGCACATTTTTAATGTATACATTTTGATGAGTTTAATGTCTCAGCTCTACCTTTGTAGCATGTAAGCAGGGTAGCCAATACATCAAAGAACTAATGTGGCTATATACCAATAAAACCTAATGTGTAGACACTGAAATTTCAATTTCCTGTAATTTTCACGTGTCCCAAAGAGACTCCTCCTTTCAGTTTTTTCCCAACCATTTAAAAATGTAAAAACCGTGCCCACAGGCCGTGATTCAGCAACCCCTGCTGTCACACACCCCCACCCCATTGTAATACCATTCCTTGCAACCCACCTTCCAGAAGCTTATTTAGATATTTGAGTGTTCTTGAAAAATATGCCCTAGGCATGTTTAATTTCCTAAAATGGTATCGTGCTTTAGGAAAAAAAAAATATCTCTTTCTGTTTCATATTTTTTCCTCTCTACACTCTATTTTGGAGCTCTCCACCCTGATCTGGTGGTTTGTCACTTTTAATGACTGCATAGATTTCTGCTGTAGGTATGTGCTACACTTTCTTATATGACCCCTCCTTGGTGGACACCTGGGTTACTTCCAAGTCCTGGCTGCTTTGAATAGTACTGGCTTCGTCCTTACATGTCCTGTCCTGTGGGGTTGCTGGGTTACAGGAAAGGCACAACTTCACTCCAGATTTTGTCTAATTCTCTCCGGAAGTTCTCTCTGGCCACACTCCCACCAGCCATGGCTGGGTCTGAAGTGTCCATTTCTCTACATCCGCAGTAACATAGTTTATTTATCTTTCTAATTTTTTGCTCATTTGATGCAGTTGTCCAAGGTGGTATCTCCTTGTTTTAAATAGCATTCCTTTGATTGCTGGTGAGGTTGAGCATCACCATATATGTTTCACAAGCCTCTGTTTTTTTCCTTTGGGGCAATTTTGAGATGTTCCTGGCATTTTCCAGAATAGGGGTTGGTGAACTGTAGCCTGCAGGGCCACATGAAGCCTGGTGCCTGTTTTCATACAGCCCATGGGCCCAGAGTGGTTTCTGTGTTTTTAAATGGTTGAACAATGTGAAAAGAGTAACATTGTGTGATATGAGCACAATTATATGAAATTCAAATTTATTAGAACACAGCCAGGCCCATTCATTTAGGTACCGTCTAGGGTTGCTTTTGTATTGTTTGCAACACACCTTATGACCCACAATATTTATTATCTGGCCCAGGACAGAAAAATTTTGTTAACGCCTATTCTAAAAGATAATTCTTTGCCTGTTTTTGGCATTATGACTATCTTTCCACAGCCTTTATTCTTCTGTCAATTAAATTTAAGAGGTTTTTTTTTTTTAACAAAATAGTTTTAACCAAGAGTTTTTTAACTCTTAATGTTGATGTTGTTAAACTCATCGCAGATTTATTTTTTTGATTTTTAGTTCTTTCCACTTTATCTAGGTATGATTGACATATAAATTATATTAGTTGACTGTGCTGTGCTCAGTCAGTCATGCCCGACTCTGCAATCCCATGGACTGTAGCCTACCAGGCTCCTCTGTTCATGGGACTCCCAAGGCAAGAATACTGGAGCGGGTTGCCATTTCCTACTTATTATATATTATTATAAGTAATAGTATTCATATTAGTTGAGGGTGTACACATTGATGATTACTATATATATATGTGTGTGTGTGACAATGTATACATGTATATATGTATGTATATATTGCAAAAATGATTACCACAGTAGGTTTAACATCCATCACATCACAGTTATAATTTTTTTTTCTGTGATGAGAACTTTTAAGACCTGATCTCTTAGCAATTTTCAAATATATGCCAGAGATTTGTGGGTTCAGTTCCAGACCGCCACAATAAAGCGAGTCACACATTTTTTGGTTTCCAAGGGCATATGAAAGTTATGTCTACACTGTAGTGTAGCCTATTAAGTGTGCAATAGAATTATGTCTAAAAAGACAATGTACATACGTTAATTTTTAAAATACTTTATTGCTAAAAAGTGGTAACCATCAGCTGAGCCTCCAGCAGGTCATAATCTTTTTGCAATGGTAACATCAAAGATCACTGATCACAGGTCCCCATAAAAAATATAATAATGATGAAAAAGCTTGGAATATTCTGAGAATTACCAAAATGTGACACAGAGACACAAAGGGACAAAATGCTGTTGGAAAACTGGTACCCGTAGGCTTGCTCCATGCAGGGTTGCTATTGGGCTTCCCAGGAGGCTCAGTGGGAAAAGAATCCCCCAGCCAGTGCAGGAGGCTCAGGTTCAATCTCTGATCTGGGAAGACCCCCTGGAGAAGGAAATGACCACCTACTTCAGTATTCTTGCCTAGGAAATCCCTGGACAGAGGAGCCTGGTGGGCTGTAGTCCATGGGGTTGCCAAGAGGCGGTCACGACTGAGTGACTGGGCATAAGCACTTCTGTTTACCCCCAGTTCTCTCATGGGGTCTGTGCCGAGCCCTCTTTCCTCACCTCCTTTGGCCTATTTCTTCCTGCAACCCTGCCCTGCTGATTTCATTATTGTGGCTTTGGGAATACGTGTTACTCTCTCCTAAGCCGACTTCCCCATCCGTGCCCGCTTTTAGCTGGCCAGGGAGGGGCCAGCTGGCCATGGACCTTTGTTCTTCCATATAAATTTCCATATACATTTTGGTAACAGTTCGCTCCATCTCCCAGTAGAATAACAATAATAACTGTTATCAGTTCTGTTATTGTTATTTTAGTATTGCAGTGTCTGACCTTGAACTTCTCACGACTGGAAGGAGCCATCCCAGCTTTTGAGGGGCAGAGCCTGCTCTTCCGTGGGGCTAAAAGGGCCATAGCATTGCTCTGATTCACTCTTTTTTTTTTTTCCACTTTTGAAAAATTGGGGGTAAACAACATATAACATAAAACTTACTCTCTTAACCATTTCTCAGTGGCAATAAGCACATTGCTGTGCAACCAACCTTACCATCCACGTCCAGAACTTATTTTATTCTATGGATTTATTTGCCTGCTCTGAGTCTTCATTGCTGTGAGGGTTCTCTCTAGTTGCGGTGCACTGTCTTCTCACTGCGATGGCTTTTCTTGTTGTGGAGCACAGGCTGTGGGGCGAGCGGGCTTCAGTAATTGTGGCACGAGGGCTCCATAGTTAGAGCCTGTGGGCTCTAGAGCAAAGACTCAGTAGGTAGTAGCAAAAGCACATGGGCTTAGTTGCCCTGAGGCACATGGGATCTTCCCGGACCAGGGATCTAACCCCCGTCTCCTGCATTGACAGGCAGATTCTTCACTACTGAGCCACCAGGGAAGCCTCCCAGAACTTTTCCGTCTTCCCAAATTGAATCTCTGTCCCCTTAAACACTTACTCCCCATCCTTCTCCCCCAGCCCCTGGCACCTGCTATCCTACTTTCTATCTCTATGGATTTAACTCTTCTACGGACCTCGTGTAAGTGGGATCATGTAAATCAGGCAACATTTGTTCTGTGACTGGCTTCTTTCCCTGAGCATAATGTTGTTAGTGTTAGTCTCTCAGTCGTGTCTGGCTCTTTGCAACTTAATGGACTGTAGCCCTCCAGGCTCCTCTTGTCCATGGAATTCTCTGGGCAAGAATACTGGAATGAGTTGCCATTTCCTTCTCCAGGAGATCTTCCCAACCCAGCGATCAAACCCAGGCCTCCTGCATTGCAAGCGGATTCTTTACCATTACGGTCTGAGCCACCAGGGAAGCCCGGAGCATAATGTCCCTTTACCTGAATTTAAGTAACAGATGACCTTCCAGGTGTTTTCCATCAGGAAGCCTGGCTTTGGGCGACAGTGATACTTTCCACTGTTTCTTGTACTTTCCACTTGACCACATAGTGCTTTTGTTTGTCAGATGTGAATTTATTGACAAGATTAAAAAAAAAAAATCAGATTCCCGTAAAAACCTGGCGTTTGCTCTCTGTTCCCCACGGGAGTTGGAGCTCCCGACTCTGGAATCTGCCTGGCCCGACCCCGCCCTGGCCTGGGGCGCTGTCGGAAGCTTTTATGGCCAATGTCTCCTCTGTTCGATGTGCTCTGCTTGTGTTGAGTGTTTACTCCCTGTTCCTAGCTCAAGTTGAGTGTTGCTCATGGACTTGAGGGAGTAGTTGCTGCGGTTGTCAAAAAAAGTTTAAGGGAATTAAAACGAATTGGTCTGCAGACCCCATGGTCAGTGGCAGGAAGGGGACATGGAAGCCACACGTGGCCTGGGATGCGGGGGTGACCTCAGTGGGTTCTGAGACCCGGGCAGCCACTCAGGGTCTCAGGACTTTTGTTCCTGGCTCCAGGCTGGTGATCCGGGGCTAGAACTCTCTGCCAGCTTCACTCCTGTTTTTGCAGTGAGCACCCTCGGGATCCTGAGTCCTACAATGTCACTTTTGTTCTCAGACCAACCTGGGCGTTTTTTTTTTCCTAATTAAGATAAAATTAGGAACTATTAGGATATAATATAGGGTTTCCCTGGGGGCTCCAATGGTAAATAATTTGCCTGCGATGTGGGAGACCCAAGTTTGATTCCGGAGTTGGGAAGATCCTCTGCAGAAGGGAATAGCTACCCACTCCAGTATTCTTGCCTGGAGGACTACAATCCACGGGGTCGCAAAGAGTCAGACACGGCTGAGCACTCACACACACACACACACACACACACATAACATAAAAGGTTTCATTTTAACCATGTTTGAGTGTCCATTTCACATTGTTATGCAACTGTCCCCACCATCCACCCTGAGAACATTTTCATTGACCCAGAGTGAAACCCACCTGGGTGGGGTTTTAACTTTCTAATAGCCCTTATTGTTTTTTTCTTTTTCTGGCCACCCCCTGTGGCTACCCTTATTGCTTCTTTTTACTGATTATTAAAAGGAAAACCTGCTTAATGTTTAAAGTAAAGAAGCAGAAAGCCAGATACAAAATGTTGTCTAAGCACAATGCTATAGGTATTTATAATATTGAAATATTATTTTATAAAATAATTTATAATAGTGAAATAATATTGTAAAGTGATAATAGTAAGTCTTATCAAAATAGAGCTGACAGCTCTCTTGACTTAACAAATGTTCTTCATGCTCTCGTCGTGCATATTGTTTTAAGCCCTCTCTCTCACTCTACTGTCTTTAGTGTGTATGGCGTCATGATGTAGGACATGTTGTGTCTGAGACACAGAGAGATTAGTGACCTGCCTGAGGTCACACAGCTCTTTTGCGGGAGATTTGAGTCCTGATCATGACCACTATTTTCAGCTGTAGTTTCCAGACAACACTCAGTATGATGTCAGAGCCAGAATTATAGGGGTCCTGGTCATGAGCCAGGATTATGGGGGTCGTGTGATCTTTCCTGACCCTGACCGTCTGTGAGGCCGGCGGCAAACCAGAACTGGAATGGATCCTGCCTCTTCTTTGCAGGGTGACCTTAGGCCACCCTCAGGGTCTCAGTTTCCTCATCTGTAACAGTCCAGCTTCCACATGGGAAGTTTTGATGAAGTAATGCAAGAATTAGCCCTCGGAGCACCTGGCCCAGCGTAAGTGACAAGAGGCAGCTGTTATTACTGTCCTTGCTTGGCTGTTGTTACCGGCAGTAAACGCCTCTTCTCCTGCCTCTTCAGGTCACCCACAGGCTCCTGCAGAATCGTCCTTATCACCCCCGGAGTCTGAGGGGGCCACCCAGGCGCAGCCAGAGAAGAACACAGGCCAGGTGCCTGCCCATGATGACACCACCATCAAGGAGCCCATCAGGCAAGCAGCCTGTCATGAATCAGAGTTTGAGGAGGCTGGGGGTGCAGGTAAGTGGGAGTGGCTGCACGGAGGACCAGGCGCCAGAAGCCCAGGCATGGGGTCTGGCTTTGGGAGACTCTCATGACACCATCCCTCCCCCTCCAGGAGGGGCCCAGGCAGGCGTGCGGTCCATCATGAAGCAGAAAGAGGAGCCCACAGACCCAGAGGCCCACCGGAGGAGCCTCCAGTTCGTGGGGGTCAACGGCAGGTGAGAGATCCTGGGCTGAGCCCCTCACTTTGATTCATTCATTCAACCCAAGCACAGGAGACAGATGAGGAAACTGAGGCACAGGGAGGCCTGGTGGGCTGACTCCAGTCAGTCCAGTGCTGAGCTGGTGCTGTAACCACTACATCTCACTGCCCCATGGGAGGTGCTGGGCTCTACTGTGTGCCCCATGGAGCTCCTGATCCACTGTGACCTGGGGCACTGATGGGCGGTCCCAACCCAGCATGGTTGGAGCAATGATGGGGATGCTCAGGCAGTGAGGGGGGCCTGGCAGAGGCAGAGATGGCCCTGGGGAGAGTCACCGACAGAGGGGAACACGTGTGCTGCAGGACAAGCAGACCCTTGCAAGGCGCAGAGTTGGGGGGTGGGAGGTCTCCTGGGGAGGACACATCCTGGAAAAACGCTCCGAGGCAAGAGGAAGCCATGACATGAAAAGTAGGAGAGGACTTCCTGGGTGGTCCAGTGGTTAAGACTTTACCTTCCTGTGCAGGGGATGCAGATTTGAACCCCAGTTGGGGATCTAAAATCCCTCTTGCCTCACAGCCAAAAAACCAAAACATAAAACAAACAATATTGTAACAAATTCAATAAAGACTTTAAAAATGGTCTGCAACCAAAAAAAAAAAATCTTAAAAAAGAAGAAAAAAAAGTGGGAGGCCTGGGGAGCAGAAAGAGTTGGGGGCTTTGACTGCCAGGCACAGAAGCTTAGACTCTGTCAAGAGTTAGCAAAAAGCATGAGGGTCCTATTTGCAGTAGGGCAAGGGTCTGAATCAGTATAACACCTGTGTAAGGAGCAAAGTGGGTTTCCCTGGTGGCTCAGATGGTTAAGAATCTGTCTGCAATGTGAGAGACCTGGGTTCAATCAGTGGATCAGGAGGATCTGCTGGAGAAAGGAATGGCAACCCACTTCAGCATTCTTGCCTGGAGAATTCCGTGGACAAAGGAGCCTGGTGGGCTACAGCCCAATGGAGTCGCAGGAGTCAGACACAACTGAGTGACTAACACACTTGCTAGCATAAGGAGCAAAGTGTAAGAGGTACCGAAGGGTAGTAGGGAAAAGCAGTGCCCCTCCCTGACCCCCCAGACATGATCCCCATCACAGGCAGTGTTTATTGAGCACTTATTGCATCCCTGGAGCCCTGTCAACTTCATAGTGCCAGCATCCCCATTTAATGGATGGGGAAACTGAGGCCCCGAGAGGTCAAGTGCCCCTCCTCTACCACCTACAGCGTCTCCCCCAGGTATGAGTCCTCCTCGGAGGACTCCAGTACCGCAGAGAACTTCTCGGACAATGAGAGCACAGAGAACGAGGCCCCAGAGCCAGAGGAGAGGGTTCCAAGTGTGGCCGAAGCCCCCCAGCTCAGGCCCAAGGAGACGGCGAAGGCCAAGACGAGTCGGGAGGAGTCTCAACTGCCCCAGGAGTCTCTGCACACGCCCACAGCTGAGGGGGCATCAGGATCAAGTGCAAAAGACGAGATCCGGTCAGTTTTCTGGGTGGGAAGGCTTCAGGCAGGGCCTGGGGGGCAGAGAGGGTGACCTCTGCCTCAGATCCCACCATTCAAGCCCTCTGAGAGGAAACTCCCATCAGTCATGTACACCTTAGTCTGAATTAGTGAACCCACTCTTTCTGGGCATCTGAAGATCTGGTGGCTTTGACAAAGGGCCTGAGGGGGGCAATTTGGGCTGTTGGGGTTAGGGTTTAAGCGGCAGGCCAAGTCTGTTCTTAAGTCACCCACCTTCTTTGGGACATTTTGCCCCACCTGTCCATCCTGCGTATGTCTCCTATTTCTACCCTTGATGAAAAATCCATCCTCAGAAAAAGATTTCCATCTGCCACTGGCCATTTGGAATAAAGTTTGACCCATGTGTCCATTTTCTCTTGGGGTCTGTGTGTTCCCCATGTCTGCCCCTTGGGGTGCCGTGTAAAAGTGTCTGAGAAAGATGGGGGTCTGAGATTCCACCACTCAGGGGAGCCCTGGCAGGACTGGGTGAGGGCCACGGGGCAGAGTGTTGAGACCCTCTGTGAGCACCCCAGTTGGACATGGTGGGTGGAGGACACCCAGGAAGCTGAGGCGAGTGCTCCTAAGATAAACTCCCCTTTGTCTGCTCTTGGCAGGATGGAGCTGAGTCCTGACCTCATCTCAGCCTGCCTGGCCCTGGAGAAGTACCTGGAGAACCCCAAAGCCCTCACCGAGCGGGAGCTGGTACGGTGGGGCCCTGGGCCTGAAGCGGGGGCCTCCTTCCCCTCCACCCCCATCCTGGCTTCTCCTCAACCACAGTGTCTTTCTGTGCTTTGGATCATGAGTACCCCAGGATCCTAGCTGGGAGCTAGTGGGCGAGGGGCTCCAAGACTTGAGTCGTGGTCTTTGGAGAGGCGCCAGGGAGGAGGGAGGGCCAAGGATGGTCACCTGCCAGCAAAGCTAGCCTTGGTTCCTGTTCCTTCCCGGGCTTGAGGAAGGGGAGTATTTCCTGCTGCTGTATTTCTTCTGATGGGTGTGTACACTTGACCTTGAAGATCCCATCCAGGGTGGAGACGCTCACACCTTCCTCTGGGGGCATACCTAGGACCATGGGGTCTACACTTCCCTTTGGGGCAGGGGACACTACGCTTTTCTCCAGGGGGAGTTCACCTAGGGTGGGGCACCCACATGTCCCCTCTGGTTCAGGGTGGGCTTCATCAGGGCCAGGGTGGGCTGCCGTGGCCCTCACTCCCCTCTTCTCTCCGGCCCGCGTCCAGAAAGTGGCCTACACCACGGTGCTGCAGGAGTGGCTGCGCCTGGCCTGCCGCAGTGACGCCCACCCGGAGCTCGTGCGGCGCCACCTGGTCACCTTCCGGGCCATGTCTGCGCGGTTGCTGGACTACGTGGTCAACATCGCTGACAGCAATGGCAACACAGCGCTGCACTACTCCGTGTCCCACGCCAACTTCCCTGTGGTGCAGCAGCTGCTGGACAGTGGTGAGCCTGGGGATCGGGGAAGGGGGCCCCTGGGGGAGCAGGCGGGCTGCCACCCGGGTCTGATGTTCTGATGGGGGAGATGCTACCCTCCTGGTCTGATGGGGGAGGGTGCCCTCACAGACTGATGGAGGAAATGCCACCCTCCTGATGTGATGGGAGAGCTATCACCCTCCCAGTCTGATGGAGGAGACATTGCTTCCCAGTCTGGTGGAGGAGATGCCACCCTCATAGTCT
Organism: Bos javanicus; assembly: GCF_032452875.1. Classification (NCBI taxonomy): domain Eukaryota; kingdom Metazoa; phylum Chordata; class Mammalia; order Artiodactyla; family Bovidae; genus Bos; species Bos javanicus. The sequence goes on along the minus strand of NC_083874.1, from coordinate 15,271,574 downwards.
AATGGAAGAGACACTGCCTTCCCAGTCTGTTGGGGAGATCTCACCCTCCCAGTCTGGTGAGGGAGATACTGCCCTCCCAGTCTGGTCAGGGAGACACCGCCCTCCTAGTCTGACGGGGGAGACACCGCCCTCCTAGTCTGACGGGGGAGACGCCGCCCTCCCAGTCTGACGGGGGAGACGCCGCCCTCCCAGTCTGATGGGGGAGACGCCGCCCTCCCAGTCTGATGGAGGAGACGCTGCCCTCCCACACTGGTGAGGGGATAGAGGCCCTACCTGTGGCCCCAGTGTACTGGAAAAGGCAGCCATGGTCTTATGGAAAACACACGGCCCTTCCACCACCCCAGTGACCCCTGTATGACAAAGGTGACACCCCTGGAACCCTAATCTGAGGAAAGGATGTGGCTTCCCATCTGGGGCTCAGAGACAAGTTGTGGTCCGCAATTAGATGTGAAGAAATTAGACGCGACTCTCCACTAGTCAATCTGATGAAGGAGGCAGAGCCCACAGTCTAATGGAGGAGACATAGGCCAGACTGAAAGATGACCAGGGGGCCTTTCAGATTAATGAGGGAGACACAAATCCTGCTTTCAGCCCTAAATGTGGGAGCCCAGTCTGGTGGAGGAATCACAGACTTCATTGTTAGGAGCCCCTCCCATAGTAGAGATGGGGACCCAGGGGCAGAATGGGGTTGTCAGTCTAAGAAAAAAGAAGGAATGAGTCCACACCTAGACTAATGGAGGAGACATGGTGCCCAGTGCTCACTATGGTAGTGAACAGGGCTTCCAGTCTGATGGCAAAGACGAGGCCTGGTCCTCAGGGGCCCTCCCCCAGCCTTGAGGCAAACCCAGCCAGCATCGTGGGGGTCTGAGACCCGATCTCTTCCTGGCCTCCCGCCGGCAGGTGTCTGCCAGGTGGACAAGCAGAACCGCGCCGGCTACAGCCCCATCATGCTCACCGCCCTGGCCACCCTGAAGACCCAAGATGATATCCAGACCATCCTACAGCTTTTCCGGCTTGGAGATGTCAATGCCAAAGCCAGCCAGGTATAGACCCTGGGCATCGGTGACCTGGACAGCCCTTCCCACTTATGACGTCCTAGCCCTGCCCCAAGCCCAAGGCGAGAACCCCCACTCCGCAGGCAGAGAAACTGAGGCCCAGAGAAGTATTCATTTCCTCGAGGTTCAGCTAGAGGAGGGGGACTTGAACCTGGGTCTAGCTCCAGAGCCCCATTCTTTTTTTAAAAAAAATTATTTATTTGGCTGTGCCAGATCTTAGTTGCCACGTACGGGATCTAGTTCCCTGACCAGGAATCAAACCTGGGCCGCCCTACTTTGGGAGCTTGGAGTCTTAACTACTGGATGACCAGGAAGTCCCAGACCCTGCTTGCTTTTTTACTGATTTATTTTTAATTAAAAGAATTGTATTAGCGGTTTAGGTTTTTTTTTTTTTTAATGGAGTATAATTGATTTATAATGTGTTATTTCTGGTGTACAGCAAAGTGATGCAGTTGTATATATACATATATGTAGATTATTTTTCATTGTAAGTTATTACAAGGTGTTGAATATAGTTCCCTGTGCTATGCAGTAGGACCATGTTGTTTATTTTATATACAGCAGTGTGTATCTGTTAATCTCAAGCCTCTAATTTGTCTCTCCTTCCCCACCTTTTCCCCTTTGGTAACCATAAGTTTTTTTTTTTACTATGTCTGTGAGTTTGTTGCTGTTTTGTAAATAAGTTTATTTGTATCATTTTTTTGGATTCCACACATACGTGGTATCATATGATATCTGGCTTTGTCTGATGTATTTTGCTTAGTGTGATCATCTCTAGTTCTATCCATGCTGCGGCACATGGCATTATTCCTTGTTTTTTATGGCTGAGTAGTATTCCATCGTAGCACATTGTACCACATCTGCTTGGTCTCTTCATCCATCAATGCTTTCATGTCTTGCCTGTTGTAAAAGTGCTGCAGTGAGCCCTGGGGTACAAGTATCTTTCTGAATTAGGGTTTTCATCTTTTCTGGGTATATGTCCAGGTGGTTTCCTTTTTTAAAAATTGAGGTGAAATGCACTTAGCAGCAGCAGCAGCAGCACATACGATGAACCCTTTTAAGATGACAGTTCAGTTCAGTCGCTCAGTCGTGTCCAACTCTTTGTGACCCCATGAATCGCAGCACGCCAGGCCTCCCTGTCCATCACCATCTCCCGGAGTTCACTCAGACTCACGTCCATCGAGTCGGTGATGGCATCCAGCCATCTCATCCTCTGTCGTCGCCTTCTCCTCCTGCCCCCAATCCCTCCCAGCATCAGGGTCTTTTCCAGTGAGTCAGCTCTTCGCATGACCGGTAGCATTTAGCATAGCTGCAGTACCGCACAACCTCTGCCTCTGCCTGCCTCCAGAACACTTTACACGCTGATGGGAGACCCGGCACCCGCAGCTGTCACTTCACTCCCATCTTCCCTCCCCCAGCCCCTAGCCCCCGCAGTCTGCTTTCTGTCTCTGTGGATTTGCCTGTTAGGGATACAATATAAATGGAATCATGTAGTAGTGTGTCCTTTTGTGTCTAGCTCTTGTCACAGAGCATAATTTCTTTATTTGGCTTTGCCTGGTTTTAGTTGTGGCATGTGGGATCCAGTTCCTGCATTGGCAGCTGGGAGTCTTAGGCACCAGACCACCAAGGAAGTCCCTGGACATTGGTTTTTATTGAGATTTAACCTTGTAGCTCAGTCGGTAAAGAATCTGCCTGCGATGCAGAAGACCTGGGTTCAATCCCTGGGTCAGGAAGATCCCCTGGAGAAGGAAATGGCAACCCACTCTAGTACTCTTGCCTGGGAAATCCCATGGACAGAGAAGCCTGGCGGACTATAGTCCATGGGGTTGCAAGAGTCAGAAATGACTTAGCCACTAAACTACCACCAACTGGTAGACAGAAAAGCGTGCAATTCTTAGCTCAACACATTTTACTTATGTTTGTACCTGTGACTTAGGAATCTGATTTAAGTGGGCATATGGATGGATAGCATCATATGGTGGACATGAACTTGGGCAAACTCTGGGAGATAGTAAAGGACAGGGAGGCCTGGCGTGCTGCAGTCCATGGGGTTGCAAAGAGTCAGATATGACTTAGCAACTAAACTCCAGCAACAACAAGGGATGGGGAGACACAGAGCATGTGCCCGAGGAGGAGACATTTAAGCTGAAACCTGAGGGATGAGAAGGAACCAGTGGGAAGAAAAGGGATCAGCAAGTACAAAAGCCCAGTGGTAGGTAGGATTATTCGAAATACAGAAGGAGGCCCATGAGTGCAGGTGCAGTTAGCATCAGAGTACTCAGGAACCATGGAAGGTTCTAGAGCAGGGGTGTCACCTTCTGGGGCCTGCATGATCCATAAGCCTGTTCCTTTGCCCTATCCAGGCGGGGCAGACAGCCCTAATGCTGGCGGTCAGCCACGGGCGGGTGGATGTAGTCAAAGCCCTGCTTGCCTGCGAGGCAGACGTCAACGTCCAAGATGACGACGGCTCCACGGCCCTCATGTGTGCCTGCGAGCACGGCCACAAGGAGATCACTGCGCTGCTGCTGGCCGTGCCCAGCTGTGACATTTCCATCACCGACCGTGTGAGTCCCCACCCCGGTGCGCCCAGCGGGGAGGGTGGGAGCACAGTGCAGAGGGCATCAGCATAGCAACCGATGCTTTGCAGGACGGGAGCACAGCTCTGATGGTGGCCTTGGATGCGGGACACAGTGAAATTGCGTCCATGCTATATTCCCGCATGAACATCAAGTGCTCGGTGAGTCTCAGCCCTAGCTGGGAAGGGGGTGGGGGCTTTGAGGGGGGATGGCGTACAGAGACCACGCCAAGGGCTGCAGAGGCAGCTGTTTGTTGAACCTTCATGGTGGCCCCATGAGGAAACAAGACACAAGAACTAAGACTGTGCAGCTATGGTTGGTGATCACAGGATTCAAACCAGATCTGTCTGGTTCCAAATCGTGTTCTTCATGACCATGTGGAAGACTTTGGCATTTACTCAAAGTGTGTCATTGTATCCAAGGCCTTGAGAAGTTTCACTGTAAAGAAGCCTAACTGTGCCTTAATGGGGAATTTCTCTGATTTGACCCTAGAAATCTGGGTTGTTTTTTTTTTTTTTAATCATGCCCATTAGCAAAATGCTCTTCTGGAAGCCTAACAGGAGGATAAGATTGATGTTCGCTGTGTCCTGAGTGCTTGAAGGAGGAGAAAGCCCTGCCAGTCTGATGGGGGAGGCAGGGGCAGTCCTCATAGGTCTCCAAAGCAGTGCCCTGTCTGATGGAGGAGACAAGCCCTTCTAGTCTGATGGCATGTGTGTGCGCTCAGTTGTGTCCGACTCTTCGCGACCCCATGGACTGTAGCCCACCAGGCTCCTCTGTCTGTGGGATTCCCCAGGCAAGAATACCAGAGTAGGTTACCATTGCCTCCTCCAGGGGATCTTCCCAAACCAGGGATCAAACCCACGTCTCCTTCATTGGCAGGCGGATTCTTTACCACTGAGCCACCTGGGAAGTGCCTGCTAGTCTAACGGACTGTATACCAAATGCCTCCCGAGCGGGATTTCCAGAACCCTCCACATGAACCCTATTCAGTTGCATAATGTACTGTTACTGTGACCATTTTTCAGGTGGGGAAGCTGAGACTTAGAAGGTTCCATTCTTGGTCCAAAGCCTCACAGACAGGAAAGGGCAGAGACCTTAGGGTGTGAATCCAGACTTTGGACTGGAACCTGTCCGCCCGCTCCTCCTCACCCCCATCTCCCACTTGCCCTGGTCTCCCTGAGGCATGTCTGGGGCCAGGTTCCAGGGTGGCAAGGTAGGTGTTTACCACAGCAATTTCCCCAAGTAGTCCAGGAGAGAGAAGGTTGCTGAGACATAAGCCATCTGGCTCCTGCTAGGCTTACAGGTTCTTTCTGAGGCTCTGAGTCTTCCCAGCGTCACTGCTTCAGGTCTTAGGTGCTCAGGGATCCCCTCGGGATCAGCTCTGGGCCTCCATGTCCACACTGGGAGATGGGGGTGATGGGGCTGGGTGGTGTCCTGCTGTCTGACATGTGGTCCTGCTCCCAAGGGCTCCATCACTGTCCTCTGGGGCCACTGCTTCCGCATGCTTCTCTGGCTCGCACCCCCACTGCCCCTCCACTGTCCTCCCCAAAGTGGCCAGAGGTCACTGTGAGCACCTGAGTTGGGGTACAGCCCTCCTCTGCTCACAGCCCTCTGTGACTCCCACCCTGCTTGGAGTGGGGTCATCCTCAAAGCCCACCTCCCCCAACTCTTACCTCCCCCTTCCTTGCTCGCTCTGCTCCAGCCACACTGGCCCGATTGCCGCTCCTGCCTCAGGGCCTTTGCACTTGCGGTTTCCCCTGCCCGGAACACCCTGCCCCTTGGGTGCCCCTCCCAACATCCTTCAGACGTCACCCTGCCAGACCACCTGCTCTCCACTGTCACTGCCACCTTGTCACTCAGGAAGAACCCTCCACTGCATTCACCTGTGAGCTTCTGTGAAGCTATCTCCCCAGCAGTGTCACCTCCTTGAGGCCAAGGGGCCACAGCCTGTTGTTCACTCACCACAGGCGCAGAGCCAGCCAGCAAAGTCGCTACCTCAGACCCCCAAGGGGAGGCCAAACTAAAGGAATCCTGCCTCTCATTTCAGTTTGCCCCGATGTCAGATGACGAGAGTCCTGCGTCATCCTCTGCAGAGGAGTAGCCGTGAGAAGAGCCCAAGGTGCCACTCCTGGGGACCAGGCAGGCAGCCCGGAAAGAACTGTCCCCCGGGCCAGCTCCGGCTCGATCCACCAAGGTCCCAGTATCAAAGGCAATCGGGGTTTTCCTCTGCTTCCCAGGGGGAGACCCCAACAGCATGGCGACTTCAGCTGAAAGCGGGTTTTTTCCCAGTACCCCGGTTCAAAGCAGCCGCAGCACAGACTGGAGCTAAACTCATATGTAAATCGGCGCCAGTGGCTGGCTCTGAGGCGTGGGTTTGTGAGGAACGCTGAGAACAATCAACTGGCAATTACAGATGGAGGAGGGTAAGAGGGAAAAATATTGTATTTCTGAATCACAGTTGGAGGGGGAAAAAATCACTTACTTACTTGTTGCCAAATTTGAAAGTCACTGGAATCGTATATTTTCACTTTAAGCCTAAATGCTGTTATGCACGGATCGCACCGCCTAGAGTGTCCTGACACCCAGCCCCCCTACATTTAATTGTCTGGTATATAATCGAGTTTTGTCCCCTGCCCCCTGCCCAGACGACTTTCTTGGTGGCATTCTCTCGTGGTCTCTTCACAAAGCAGATTCTGTCTTTGTCACCCGGGGTGGGAGATTTAGTCGGTTCTTCTGCCTTCTGTTTCTTCCCACTGCGAGCGGCCCACCCACCCACCTCCGCCCCATTCAGGTGTGGGGCTCTGGAGCCAGCAGCCGAGGGGTGCGAGTTGTGCCTTTCTTGCGATTCCCCAGAATCTCCTCCACGCAGGGGGGCCCTGGCAAATATTCATTTTCCTAGAAAATCCTTTAGACCTGGACATGTAGGAAATGAATCCAGTCCCCAGAGGGGTGCCTACATCCCTAGGCTTAGAACCCCAGTGACAAGGCCATCCTTCTCCACAGACTCCAGAATGTCTCTCCTCTAAGGAAGGAAAACAGGGCATGAGACTGCTGGCAAGCACAGGCCCCGTTCCAAAATTCCCATGTGTGCTCGATTCAAAGTTGGCTGCCCCCGAGGGCTCCCAGTACAAACTTAAAGAGACAGAGCTTTGCCGAAAACCAAACAAGGGCCAGCTGGTTGTCTTTTTTTTTTTTCTTTAAACAACCTACAGGCTTTCCGGAGCCGCCTGGAACACAGCCTGCTGGAAACGGGGCTCTCCCAACACACACAGTTTCCTGCATGGTCTATTTTGTCTCAGAATCTCAACATAGTTTTCTTTCCCATTCCTTCCTTTTGTGACCAAAAAAGAAAGAGAAAAGGAAACAGGGAGGGGAGGAGGGGGACAGGTTCTAAGCCTCGAAAAGTGCCTTGTGACCGGGGAGTAAGATCCCTTAGTCTTTAGACTTCCTGCCCTCTCTTGTCCAGTTCTCAGCGTAGCCACCAGGGTGGGCGCTAAAACCCCAGCAAGACGGGTCAAGCCCTCAGCACTACACGCATTCATTCACCAAAGCCAAGTGCTGGCTTCTCTTCTAGTAAAGTAGGTTTCCTGGCCTGATGGAGTCTGCTCACTTTGATGATGATGGAAGGGATAGTACCTAAGACAAGAGAGTTTGGATGGTCAAAGGAGAGAGACACTCCCGTTTGTGTGTGTACGTGTGTGTGTAAATGAAAAGGAAAGGAAACCCAAGCTGACTGGGGATGACCACTGACAGGAGGCCACAGCTTTGGGCAGCTTTGAGAAGCGGTACGAGAGTTGTGTGTCTGTGTGTCCGGCCCTGGAGCTGTGGCTGTGTTTATTTTAAGCTTCTAGAAGCAGCTCATTGACCACCGTGCCCCCCTTCTCCGCACTGTGAGTCCATATTTATCCCTGTGTGTTCCCTTCTCCCTGCCCTTACCCCTTGGGCTTGGCGTGGTAGGTTACAGGGGGTTCTGTGTCTGACCCCGCTCTCTTCTCACATGTATTCAAGACCTTGAACTTCACTTTCCGACCATGGTACGTCCATAAAGACAGTATTACACTTAAATGAAGTATTCCTTTTTGTAATCATTTTTTAGAAGGTAAAGGAATTTAATAAAGCTACCTTATGAGAAGGCCTAAGTGTATGTGTCTGGTGTTTGTCTTACTGTACTCCTCTTTTTATTTTTAAATCAATTAATCTTTAAAATTTTGGCTGAGCTAGGTCTTCGGTGAGGCACACAGGCTTAGCTGCCTGTGGGATCTTAGTTCCCCAACCAGGGATCAAACCCATGTCCCTTGCATTGGAAGGGGGATTCTTAACCACTGGACCACCAGGGAAGTCCTTGTATTTCTCATGAAGCTTTAAAATAGATCTCTTTGTAAACGTGGACTTATTTGAACAACGTTCAACACTACAGAAAAGTGCCGAGACTATTAAAATAAACGCCCTCATGCTCCGCCCTACACCGACACTATCCCATAATGTAGTCACTAGCCAGCTGTGGCAATTTCCATTTAAATGCAAATCAGTTGTAATGAATTCATAGTCAGTAGCTGCACAGAGCTGGTGACTACCAGACTGGGCTGCAGAGATACAGAACACAGTCAGAGTTTGTTTAGAAAGTTCTAAACAAACCAACTGTGGGCACCTCAGGAAAAAAAAAAAGTTTCCTGATTTTTTTTTTTCTTCATGACAAAATAATTTACAGTGATTGTAAAAGGCAAACTTTAAACAATAATGGAAACATCTGGCCTAGGGGAGGGTGCCATGGTCCCATTTGGTAGAAATATGCACCATTGTCAATACTTGGAGAATCTCCTGCCAAACGTTTTCCTAACAGGCTGAGTATTAAAATACTTTGTTTTCCTGTTTTATTTTTTTTATTGAGGCAGCATTATACCTTTTGTGTATGAGTCATGTACAAAAGCTGGGGGCTTCCCTGGCAGTCCAGTGGTTAAGACTTCGTGCTCCCAATGCAGGGGACATGGGTTTGATCCGTGGTTAGGGAACTAAGACCCTCCATGCACTAAAAATAAAAAAGTGTACAGCTCCATGGCGGTTTGAAAAGTGAACATCCTCGGGTTACCAGGACAGGAAGGGCAGTCTCCTCAGCCCCTCCTCTCTCCAGTCCTGGGACCTCTCTCCCTCTCTTCCCCAAGGATAGCTGATAATGGATGATTGGTCTCCTGATTCTCACTTCCTCTGTTTTCCCTCTGGACTGGGAGATAATGGGTGGTTTTCAGAGGTTATAGGAAGTCCTAGAAATTTTATGCAATGTTGTATATTCCTAAGTGGAAGGGTTCACTGATTCTTGTCAGTTTTCGGAAGGGTCTGTGGTTTGTGAGCCAAGAAGAGACCTTTTGGATATTAAAAAAAAAAAAGATAGATAGTGGGAGGCTGCTGTACAGCACAGAGAGCTCACTTCAGTGTGATGACCCCAAGGAGTGGGGATGATGGAGGGGATGTATGTATACACACAGCTGGTTCCCGTTGTTTTATAGCAGAAACCAGCACAACATTGGAAAGTGATTATATTCCAATTTAAAAAAAAAGATAATTGCAAAGAAAAAAAGTATTGTTCAGAAACTTCCTGGCAGTCCAGAGGTTAGGATTTGGTGCTTTCACTGTTGTGGTTCAGGTTCGATCCCTGCTTGGCGTACTAAGATCTCACGAGCTGCATGACATGGCCAAAAAACAAATAAAATAAAAATTCTTTCTCGTAAGCAGTCACCCAGGATCATTTCGTCATCTTTGCTACCTTGTCCAGCTCATGCTGAAGACTTCATTCCCTACTCCCGAAACCCAGTGTCTTGTTTGGCTTTTTAAAAAATACAAGTCTGTTTATTTTTGCGGCAAAATATACATAACAAAACATTTACCGACTAAACTATTTCTAATTGTGAAGTTCAATGGCATTAAGTACATTCACTTTGTTGTGCAACCCTCCCCACCATCCATCTCCAGAACTCTTTTCATCTTCCCAAAGTGAAACTCTGTCCCCTTTAAACATTAACTTCATCACCCCCACCCCCAGCCGTTAGCAACTCCCATTCTCCTGTCTCCATGAATTCAAGTACTCTAAGGACCTCGTGGAAGTGGGGAGCTTTTGTCTTTTTATGACTGGCTTATCCAACCTAGCATAATATACTCAACATTCATCCATGCTGTAGCATGTGGCAGAATGTTCGTACTTAAAGACCGAATAAAATTCCATTGTTTGCATACACCACATTTTATTTATCCATTTATCCATTGAGGGACACTTGGTTGCTTTCACATTTGAGCTATTGTAAATCGTGCTGGGTGTACAAACAAGGTCCCAGCTTTCGACACGGGGGATATATACCTAAGAGTACAATTTCTAGATAATGTGGTAGTTCTATTTTTAGTATTTTGAGGAATAGCTATAATTTATTCCAGAGCGGTTGGCCCACCAACCAGTTCCTCCATTTCTTCACCAACAATTGTTATTTTCTGATTTTTTAAATTGTTTTAATTAATTTTTATTGAAGTATAGTAGCTTCCAGGTGGCGGTAAAGAATCCGCCTGCTAATGTAGGAGATGCAGGTTTGATCCCTGGGTCGGGAAGGTCCCCTGGAGAAGGAAATGGCAAGCCACTCCAGTATTCTTGCCTGGAAAATTCAATGCACAGAGGAGTCTGGCGGGCTACAGTCCATGAGGTCGCAGAGTCAGACACAACTTACTGAGCATTGCACGCACATATAATAATTGCTTTACACTGTTGTAAAGCTTTAGCTTCTGCTTTATGATTTATTTTTCATAGGAGTCATCATAATGGCTGTGAGTAGTTCTTGCTTTGTTTTTTGGCAATGAAGTGAGTGGCCTTTCTGACAGAAGCATTTATATCTTTCAGGCTCTGCTGGTGCAACCTGGAATGGCTTATCTCTTGAACAGCCTTTCCCAGCTGATAAGAGAGCTATCATTAGCTCATGGCTTAGAAAGGTTAAGAACTTGCCAAGGTCACAGGTGATCTGCACAGCCAGAAACTGAATCCATGGTCTTATCGCTTTTTTATTCCACTCAGCGTTGTGCCTGCCTTTCAACGCAGAGAAGGTCAGCCCCTAACACCAAACAAAGGTCACATAGCTGATGGTAACGAAGCAAACTCAGCATCAAATGCTCTGCCATCAGGATGGTGAGCAATGCCATAAGCATTGACTCTGGGGTCCCAGCTCCACAACCGACATTTCTGCAGGAAATACAAAGGTGACATCACTTGTATGCAAAGCCACTTTATGAGACAAAGGATGGGGAACCTCTTTTTTTTTTTTTTAATTAATTCATTTGACTGCCCTGGGTCCCAGCTGTGGCATGTGGGATCCAGTATCCCTAACCAGGGATTGAACCCCGGGCCCCCTGCATTGGGAGCTCAGAGTCTTAACCACTGGACCACCAGGGAAATCCCAGAGCTTTTGTTCTTGAACTTCCTCTACTCCATATTCTTCCCCCAGGGGAGCTGTCATCTGGCACTGGCTGCATCCTGACAGCCTGAATTTCTATCCACAGCTCAGATGTCTTTGCAGACTCATACAGCCAAGCATCTGCTTTCTTGATAGCTCCACACAGTCATCCTCCAGGCCCTGGGACCTTCCCCAAACCTTTCCTTTCACGCACTCCCTCACCTCCAAGTCTGTTCCTCTCCATATTGGTCACAAGTACCTAATAGGTATTTGGGCCACCACCTAACAGGTATTTGGGCCAAACGCCCAGGAGCTTTCTTTCTCTTCATTCTGCATATCCAGGCTTGCTGGCAAGTCCTCTCAATTCCAGAAGATCTAGAGCCAATCCCCTGCCTAGCTCTCCCCTACGTAACACCTTCCAGTGCTTCCTGGTGCATCAGAATAAAGACTCGCGAAATCTCTTGCTCACTCCTCTCTGGCCATGACAACCTCCTCACCATTCCTTAAAGAAATTAAATGGCTGGGACTTCCCTGGTGGTCCTGAGGTTAAGACTCTGAGCTTCCAAGGCAGGAGGCCTGAGTTCCATCCCTGGTCAGGGAACTAGATTCCATATGCCACATCTAAGAGTTTGCATGCTGCAACTAAAGATCCTAACTGCCGCAACGAAGACCTGGTGCAGCCAAATAAATAAATATTAAGAGAGAAAGAAAGAAATTAAACTTCCACACCTCAGGAGCCTTTGAACTTGTTCTTTCCTTTGCCTTGTGTCTTGCTTCCTTTTCATCACTCAGGTTCCTATTCATATGTCCCCTTCTCAGGGAATCCATCCTTGAGCCCCCAACCTAAAGCCATTTCCCTCCCCTGCTCCAACTCTAGTGATTTTGTCCTATGACCCTGTGTTATTGCCCTCAAAGCAAGTCTTCCTGGCAGACTGAAACGATCTCATTCATTTATTTGCTTATTGTGAGGTCTTGTCACTAGAGCAGTGACTTTCAATGATATTTTAAAAAAAGAGTTTTGGCACTCCCTTAAATTTTTTTAATTCAGTGGTTTCCTTACCTTAAAATTTTTAAATATAATTTATATCTTTTTATTTATTCTCTTTTGGCTGTGCTGGGTCTTCAACACTGTAGATAAGCTTTCTAGTTGTGGTACACGGGCTTCTCATTGTGGTAGCTTCTCTGTTGCAAAGCATGGGCTCTAGGGTGTTTGGGCTTCATTAGTTGCAGAGTGTGGGCTCAGTAGTTGTGGCACATGGGCTTAGTTGCCCAGCGGCATGTGGGATCTTCCCGGACCAGGGATCGAACCTGTGTCCCCAGCACTGCAAGGCAGATTCTTAACCACTGGACCACCAGGGAGGTCCTCATGATTTTTCACATGTCCCACAACAAGACACAAATTTCGTATGTGACCCAGGGATCCAGGTGTTACAACTGCATCACGAATTACCTCCAAATTTACTGGCTTTAAACAAAAACATGGATCTTGCTCACAAACCTGCGGTTTGAGCGGGCTTGCTGGGAACATCTCTCTCTGCTCATCTTGGTGTCAGCTGGGAAGGCTCAAAGGCTGGGGGCTGGAATCATTTCAGTGCTCACTCCCTTACTTATCTGGTGGTTGATGCTGGTTTTGGCTGGGCCCTTATCTGGGAGACAGTTCATGTGGCTTGGGCTTCCTCACAACATGGCAAATGGGCTCAGAGAGCCTATCCTGGAACTGAGAGAGAGGGAGAAAGCTAGCACCAGGCAAAAGATGCATCTTAGTTTCTGACCGAGGCTTTCAAGTCATACAGCGTCCCTTCTGCCACATTCTGTTAGTTGCACAAAATCCTGCTGAAGTTCAAAAGAATAGGTCTGCTTCTTGACAGGGAGTGGTAAAACTGGAACTATTTCTGTCGCTATTTTTTGGAAAATACTACCTGCCACACCCAGTAGACAAATGTTTGGAGTTTCCCCAAAACAATACCTAGCTTTTTGTACACAATGCACTGATTTTTTTCACCATTGTATTCTGTAGCAAATGCTGATCATGACCTGCTGCATTGATGTCTTCACCTCATTTGAGGGACACGTCACAAAAATGAGGAGTTTTTCTTTCCTGTACTGTAACCCTGCACAGCACAGCGTTCAGTAAGAGTTGGATACCTCACCTACTGCTGCTAAGTCACTTCATTCGTGTCCAACTCTGTGTGACCGCATAGACGGCAGCCCACCAGGCTCCTCCATCCCTGAGATTCTTCAGGCAAGAATACTGGAGTGGGTTGCTATTTCTTTCTCCAGGGGATCTTCCCCACCCAAGAATCTAATCCACACTCCTGAGTCTCCTGTATTGCAGGTGGATTCTTCACCTGCTGAACCATCACGGAAGCCCTGCTAACCCCAAACTCCCAGTCCATCTCTTTCCCTTCCTCCTCCCCCTTGGCAACCACCAGTCTGTTTTCTATGTCTGTGAGTCCATTTCTGTTTTGTGAAGGTGAAGGTGAAGTCGTTCAGTCATGTCCGACTCTTTGCGACCCCGTGGACTGTAGCCCACCAGGCTTCTCCGTCCATGGGATTCTCCAGGAAAGAATACTGTTTTGTAGATAGGATCATTTATTCTCAAACCAACTCTTAAAGCAGACACTATGATGACCCTCATTTTGCTGAAGAGGAACGTGAAGAGCAGAGGGATGAAGCAATTTGCCTGGGGTAACACAGCTTGTTGCTGTCGCTTAGTCGCTAAGTCCGACTCTTTGCCACCCTTTGGACTGTAGTCCCCTCAGCATCCTCTGTCCATGGGATTTCCCAGTCAAGAATACTGGAGTAGGCTGCCATTTCCTCCTCCACAGGATCTTCCCGACCCAGGGGTGGTACCTGGGTCTCCTGCCTTAGCAGGAGGATTCTTTACCACTGAGTCACCACGGAAGCCCAGTAAAACAGCCAGTAAGTGGCAAATCTGGGGTTGAAACCCAATAAACCTGGTTGCAGACTCCATTTTGCGATGCAGCCTCTTATAGACTACTTATTTATGATTATTGTGAGTATTCCATGCACACACCACAGAACGTCGGTTCCACGTGAGGCAGTTATCAGCTTAGTCCCTAGAACCCCAACCTGGAAGCAGCAGGCACTGAATTTGGTAAGAAGGAAAGTTTGAACCTCTTGCAGCCGCTCTCCAGCCAGCACAGGCGCATCAGGCAAGACTATCAGGCAGGACTGCAGAGACACGCCCACCCTGCGCAGACTGGCCTTCGCCAGTGACTGACAGAAGAGCTGGCGCAGGCGCACTTGTCCGACTCGAAGCAGCCTCCCTCATTCGCTGATGACTGACGTGGGATCAACCCAATGGAAACGAGTCTCTCCGGGATGGGGGCGGGGCTAAGGGGACAGTTAAATTTGCGCGGGATTTGTTCTAAGGTAGTCATGGCGGCCTTCCGCGATATGGAGGAGGTGAGCCAGGGGCTGCTGAGCCTGCTGGGCGCCAATCGCGCGGAGGCGCAGCAACGGAGGCTGCTGGGGCGCCACGAGCAGATGGTGGAGCGGCTGCTGGAGACGCAAGACGGCGCCGAGAAGTGGCTGCGAGGTGAGGACCTGGGCGGGCGGGGCGAGGGGCAGCCGGGGTCCGTGTCATGGGAGCGGTGGCCAAGCCAGTCACGAACCTCCTCCCTTTTGGGCGCCCCTTCCCCTAACCTATTTCCCCGTGCAGGTGAGCACTGTCCCCTCTGAGCCTCTGTTTCCCCATTCATGAAATGGGCTTCAGGATAGCAGCGGGGGTTTGTGTGTTAGTCGCTCAGTAGTGTCCAACTCTTTTTTGCTACCCCCATGGACTGCAGGTCGCCAGGCTCCTCTGTCCATGGGGATTCTCCAAGCAAGAATACTGGAATGGGTTGCCGTACCCTCCTCCAAGGGATCTTCCCAATCCAGGGATCGAATCCAGGCCTCCCGCATTGCAAGCGGATTCTTTACCATCTGAGCCAGCCAGGGGGTTTAGTGGTGAATATGAGTTTGCAGGCTCTGCCGCTTAGTGAGCAGGAGCTGGGGTACGCAGGGTTTGAATTGAAACTCAAGTGTCAAAACACCGGGTTTGAATCCCAGCATTCCCACTTCCCAGCTGTGAGATTTGAGGTGACTTACTTAACCTCACAATGCCTCTTTTTCCTATAACTTGGTGTAACAATAAATAATCCACATCTTCCTGCTGAGGTTGTTCAGATGTTTTACTGAGCACCTGCTGTGCCCAGGCATAGTGCCAGCCCTGGGGTGACAGCAGGGAATAGAGCAAACACAATCCCTGGGGTGAGGGGGCTGCTGATACTCTACCGGGTTGAGGGAGAGAATAAACAAGAAAAATGAATTTGTCAGGAGGTGATGGGCTAAGGAATTCAGCCCTTAACTCCTGAGCCCTGTGGTCACAGTCCAGTGGTTTCCCTCTCAAGCCTCAGTTTCCTCATCTGTGAAAGGGGGCTGCTGAAGCACCCCTCTGATGACTCAAAGTGAAATTCACAGAAATGATGCTTGCATAGCACTGTGCCCTTGAACGGGGTGGAGGTGGGGGCTGCTCATGTTGCAGCTTTTCTCAGCATCAGGGTATTTGGGGTTTTTTTAAAGGCTTCAGACTTTTTTTTAATTGTGGTAAAGTTGACGTAACGTGAGGTTTACCATTTTAACTATTTTTAAGTGTCCGGTTCAACAGCATTAAGCACATTCACATTGTTGTGTAACCATCCCCACCATCATCTCCAGTATGCCATTGTATGGATACACTATATTTTGTTTATCCATTTATCACTGGACACTTGGGTTGCTCCCACCTCTTGGCGATTGTGAATAATGCTGCTATGAACAGGAGGGTACAAAATAATCTCTTTGAGTCCTTGCTTTCAATTCTGTTTTTGTATTTTCCCAGAAGTGGAAATGCTGGATCAGATGATAATTTGATATTTAATTTTTTTTGAGGAAATGTCATCGAGTTTTCCACTGTGGTTTCAGTGCCAGGGATTTGTAATGCCTTTTGACAATTACACTTTATGAGGGGGTGTTGTTTGGGTTGAGACTTGAATGAGCTGGGAGCTAACCATAGGATGCCTGGGGGGAGGAGGGATCCTGGCAGAGAGGACTCTCAGGGACAAGGTCACGAGGTGAGAATGAGCCTGGAGACCCAGGAGAAAGAGGTGAATGAGGTCAGCAGTAGCCAGAGCCTGCTAGCCCCCAGGAGGAGTTTGGATGTTGGTTCTAAGCATGTTGGAATCCGCCTTTCAATGCCGGAGACTGGGGTTCAATCCTTGGGTCGAGAAGATCCCCTGGAGAAGGAAATGGCAACCACTCCAGTATTCTTGCCTGGGAAATCCCTTGGACAGAGGAGCCTAGTGGGCTACAGTCCATGGGGTCGTATAAGAGTCAGACATGACTTAGCAACTAAAACAGCAACTACTAAGCGTGGTGGATGCCCTGGGCCGGGTCTTCTGCTCTTTCCTCCTCCTCCTCCTTCCTTTTCTCCTCTCCCTTTCCGGTAACTCTACTTCCATGGGTGGTTGGGGAGAAGATCAACATAACCCAACCTGCCTGGGTCAGCAGAATGGATGGATTTGGGGCAAGGAGAGAAGAGTCAGCATTCTAGGGTGCTGGGGTTTGATCAAAGAATCCAGTTCAGGGACTTCCCTGGTGGCAGTCACGCTTCCACTGCAGGGGGCTCGGGTTCGATTCCTGGTCGAGGAACTAAGATCCCACATGCTGCCCAGCGTGGCCAAAAAAAAAAGAATCCAGTTCAGATCCCGGCTTTGGAGCTAAGTTTGTGGACAAGCCACTTCTTTGAACTTCCATTCATAGCCTCTCAAACTCAAGGAGGGCTAAGCTGCCCTCAGAGCGTTGTGAGAGTACAGAATGGGTTAGGGCTCCCTGGTCACCCGTGGCCAGAGCACGCATGTAGGCAGTGACGGCTTAGACTGAACAGCCAGGAGACTTGGCTGTGGTTCGGACGGTGCCTGGAGAAGGGGCGGGAAGGCTGCGTAAGAGAGCCAGACCCCCAGCTCTCCGACAGGAAGTCAGCAGGCACCGTCTAACACAGGTCAAGAAATAGCAGCATAAGCAAATTATTTAGAAATATGAAGGCTGATGCCAGAGAAAACAGTGAGGAGTTTAAGTGGCTGCTTCAGAGGGTGGAGAGGCTTAGAGAGGAGTGTGTGTGTGTGTGTGTGTGTGCACATGTGCAAGTGTGTGTTTAAGTTTTCACAACCATAGACATGTAGCGCTTTGATTAAAAATTAACTTGATCTAAGTTTGTAAACAAACACTGGCCCTCTGAGAAGCATTGTCATCTGTGTCTTCCCTGGGTTGGCCGGTTTCTCTGACTCAATGAGAAGGAACACAATAACCTTCTTAGGGTGTTTTTGATCTTTTCAGATGTCCCATTCCAAATACATTTATTCTGAGTAGGTGTTGGCTGATATTTAGCGACTGTAAGACACAATTTGTGCCTTGAAGAAGAGAGACAAGAAATAAATAAGCCAGGATGATGGCTAAGAGCACAGTCATGCCCCAGGAGGGAGAGGACAGTGTCCATTCCGCCTGAGTTGGGCATTATCCAGGAGGTCCTCAGGCTGGGAATGGGTGTGCCCGATGGCAGCATCCCTGGAGGATAGGCAGGCGGGGGCCCAGGAACACACATGAGAAAACATGGCATGTCTGCACGTATTAATGACACATCTTTGCAGCCAGAACAGAGGGAAAACACGTGGTCGGGAGAAAAGCAAGGAGAAAGGAGGTCAGCAAGGAAGGGGAAGGTCCTTATCCTGGAGACACTGGGGGAGCCCTGGGAGGTCTTTGAGCAGAGGAGTGACTTAGCATTCGGCCTCTGACGCAGCCACTCTGAAGGCAGAGAGCAGAACAGACTGGCAACAGGAGCGACCAAAGCAAAGCAGGGGGGCTGACAGGGTGGTCCTGGAGGGATGAAGGACCAGCACGAGGAAGGAGGGGCCCTGCCAGGATGGATGGCCAACTGCATCCAAAGAGTGAGTCCTGGGCTTGTTGTCTGGGCAACGGGGTGGAGAGTGATGTCATACATTAAGACTAGGTGGACAAAGAGGGACTGGAGTTTCTTCGCCTGATGGATTCAGGTGTGACTTAGTGAAATGGATACCCTGAGTCAGATTCCAGGTGGGACTCTTGTGGGTATTTGTAAATAGGACGATGGGTCTGGGAGCCGCAAATGGAAGTGGGCGTAGATGGGGGTGTTGAGGCCGTCCTCTGCTCCGGGGTTCTACTGGGGAGCCTGAGTTGAGGGGCCGAGACTTCACCCCGCCCTGCAGAGATCCTCACCACAGAGAAGGAGGTGGCCCAGCGCCTCCTGGATGCAAAGGAGCAGGCACACCAGGGTGGTGTCGAGGTGCGGCAGCTTGAAGCTGAGCTTCAGAGGGCCAGCGAGGAGGACGCCCATCTGAAGGCCAACCTCCTATATCCTTTCCTGTGTGTGTGGAATGGTCGGACCCCAGCCCCACCTGGGAGGCACCTGTTCACACTGGAAAACACACCTAGAGCCAGTGGCTTGGGGCCGACAGGGTTGGTGTGAGGTGTGAGCGTGTGGGCAGCCCTGCCTCCAAAACCAGGGATCCTTAACTACCTGCTTTACTCAGCTCACAAGAGAACTGGAGGAGCTCAAAGAGATTGAGGCGGATCTCAAAAGACAAGAGAAGGAAGTTGATGAGGACACGACAGTCACCATCCCTTCAGCTGTGTAGGTCCATAGATGTGATGTGAGTGCGTATCCCTGTGAGTGTGTGTGTGTGTGCCTGTAGCCCATGGATCTTTGCTAGAGTTAACCCTGGAATGACTTCTTTTCTCTATTTTTTTTTTTTTTGTCTTCTCGCACAGGTACGTGGCTCAACTTTATCGCCGAATTAGTAAAATCGAGTGGGATTATGAGTGTGAGCCTGGGATGATCAAAGGCAGTATCCTTTGTGGGGAAAGTGAAACCCTGGGCACTGCTGGGGAGAATTAGATGGTGCAGACACTGTGGCAGATCCCACACACTGAACAGCATGATCATATGACACCATTCCACTTCTGGGAATTGGAATATGACCCAATTTCACCCTGGGTGTACCCACAAAGGAACGAAAGCAGGGACTTGAACGGTGTTTGTACATCCATTTCACAGCAGCCCTGTTCACAAGAGCCCAAAGGTGGGAGCAACCCAAGCATCTATCAGCAGATGAGCAGAGAAACAAAACGTGGTCCATCCACAGGGTGGAAAAAAGAAGACATCCCAACACAGTTTACCGAGGATGAACCCAGGGTATAGTATGCTGAGTGAAATAAATCAGACACAAAAAGTCGATACTATCTAGTTCCACCTGCCTGAGATCTCTAGAGGAGTCAATTTCATGAGGACAGAAAGTAAGATGAGGATGATCAGAGTGGGGTAGGGGGAGTCAGTGTTTAATGGAGACAGAGTTTCAGTGTTCCAGGGCCCTTCCCTGGTAGCTCAACTGGTAAAGAATCCACCTGCAATGTAGGACACCCTGGTTCAATTCCTGGGTTGGGAAGATCCCCTGGAGAAGGGAATGACTACCTACTCCAATATCCGGCCTGCAGAACTTCATGGACAGAGGAGCCTGGCGGGCTACAGTCCATGGGGTCGCAAAGAGTCGGACACAACTGAGTGACTTTCACTTTGACTTTTCAGTTTTACAAGATGAAGAGTTCTGGGGATAAATGGTGACGGTTGCACAACAGTGTGATATACCGAATGCCACTCAACAGGGCACTCGAAAATGTTTAAGGTGGTCAGTATAATATGACATAGATTTTACCATAGTTTTTTTAAAGTACACTGTCAGAATTTACTTTTCTGTTTATGAAAATTTGTTTCAGTCTCTCTCTTTTTTTTTTAGCTTCATCTGTTTTGTTTTGGCTGTGTTGGGTCTCTGTTGCTATGTGGGCTTTTCTTTAGTTGTGGAGCGCAGGGGCTACTCTAATTGCAGTGTGTGGGCTTCTCCTTGTGGTGGCTTCCCTTGGAGCACGGGCTCCAGGGTGCACGGGCTTCAGTATTTATGGCGCACAGGCTTAGTTCTTCTGTGGCCTGTGGGATCTTCCTGGACCAGGGATTGAACCCGTATCTCCTGCATTGGCAGGCAGATTCTTTACCACTGAGCCACCAGGGAAGCCCCTCTAAATATCTTAATAATAACAATTGCAAGGCAGTATCCATTTGTCGTGGGGTTGAGGGAGAGGGCAGTGCATGCTGGCTTTCCTTACATCCATGCTCAGTCCACCACGGCCCCAGCGTTGCCCAGCCCATCCACCTGGACAGCACCCAGCTCTCTAAGAAGTTCATCAGCGACTATCTCTGGAATCTGGTGGACACAGAGTGGTAGCCTGGAGCCTCTGGGACTGTGTCACACAGCCCCACTCAGTGGGAATCAGCCGTGGTGGGTGGTCAGTGCCTTGGTGGTGAGATGAGCTTAAAATTAAATGTTGACACATAAATGAGTTTTTGTTTTTTACTGATTTTCTCCCCGCCCCCCCACCACCCATTTCACCCTCCCGACTTTGGCCTTGGATGCTGGACTAGGTAATCAAAGAGAACCAACTTAACCTTGCCAGGGCTGTAACTTCACATCTGTAACAGTGCATGCCAATGACACTGTGGTAGCCAATAACAGATTCCAGGTCTTCATCTGTGATTCAAGTGTGGCCCCTTTTCTATCCGTTCAGTCTCTAAGTGCTGCTGTGTGCCCAAGGTGAAGGTGACAAGGATCTCTTCAGCCAACGGAGGAGTCAGAAGTGATCAGATGCCACCCTCGGGCTAGAGAGTGTCCAGAGTGCTGTGGGACCTCGGCCGGGAAGGGAACATGCCCAGAGGATGGGGGTGGTGTTCATGCAGGGACTAGAAAGGAAGAGCCAGTCACAAAGAGGTTATGTAGGGACCCATCCCTGGCTCCAGGGTGGACTGTGTATTGGAGACCACTGGTTGCCTCCCTAATATTTATTCACCACTTGGTAAGGAACTCCTTTTAACTGCCCAAGTCAAAACACAACTTTCTGGGGAGGGAGGTGGTAGGGGGGTTCAGGATGGGGAACACATGTACACCCGTGGTGGATGCCTGTTAATGTATGGCAAAACCAATACAATATTATAAAGTAAAAAAAAAAAATCAGATCAGGTCAGTTGCTCAGTCGTGTCTGACTCTGCGACCCCATGAATCGCAGCACGCCAGGCCTCCCTGTCCATCACCAACTCCCGGAGTTCACTCAGACTCAGGTCCATCAAGTCAGTGATGCCATCCAGCCATCTCATCCTCTGTCGTCCCCTTCTCCTCTTGCCCCCAATCCCTCCCAGCATCAGAGTCTTTTCCAATGAGTCAACTCTTCGCATGAGGTGGCCAAAGTACTGGAGTTTCAGCTTTAGCATCATTCCTTCCAAAGAAATCCCAGGGCTGATCTTCAGAATGGACTGGTTGGATCTCCTTGCAGTCCAAGGGACTCTCAAGAGTCTTCTCCAACACCACAGTTCAAAAGCATCAATTCTTCGGCGCTCAGCCTTCTTCACAGTCCAACTCTCACATCCATACATGACCACAGGAAAAACCATAGCCTTAACTAGACGAACCTTTGTTGGCAAAGTAGTGTCTCTCCTTTTGAATAATAATAATTAAAAAATTAAAAACAAAACACAACTTTCCCCAGTCTCCTTTGCAGTTAAATTCAGGACAATGAAATGTAAAAAGTGTTGTGTGTGACTTCTCCTTTAAAGTCAAGGGAGTACCCCCCTCCCCTTCCCCTCTATTTTCTGAAATTTGGGTGTGATAGCTGGAGCCCTGGCAGCTGTATTGCCACACGAGGAGGGGTGACATTCTCTAGAGATGATAAGAGCCTGGTTCTCCGATGATGGTGGAGCTGGGTATCAATACTGGACTTCTTGGGTGCAAGGGCTAACCTGCTGTGCGTGTCTTTCTTAGTTTAGTTTTTCTATCACAGACAGCCATAATAAACCCTCACTGATTGAGCATGCAGCCAAAGCCTGGGCCAGCCAATCAATGCATTCACGTAACCCCCATCCTCAGTGACTGAGGTACTACTACCAGCAGGAAGTTTATGGCCAGCCTCTCTGCCTACCTGAGGGCAGCAAGTGAGAAGTAGGGTCCCTTTGCTATCAAGCGTCTCCTGGATACAGCTTCGCCTGAAGCTAGTAGATTTAGCAGTTACATGAACCTCTGGGTGTTGGGTTTTGTGCACCTCTGTACAACTTACAATAAGTAAAATTTGTATTTCTTGGTCAGAGAAGGACATTTCTAGGCAGAAGGAACAGTAAGTTCTAGCAGCACCTGAGTACATCAAATGGGCACTAAAAATAGTCCATTCCCGTACCCCTTGGATGTCCTAGGGCAAGTAATCCTGCCTGTTGGGTCCGGGAGATAGACCCCAAAAAGCGGTTATTAGTGTCACTGAAATGCAAGCCTCCCCAGGCCATCTGGCTCACAAGATTCCCAGAACTTCAGAGGCCCTGCTTTTATGCCGAGGCCCTGGCTTTACATATTCAAGGCTATGTTCCCATAAGCCCTCCTGGGCTGTTTTCATTTTCAAGGTTGGCAGAGTTGTTTTATGATATGAAGAAGAAGCAGAGCCCTGCATTGGTACCTTTGGCCTCCAAAGGGCAAAAGACGACCTAGACCAGGGTTTTCCTAATTCCAGCCTTCGCAGTGCTGGGGCCAGGTCCCTCTCTGCTGGGGGCTGTCCGGGACATCATAGGATAACCTGGCGGTAATCCTGGCCTCCACCCTGTAGATACTGGGAGCCAACCCCTGTCCTGAAAACCCTGGGGGTTGGGGGGGTGGACCTACTCAGGGCTGCCACCCCCACCTCCACCCCTCTGCCTTGTAGCCTGAGCCGGGAATCCATGAGTCTTCTGCCAAGGTCAGTTGAGAAGCTCCTGTCGCCTTGAAGGCCGTTCCTGCTGACACAGCCAGCCTCCACCTGCTCCCCTGCACGAGTGAAGGTGCCAGGAGGGCTCTCTGCCCTGAGAGGACTGGGGCCCAGTCGAGTGTCCCAGGGCTGGCAGAGAAGTGTATTTCTCTCTAGTTCAAATTTATGGGCACAGAGTCCCTGGGAGAGAAAGCTGGAGGCAGGTACAGTTACAGAAAAAGTTTTCTCTGGGCCCCAGCTCAGGGCCTGAGCCCTTTCCCCAGGGATCTGCTCCCCTGCCATAGTCACACCCCCCTCCAAGCAGTGGCTTTGTTCGGGGAGGGGCCTAGGAGGCATTGCCTGCCTGCCCAGAGCTCAGTGACCAAGAAGAAGGACATTTGACATTTGAAGGAGGCTGTATGGACACAAGATTCAGGGAGCCATGTCCAATCTCCCCAGGCAGCCCCCCGAGACCAGCCCAAGGAGTGAGCAAGGGGGTGAGGCACGCAGCCCAGTGGGGCCCTATGGGCGGGTTCAGGGAGGTGCCTGAACTCACAGGGGCCGGGGAGGCCCTGGCCCTCTGCATGCCTGGGCCCTGACTCACTGCCCAGTGCTGGCCAGACGCCCGGATGGCCTTGGCCCACGGCCTCCAGCCTGCACCCCCACCCCCGCCCTGCCTGCTCTCCCCCTGAGAGCCAGCCCATCAGCAGCCACCAGCCTTTTCCCAGATTATGGAGCCTGGCTAGGGGCACGTTGAATGCTAGGCCAGCCCTGGTAGGGGTGCAGGATCAGTTTCCCCTCTACCACCAGGAAGGGAGCATGGAACCCAAACCTTGGCGCCCCCAGAACTGAGACTTGACCCCACACACCCACCCCATTCCTCTTCTGGCATCCTCTCAGGCCAGCACCACCCCAAGCTGGTGAGGGGGATCCATTTTACAGATAGGAAAACCGAGGCACAGCTTGGTCCAGTCAGTTGCCCAAAGTCACAGTGACACCCCGTCCCCAGGAGGCTGAACCCAGCAGGGGGGCCCCAGGGTCCATGGAGGAGACTCTTGGCTCTACAGATGAGAAATAGACTCCGAGGCACCTGCCTCTTATCCAAAGTTACCCAGGTGGAAAGAGACCAAGAACTGGAACTCAGGCCTGTACTTGGTAGAGCCCTGCCAGGCAACAGAGCACTTGAAGTCCTTAGTAATCAGTGGTTGCTGGGCCAATATCCACACACCTGGCCAACCTGGCTTTTTTTTTTTTTTTTGCCTAGAGACAACACAGCTAACATTTCAATGATTGTCTTTCAATCCAGTTTCTATGCTTTCATACATTTTCATATAACTGACATCTCAGAAAGTAATGTTTGAAGACTGCTTTAAAACACTAAAGTTACATTGCGAAATGCTAAGTCACTTCAATCGTGTCTGACTCTTTGCGACCCCATGGACTGTAGCCCACTAAGCTCCTCTGTCCATGGAATTCTGCAGGCAAGAATTCTAGAGTGGGTTGCCATTTCCTACTTCAGGGGATCATCCTGACCCAGGGATTGAACCTATATCTCTCACGCAACCTGGCTTTTAATTGGTGTTTCTGGAGAAAATAGGCAAGGGTATATGGAGTGGAGAGGCCGAACCTCTCACCTGGACCTCTGGCAAGCTTGGTGGGCTGAGGCTGGGGAGAGGCTGGGAAGATTGACCACAGGGGATCAATACAGACACAGCAGTGCTTGGACCACCCCCAGGAAGGCCCCAGGACCTCCTGGTGGCCTCCCCACCTGACTCAGCAGTGTGCAATGGACATCTGTGACCTGCCAGGCCCCCCAATCCAGGGAGCCAAGCTACTGTGGAGGCCGTGAGCAGGTGCTGTGTGCTGGCTCCCAGTGCCCTTCAGTGACGGAACCAAGGCACAGTGAAGGTAAGCTGGTCACGAACGGTATCACAGCTGATGAAGGCAGAGCCTATTGGAGGCCCCAGGGAGCAAGAGTAATTTGAGCCCAGACAGACCTGAGCCCCCAGGGGATAAAAGTATGGAGACAGTGACCCAGGCAGAGGGAACAGCAAGTACAAAGGTTCAGAGATAGCAAAGAGGCCAGCAAGGAGAGAATGAGAGGCCATGGGGCTGGATCAAGCCAGGCCTGCAGTCCACAGTGAGACATGAGCAGGATTTTCAGATTCCGGGGGTGGGGTGGGGGAGCTCAGAGTTGGGGCTTGGGAAAGGAGAGTCTGACACTGCCCTCTTGACACAGGTCATGGTGCAGAGGCCCAGCCAACTAGGGGAGTGGTTTTGCTTTGAACCCCCAAGCTCCCAGCCTTCAGTCCAATCATAGGCACAGCTTGGGAGAGGAGGCTGTGGTGTAAGCAGAGCAGCTGTGCCGGGGAGGGTGGAGCCCCTCCACCAAGGGCAGGAGTCAGAGCTGAAACCTGAGCTGCCTGGAGGGGAGGCTGGACAGGACCCAGGAGTCCTGGGGGCTGTTCCCCGCCTCTCAATTCCACTCCACTCCATGGGGTGGGTGATGTGACCAGTATTTGCTCAAATTCCAACTTTCAGCCGCTCTCATCTCCTCATCACTGAGGGAATTCACTGCCTAGAGGAAGGGGGGTGCTGCCCCCCACCATGGGGGAGGGGCCAGCATGCGGACAGCTCTTCCCCCTCCCTTCCTTCCCCTCTTTCCTCCCACGGACCTGGGCTCAGCCCCGCAGGCTCCAGCCTGACTCACCACAGGCAGCTGTGGTTTCAGATGCCTGTGGGGGCTGGGGGTTGGGGGTGGAGGCAGCAGAGGATGTCAATTGGGGTGTCAGGCTTGGGGGAGCAAATTCCTCCCACTACCCGGCTGGTGTTGGTCGGAGCTGTCTAGCCTCTTGGAGAGGCCGGAGTTCAGAATCACCTGCCCACACCCTGTCCTCAGGGACAGCAGCTCCCAAGCTCCAGTCTGCTCCCCACCCCTTTGGGGGAGCCCACAGACCAACTCCAAGCAGCCGGCCAGCTGCCCCTCATCTTACCTGAGTGACAACCACGCCTTTCCCCAGGGGACCCCCTGTGAGCCCAGAGAGGTTCACCACCACGGCCTTGCCTTTTAGGCTGCCGCTGTTGACGGATAAGGCAGGGCATCCAGGTCTCGCCAGGAGCTTGGGACCCAAGCCCAGTGACCCCAGCCTCCCCTTTCCCATCTGTAAAATGGGCTCTGGGCCCCTGCTTGGGCCGCCACAGAGAGGCTGCAGACAGTTAATCACCAAGAAGGGTCTGCTCTTATTTTTCCTGACACTCTAAACCTGTGTCTGTGTCACACTCACTGGCACGCTGGGGGCGCCGAGGAAGGATTTCGGTTACTACTCCCTCCGTTAACAGAAAACTGCCCAGGCCAGGGATCAGAAACTTCCATCACCTCCAGTCTCTCCCAGGCTGCCGGAGACCCCCCCCTCCAAGTCCTGCCCACCTTCCCCTCTCAGCGCTCTCGGCCACTGCCCGGCCCCTCCCGCGCGCGTCCGGACTGTTCAGGCTCATTTGTCCGGTTTGCCACGCGGCTGAGCATGGAGTCAGTCAATCAACCAATTATCGAGCGCCCGCCTGCAGGCCCCGGACGCTTCCTGTGCGGTCCGCTCAGCTCTCGCCCCCAGAGGCAGTTTGGAACCTACCCAAGACAAAAGGTGGAAGGAAGGAAGGAAGTGCCACCCTGTGGACACAGAAAAGATCGCAGTCCCGGCGGCTCCCGGCGCTTCCCTCTGCCACCGCTACACCCGCCACCCGCGGAGCCCGGGAGGCGGGGATCAGCATCGCCCCGTTTGCAGGTGGGGAAACGGAGGCTCGGATGGGTCCAAAGTCACCCAACTCCAGCCAGTCTGCACCCTTTCCCACCCACTGCCTCCATACTCCGGGTCCTCTGCCCTTGGGCCGGGTCCTGCAGGGAACCCCGTTTCCCACGTCCTACTGGGCTCAGCACAAAGGGGCGCTAGCGGGAGGGGGGTGCTGGCGGGAGGCGGGGCCTGGAGGCGGGGAGAGGCTAGAATCTCCTCTCTCTGTGCCGTGGACGGGTCTCCTCCCAGCTCCCACAATTCCTGGGCTCCAGTAATGCCACCCCTTCTGCTGTTATTTCTGGATGCCTCATTGTCCCCGCATTTGGTCTTTTTTTTTTTTTTGCCTGTGCTGTGCAGCACGCGGGATCTTAGTTCCCCGAACAGGGATTCACCTGTGCCCGGTGTAGTGAAAGCTCTGAGTTCCTAATGACTGGACCCTCGAGGGAAGTCCCATTTGGCTGAGCCGGATCTTTAGGTGAAGCATGTGGAATCTCGTTCCCTGACCAGGCATGATACCCAGGCTCCCTGTGTGGGAGCACGGGGTCTTAGCCTCTGGACCACCAAGGCAGCCCTGAAGTTTACCATCTTAACCACATTGAGGTGTGCAGTTCAGCGGCATTCAGCACATTCGCTTTGTTGTGCAAACTTGCTCACCATCCAGCTCTTTGCTCCTGCAAAACTGAAAGCCTGTACCCATTAAACGCCAACTCCCCCTCCTCCTCCCCAAGCCCCAGGCACCCACTTTCTATCCTACTTTCTGTTTCTAGGAATTTGACTGCACTGGGAACTTCAAGGACAGCAAGAAGATCAGACCAGTCAATCCTAAAGGAAGTCAACCCTGAGTATTCATTGGAAGGACTGTTGCTTGAAGCTGGAGCTCCAGTCTTGATGCGAAGAGCTGACTCATTGGAAAAGACCCTGATGCTGGGAAAGATTGAGGGCAAGAGGAGAAGGAGGCAGGCAACAGAGGATGAGATGATTTGATGGCATCACGGATTCAATGGACATGAGTTTGAGCAAACTCTGGGAGACAGTGAAGGACAAGGAAGCCTGGCGTGCTGCAGTCCATGGGGTCGCAAAGAGTTGGACATGACTGAGCGATGAACAACAAGGGACTTCATATAAGTGGAATTATGCAGTAGTTATCTTTTTGGATCTGGCCGATTTCCTTTAGACAATGTCCTGGAGATTCATCCATTTAGAGCATGTTTCAGAACTTCCTTTTTCAGGCTGGATAATATTCCACTGTGTATATATACATTTTATTTATGCATTCACCTACAGATGGACACTTGTGTGTGTGCCACTTTTCGGCTCTTGTGAATAATACTATGAACACGAGTGTGCAAATATCAAAATCCCTGATTTCAATTGCTGGATCACATGGTAGTTTTATTTATTTTTTAAAATTTTGGCTGTGCCTGGTCTTAGTTGCGGCATGAAGGATCTTTAGTCGAGGTGTGTGGGATCTTAGTTCCCTGATCAGGGATTGAACTGCATCTCCTACCTTGGAACCACAGGATCTTAACCACTGGACCATCAGGGAAGTCTTTTGTTTTTTGTTTTTAATTACAGCCATACAAATGGCATGTAGGTGGCATCTCATTATGGTTTGTCCCATTTAGTTTTTTATGCTTAGTTCCTTGTATTTTTTTTCCTATCCAATGACCTGCCGTATTCCTGTTTCCCACTTGAAACACCAGGACTATCTGTGGCTTGACTGCCACGCCCGAAGATAAGGGTCTGAAATGCCCTTGAGGTCAGACTCAGGTAAAGCTGGGATGCACAAGAGAATAGGGGTGCCAGGGACTGAGGAGAGTGCAGTGCCATGTACCCCGATGTCTGTGGCTCTGGACAAATGTTATCACAATGAAGCCAGATTTGTGATGTGAAACCTCTCAATTTATTTCTATCTTAACAATGAATTTAATAGAATTAAATTCAGGAAAAAAGGTTTTTTAAAAGGAGAAGGATGGGGAGGAGGAATAGTTAGAGAGTTTGGAATGGACATGTACACACTGCTATATTTAAGATGAATAACCAACCAACAAGGACCTATCATATAGCTTAGGGAACTCTGTTCAATGTTATGTGACAGCCTAGATGGGAGGGGAGTTTGGGGGAGAATGGATACATATATGTGTATGGCTGAGTCCCTTTGCTGTCCACCTGAAACAACATTTCAACATGTTCCTATTACAACATTGTTAATCAGCTATACTCCAATATAAAATTTAAAAGTGAAAGTGTTAGTCGCTCAGTCATGTCCAACTCTTTGTGACCCCATGGACTGTAGCCCTTCAAGCTCCTGTCCATAGAATTCTCCAGGCAAGCACACTAGAGTGGGTAGCCATTCCCTTCTCCAAGGGATCTTCCCAACCCAGGGATAGAACCTGCATTGGAGGCAGATTCTTAAAATTAAAAAATTAAGGAGAATCCTTCCCTGACACCTCCCCCCCCTTATATAAAACAGCCTCTTGCCAGTCAGTTCTGTCTCATTATCTTTTTAAATATTCTTCTAGAATAATCTTTTAAAATACTTTTTTGTATCTGTTTCCTCTTCTAAAATGTCATCTCCTTGAGGGCATAGGCTCTTACGGCAGTGTCCCACACTCCTTGAACATGACCTGGCACACAACGGGTGGCCAATATTTGTTGAATGACTGAATAAGCAGGAAATTTAGCAAAACTTCAATTCAGCACCCAGCAGAGCTGCTCCCCAGCTGAGCACAATATCCCCTTAGAGGCTGCAGCCTGTGTTGACGCTGTCGGAAAATGTTCCCTTTCCAGATCCTTCTCCCTGGGGGTAGTCTTGTCCATCAACAGATGGAGGGAGCCAGAGAAAGGCAGAAGAAAGCACTTCCGATTTAGTCAAATACTTTATTTAAGAAATGTAATCGATCACAGTAAGGCATTCAGGCTATAAAAACATTCTATACAGTGGTTTAAAAAGCGACACCCATCCTCAAAAAGCAACCCATATATACAACACAGAACCTGATTCTCTTGAGGAGGGCTGTGCACGGCACGCTCAAATAAGCTTTGTACAGAAAGACGAGGCATCTTTGCAGCAACCAGGATTTGCAAAAATAAATAGATCTTTCTTTTATATATATACACATAAGTGAGAAATGTTTCAACAAATATACAAAGTGCAAACATAACAAAAAGTCCCCACTGTCTGCACGGCGGTGGTGGGGGTGTTATTTACATGCTTCAGAAAGAGAAAAGGTGTTCACAGTCTCCAGCAGGGGTGCCCGTGTTCTGTGGTTGTACGGTAGTCAACCCACTCAGACGTTTCCATGGGAGGCTGCTCCCCATCCAACCCGCACCCCCCAGTGGTCATAAATATGATATGTGTGGCAATTTCAGAAAGCATTCTTGTTTAATGAATCCCATGAAATTCCCGAGCCCAGAGCACATCTTACAGGGGAGACCTGCCATGCATGTTTCAGATGGACACCAGCCAACCATGACGGGCTTGTCGGGGATATGAATGGCTCAGTGGCCTCTGCCTAGAAGTGGAAACAGTAGGCAGATCGTCTAGTCGTAATTTTGGCTTTGAAGTCATGATGAAGCCACCGCGCACACGTCTCCCTACGTGCTGGGAGAGGGGCCGGGTCTGGGAGAAGGGCCGGGTCGGTACCAGTCATCAATCCAGACTCTTTGCAGCCAGAAGGGAACCAGAACGGAAAGTAGTGCAAAATAATAACAGAATGTCGACTTTACGCAGTGTTGGACCCTGAACTGGAAAAGTGCAAGGGGCGGGGCTGGGGTCCAGACACCCACTCCCGGACAGAAGGATACAGTTAGAGGTGGGAGCTGCTCATCTTCACGCACAAAGTAAGGGGGTCTCAGGCACTTAATACACGAACGTTAAGGGCGACTGGTGGCTCGCATTTGTTTTCTCTGGGGATGATCGGGGTTTTGGTGAATGAATAGGGTTCAGCGGGTGCCACTCCTGGAAGGTTGGACCCAGGGTCCCCTCCTGGCTTAAGTGGAGGACAAACCCAGCTTGGAAAACCCTAGTTTGATCCTGACCAGGGGGTGGCAGACCAACTCTGGCCATCCCGCAGGCTTGCCTGGCAGAAGTAAACACGTTCAGTCCTGAGTGTGGGGCCTGGGCTAGAGGGTGGGTGGCAACAGCAGCCACCTGGGACCCTGTGGGTAGCACCTGCTCTCGTGCATTCAAAGCCACTAGCTTTCCGGCTCCACGTCCCTCCGTCATTCCCTCCAGGGAGGAGTGTGTCTAGAAGGAGAGCAGCTCAGAGATTCCCAGAGAGGACAGATTCCCCAGCTGTTCTGCCTTTCTCTTTCACGTGTGAAGAAAGGAAGAAAAAAAAGCAACCCAACTGCCGCCCGTGGGCACCGTCTGAAGCCTGTTCTGCCTCCCAGAAAAATAAATATATAAAACAAAGCTCTGGCAGACGGGCAGACAGTGCCTGGGCGGCAGTCCCCAACAGCGCTTTTGGCGCGGAAGTCTCAGGAAGGGTTGGGAGCAGGTCAAGGGTCAGGGGAGAAAGTGTTCTTGCTGCCTTTGAGTGACTGGCAGCAGGTTCCGGGGACGGAGAGGACTCAAGGCAGCAGCTCACGCCACGTCATCCTCCAAGCTGACCATCTGTCTCTGTCAACAAAGCAGTAAACGCCGGAAACGATCAGCCCAACATCTAGTAAACATGGCCACAAGCCACCCACGCCTGACTCTCTCCTGGTCCCCCAGGCCACCCCCCTCATTATCGCTGGACCCGCACAAAGGCCTCCACCCTCGTCTCGGGGCTCTGGGACTTGGCCCACGCCTATTCCTCACACAACCACCAGGGGCGCCCGTGAGCACCCGAGTCTGATCATGTGGCTCCGTGGAGCCCATATCACTCCCAGCAATGGTGCTCTCATAGGCCCACAGCGTCCTGCTCCATCTGCCCCTTCCCCTCCCACTCTCCGCCCCTCGCACACACAGGCAGGGTTCAGCCACAGGGCGTTTGCACAGGTGGTGCCTGCTGCACTGCGTACACTCCCTATTCAAGAAAGCCTTCCGGGCCACCTTATCTGAAGTCGCCTCCCCTCCTTCCCAGCCCTCCCACAAAAAAACTCAGTCCCCCTTCCGGCCTTCACCCTTGGACCTATGTTCCCTTGGCTTATCCTCTGGCCCTGCCGCGCCCCAACCCACCACCCGCCACTCCGTGAGATCGTCCGCTCTCGAGGAGGGCCTGGCCTTTAGGAGGCATGAGGAGCACTCAGCCAGCCAGCCGGGTGCGGCGAGGTCCCCAGCGGGGCGGCTCACCGAGGGGTAGGTGTAGCCGTCCTGGCTGCGGCAGATGTGGACCTCATCCTCCGTGGTCTTCTGGTACACGGGGTTGTCGAAGTTGATGCTGTTGATGCTCTTCAGCCGCCAGTTCTTCCAGAGGAGGAAGGTTCCGAAGGCCAGGAGGATGAGCAGTGCTGAGGGGAGAGGGGAGGGGTGCCGCCTTCAGACGCCAGGCCCTTTCACGGGGAAATGTTTTTGTTCCCAATTTATTATTTGTATTTTTCCAATCTTCCTAATACTTGGGACTTTTCTGGTGGTCCAGCAGTTAAGACCCACTGCAGGGGAAGTGGGTTCCAACCCTAGCAGGTGAACTAAGATCTTCCCAAATGCCCCACAAAACATAAAAAAAAGACAATACTTGCCCAGTGTTTAAAAAAAAAAAAATCCATCAGTGAGTATAAGAAATCTCTAGCTTGAAGACCACTGTGACTGCCTCGCCCCCCCAAACCTATTGTTGGGTATATAGCAGGCTTGCATTATGAGGCACTGGGTCAGGGGCTGCCCGTCTCTTGAGATCAAAGGTTTAGGACACATTCCCAGTGACCGGGGAGGTCACTGGTGGAATTCTTCAACCTGCTTCTGCATTTGATGACAAGAAGGCTATTGTCAATCTTCCATGTTTCTTGTGTATTAGTCACACATCAGTTACTTCGTTTCACAAATGGGATTGTTTTCAATATTCGGGGCCACCATGGCACACTCTGCTTCTGCAAGAATGTGGATAACGTGGGATCCCTCTTTGCATCATTGATGGTGGGTCTTGGGGTGCCGTTTCCTGAAAAGATCCTGGCTGGTGCCCAGAGGGTGGGAAGATGCCAGGTGGGCATCACCCTGGGGCAGCCCCAAGGGAGGTGAGGGCCTCCCTGGGCAAGTGTATCAACCCACAGCTGGACAACTGGTGGGGACTTAGATCTCTGGTCTCTGTGAAAGGACACCATGAAAGGATTTTTTTTTTTTTTCAAAAAGGAAAGTGGGTATGATGCAAACCAAGTCATGATTGACAGGTGAGGACAGGAAAGTAGAAATCTCCAAACTGCCCCCTGAAACAGAACAACTCATCGGGAGGTACCCCTGCTGGTGCTTTCCCATCCTTTGGGTGTTGATGAAAGTGCCTATCAATCACAGCGGGAACCCTGGCCCAGTTCCCCTTCCTCCCCTGTGACATCTCAGATGTCCCACTCTGCTCTCAGCTCCAAGGGGGCGGATGTTTGTTTCTCTCTGGGCTCTGTCCCCAGTGCTCAGAAATGGCCTTGGTATACAGTAGTCGCTCAACTATACTTGTTTAGTGAATGAAGCTAGGAAGGGGGTTGCTCAGTGATAAACAGGACACACAATGGGGCCAGCCGATTACTGGAGGGAAGGTGGACCAGAACAGCTTGCCGGGAGCTGAAGTCATTTTGCAGGAAGCAAGGAGCCAGGGGAGGATCGGCCACAGGCTTACCGATGGGGAGGACGATGTATAGGGCACCCACACTCCCGGGCCTCTCCGTGTCCGCTTGGCTGGCAACATCACCCTGGCCTGTGGTAGACAAGGGAGAAAGTGAGGCCCAGATGCACCGTGAAAGGGTGGGAAACACAGGTATATGATGTCAACACGCAGAGGAGAACACCCGACACTTCCTAGTGTCTTCAAACGTCCAAAGGAAGTTGGAGTATCTCCCAGGCTTGAGCAGTGCAGACTGGCTTCTGTCCAGGCCTCGCCTGTGGGCAATTGGGAGTATGGCCCGAATTTAAGAGGGTCCTGTAGGCTCGTGTTATGAGGCACTAGGGAAGGCAGATGCCGGCCTCTGAGACCAAAACTTGTGGATACATTCCCAGGGCTGGAGAGGTCACTGATGGAATTTTTCAACCTGCTTTTGCATTGATATTGTTGTTGTTGTTTAGTTGCTAAGTCGTGTCCCCCAGGCTCCTCTGCCCATGGGATTTCCCGGGCAAAAATACTGGAGTGGATTACCATGTCCTTCTCCAGATCTTCCTGATTAGGGATTGAACTCACATCTCCTGCATCGGCAGATGAGCCACCCGGGAAGCCCCTGCATTTGATGACAAGGAGCCTATTGTGGATGAGGGCAGGGGTCACCTTCTGTCCCTGTAATTCTCAGCAATTTCAGTGCTTGGGTTGGATCGCACCAAAGACCCATAGTCCTGTGCCAGCTGGCCCCAGCTAATAAATATTTGGGGAAGGGACTTCCCTAGTGGGCCAGTGGGTAGGACTTCATCTTCCAATGCAGGGAGTGTGGGTTTGATCCTTGGTTGGGGAGCTAAGATCCCACATGCCTCACCACCAAGAAACCAAAACATGAAACAGAAACAATATTGTAAGAAATTCAATAAAGACTTAAAAAAAAATGGTCCACATCCAAAAAAACTAACAAACAAAAAAAGATATTGGAGGTGACATCGTTATATAATCACATGTGTGCACCTGGGCCAGACAACGTGCGGGCCCATGTGAGTGAAAATATAAAGGCCTCCAAACAGGCCAATGCTCTGCGAAGACCACACGAGTCACATCCGAGCCACACGATAAGCCAGTGAGCAGTAATGACCATCACCAGTTATATTCAAATCCGTATCGACCAGCTGTCATACATGCTTTGGACAGAGTTTGTACCCAGTTTTACGTTTGCGCTTATTTAAGAAACCTCACCACAAAAATAATTTAGGGCAGTAGCAGCAGTGTCCTTGAGAAATTTTTCTTTTAAAAGAGCTCCTTTGCCAAATTCGAGAAGCCCCAGATGGGCCCGTCTGTTAAATGGTATTTCAAGCAGTGGCACTTCAATCGAAAACGGTTCTGGGCCTCTCTCTACCATACAGTTCCTGTTGTATCCCCTTTATGGTGGAACAAAGGATTCAGTTACTTTGAAAGGGGAAAAAAAAATGTCTGAAACTTGTTAATGTGCTTTTTTTTTGTTTTTCCTGGCCAGAAAAGCCTGTGCTGTTTCCGGACTGCTCAAAAACAGGGTCGGGCGCCCTCTGCTGGACAAATCAGTGAACGGCGGGTTTCCAATCAATCAAGATGGGGAGGTGGTAGAGTAAGACCTTGAGGGCAGGCTAAGAAGGGAACTGGGGACTCACCTCAGTCACAAAATTTGAAGGGATTCCCCCCCAAACTCAGTAAACCAGTAACATTATAATACATTTTTTAAAATATCAAAATTAATGCCAATGGAAACTCCCTGGCTGATGGTCCAGTGGTTAGGATTCCACCCTCATTGCTGAGGGTCTGGGTTCAATCCTTGGTTGGGGAACCAAGATCTCACAAGCCACGTGGCATGGCCAAGAAAAAAAAGAAAAAGAAAAGAAAACAAAAATTAATGCCAATATCTCATGAAGAACAAAAGAGCAAAATTTTTAGGAAAACAGGATCTGATGATACACTTTGCAAAACCTGCCTCATTGGGACCAAGCAAACTTTATTTATCAGGACTGTCCCCACAGGCCACAATTTGATTATTTGATTTAAAAATAATAATGCATTAGAAATAAATTAATTTTTAAAGTGTAAAAGAAAACCTAAAAACTGAAAAAAAAATTGCATTAAACTATTATCTGAGTCCTTGATTTTCTGGTGCCCCCTTTAGGCGCTACCCCAGGGAGTACCTGACCTGCCTCACACTAGTCCTGGCCTTGCTGGGCAGACACCTTAAACTTCAGGTTCTTCCCACGCTCATGTGATCCCCACTTTTCCAGGGAGGTGGGCAGGCACTGTTATTAGCTCCAGGTAGGGAAACTGAGGCTTCAGACAGGCACAAGCCATGCCAGAGACAGTCAGCCAAAGAACCAAGACCAAATCCACTCTGTCTCTTCACAGAGATGCTGGTTATCAATGAATTGGTGCAGGGAGCGGAGGGTAGGTGGCCTCAGGCTTTACCTTGTTGGGACATTGTCACTGACTCGGCTGTGGTGAGCTCAGGGCTGGCCGTGCGCTTCGGCCCCACAGCTGTCGAGCTGACCGTGGAGGGTCCTCGGGTGGTCACTGCAGATTCAGACTCTGAAAGAATAAACATTTCCTGAGTGTCCTGTGGCCTGAGAGCCAATGAGAGTTGTGCTGCTGCTGAAAACAGGAAGTAAGCAAGTGCCATGGGCCACAGAAAAAACTGAAGACAAATGCAGTGAAAATACAAACCCACTAGTGTCTATGTTATTATATTACACGTTGTCTTTCAAAAGGGAGATTCGTAAGTGCTACAAACACACTGACCCCCAGCAGGGACTTTCTCTGAGGATGCAGAGACCGAAAGAGGGGCCGCATTCTCCCTTAATGTCTGCAGCTAAAATCAGGGCCTCCCCACCAAAGAGGGCTGGGAAAGAGAGAACTGGACCTGAGTCCGTCTCCCTGCTAGTCAGTGCTGATGTACCCAGCATTTGAGAAAAGCCTTACAACAGCCTCCAGGGGCCTTGCTCTCCCATTTGACAGATGAGCAAAGAAAGGCTGCAGGGCCGACCCTCAAGGGTGGCAGAAGGCCGATCCCCACCTGTGAGGCAGCTTCTCATGTCCTTGGCCAGCAGCATGCCGTCGGGGCAGGCACACGTGAACTTGGGTGAGCGGGGGTTGATCTGTGGGGCCGGCAGACACAGGTACTGGCAGCCACCATTGCGGAGGGCAGTCCTCTCACACCAGTTCACCCCTGCGGCGGGAAAAGGCAGGGAGGCAGGATGAGAATGAGGTCAGAAAAATTCTGGAACATTCCAGAGCACAGGCAGAGAAGCAGTGGTAGTGAGGGAGGCCACCCCATCTTTACCTCTCGGCTGCGTGAGGTTGTGGAAAAGGACAATGTCCTCCGGTGATAACAGGTTTTCTGCCATCAGGCTGATGTCTGAACCTGTGAGGCGGTTGGCACTAAAAATGGCTTCGTTGATAACATCCGTCCAAAATACTTTATCCTACAGGGGCATAAGGAATGACATATACCCATCAGCCACAGGGGACACGACCACTGGTTCCACACCCCTCCAAATGGGTCCACGGGAGTGCGGCTGGTAGGGCGAGGGAGAAAGGAGAGGTCATAGGTGATGTTGGGGGCTTTAGGACTTGGGCATTCTGCTCCCCGAAGGAGGAAGGGCCCCACCCTGAGGACCCAGAACCGGGGAAAATCATCGGCTCCCCCCAGCTCCTGCCCTGACTTGCAAGCCTGAACTGCATGCAGGTGTGTCGGGGGAAGAAAACTGAGTTTTGGGTTATAAACTCTCACAGAGCTGCCTGGCCATCTCTCTCTTCTAGAGCCTTTTTTCTTTAAAAATTTCTTAATTTAAAATAAGGAGTGATTGCGTGCCCCCAGCCCCCACCTCAAAGATGGCCAAAGAGAAGGGGTGCGCCAGCTTCTTCTTGTCCTCCAGCACGGTCTTCCGGTTCCCCCCGTTGACATCGATGCTGGAGATGGAGTGCAGTTTGGAGTCGACCCAGTAGAGGCGGCCGCCAGAAAGATCTAGAACCCACAGTGGTGGCAAGGAGAGGTCACAGGCAATGCCCGGGCCGTGGGGCTTGGGCATCCTGCTCTTCACAGGAGGGAACCAACCCCCCACCCAACCGGACTCAGCGCCTGGGAAAGCCATTCAGATCCACACCCGCGTCCCACCCGAACCGCATGCAGGTGTGGTGTGGGGAGAGGGGAGGTGAGTTTCCAGTTCGACACTCTCACGGAGCCCCCTGGTCATCTCTCCTCCAGACCCTGCCTGACACCGAGGACTACTGTCCCCCCAGTGTACCTAGAGTGATGCCGTTGGGCCACTGGATGTCCTCGGTCACCAGCGAGTAAACGTCCACGCCGTTGAGGCCCCCCTTCTTGATCTCGGCAGGAGTGCCCCAGTCAGTCCAATACATGAAGCTGGGGGAGCAGCGGGAAGGACAGACAGGGGGACATCAAGGAGGGAAGCTGTGACCACCCGGAAGAGCTGCTCTCTCCCTGGCATCAGCCAGGCCAGGAACTACCCCCGCCCCCACAGTCCCTCCTGGGGGAGGCCCTGGATGGGTTCTTTCTGGTCCCCTAACTTAACCTTGCTGCTCCCTGGTGGCTCAGTTGTAAAGAATCTGCCTGCAGTGCAGGAGACCTGGGTTTGATCCATGGGTGGGGAAGATCCCCTGGAGACGGAAATGGCAACCCACTCCAGTATTCTTGCCTGGAGAAA
Organism: Bos javanicus; assembly: GCF_032452875.1. NCBI lineage: Eukaryota > Metazoa > Chordata > Mammalia > Artiodactyla > Bovidae > Bos > Bos javanicus. The sequence continues at coordinate 15,233,426 of NC_083874.1, read as the reverse complement.
TCCATGGAGCTTGGCAGGCTACAGTCCAGGGGGTCGTAGAGTCAGACTCGACTTAGGGACTAAACCCCACCAACCTTGCCAGTTCCAGGACCTGCAGCCTGGTGAGACCTGGCAAGATTCAGGGACTTTGGAGAACAAAGGGAGGTTTTCATTCCAGTGTTGGGACTGGGGCCCTGGAATCTGCTCTCTGAACACTGCTTTCTGAGCCTAAGGGCTTTTATAAATTTGTTTTGGTAAAGTATGAATTTATTTATTCTTATTATTTTTTTTAAGGCTGTGTGGCATGTGGGATCTAAGTTCTCCGATTAGGGATTGAACCCATGCCCCTTGCATTGGGAGCACAGAGTATCAACACTGGACCGCCAGGTTAAGTGTATGTTATCCTGCAGATAAATTGCAAGGACTCATGTTCAAAGGCATTCAAAGCTATTCATGGCTCCTTTGTATAAGGCAGGGGAGAAAAACTTAAATTTCCATGTGCTGGAGAGCAGTTTATTTTTATTTATTTATTTATTTATTTTTTTTTTTGAGAGCAGTTTAAATAAATCATGGCCCATCAGCCCGAAGGAAAGGAAACTCATAGACCAAATGGAAGAGCCAGGTGGTGGTGCCTGCTGTTTAGGGGGAGAAATATAAGAGCAGAGCAAGTGATACAAGTCTAAGTGGAGTGTGTCTGGGAGGGTCTCTCTCTCCTGGCATCTGGATAGACCAGATGACCCTCCACCAAATGAGGGCATTAGTCTTGTTGGAGGAAGGCCTGCTGGGCCCACCTTCATCCCAGGGTCCCTCCAATCTGAGCCGTGGACACCGTGCTAGCACAGCCAAGTGTGGCTTCGCCAACCTTTTCTCTCTCAGGCCCATCGCTCCCTCTCCCCCAGTGACTGCAGCCAGAACAGGCTGCCCATCCTGGGGCTGTGAACTTCCCAGCCCCAGAGACCCTCCCAGACACACATGTAATGTGCTGGAGCAGGTGTCCTCTGCAGGGCATGGTACTTGGGACAAGACCATGCTTTCACAGGGGTCCCTGTGGACACTGGAGCTGCTGAGTCAGCCATGGTCCCACCTGCAGGGGGCGTGCCACGGGTGGCGACCTTCACTATGTTTGCAAAAATTGTTGTTTGGCTAATGCTGAAGTGTGTACGGGTTTGTTTTTTTTTTTTAAGTGTTCAGTATTTCTTAAGGACATTGTCTCTCTTGTTTTTATGCTAACTGGGCTGTGTGTTCATTTGGGAGAGGTCTTGGGGATGTAGCGAACATCCCCAAGATGTTCTACACCCCCCATCCTGTGCAAAGTTCAGATGATAAAATTCCCACCATGACGGAACCCCCTCCCACTGAGAGTGTAGGGGACGTGGGAAGACCCCACATGCTTCGGAGTTAACTAAACCCTTGTGCCACAACTACTGAGCCTGAGCTCTAGAGCCCAGGAACCGCAACTACTGAAGCCCACACGGCCTGTGCTTCAAAACAAGAGAAACCACCACAGTGAGAAGCCTGTGCCCCACAATTAGAGAAAGCCTGTGCAAAACAATGAAGAGCCAGGCATCTGAAAATAAATAAAGACATAAAGAAAAACCTGTGCCCCCCCCCCAAAAAAAACCCACAAACAAAAAACAAACAAAAAGCTAATCTGGTCTGGTCTGGTCATCTGGTCTACCTAAGCCCAAACCTCCCCCCATCTGGACCTCTAATCCATTTGTGAACCCCAGCCCTAGGAATACCCACCCATGGACGGGATCGACCACAATGGCCCGTGGTTTGGAGCCTTCCTCCTGGAAGAGCGTCTTCCTCTTCACACCTTTGGTGTCAGCCACGGAGACGGTACCCAGGATGGAGTCGGTCCAGTAGATGTTGCTGTGGATCCAATCCACCGCCAGCCCATCGGGGGCCTGGAGATCCTCGCCAATGACGGTGTCGTAGGAGGAGAAGCTGGGGGCTCCGTCGATCTGGGCACTGAGGGGAAAGGAGAAGGAAGAGGAGAGTGTCGGCTCCGGGGGCCCTCCGTCCATTCAGGGACTGGGGCTGCGTGCGGCTAGGGGAGCAGGCAGGCTCACCTGTAGATCTTCCTCTGGGACAGGTCAGACCAGTAGATCCTGTTACTGGCCACCTCCGTGTCCAGGGCGACCACGTTCTTAAGGTTGGGGATAAGGCTGGTGTACTCGCTTCGGTCCAGAGTCATCTTCCTGACTTCGTGGCGGTTGGTAAAGAAGAGGTAGGCGATGGTGCCTGGGGATCCGGGAAGGGGGCAGTTCAGCAGAGTGGAAGGGACCCCGACTTCCAGAAACATGGGATCCCCTGATTTAGGTGCTTCTAAGAATCACTGCATGGTTGCAGTTCTAACCTAACTTCAGGTAAAAGAAACAGTGATGTCTATTTGTTTCATTGCATGCTAAGTTGATTTAGTCCTCTTTTTGACCCCATGGACTGTAGACTGCCATGCTCCTCTGTCCACAGGATGATGAAAGTCCCACCACATGGCCTCCCCCCACCGCCACCTCCCTGCACTTACCCACAGCCTTGCAGGCCTTGGTGAGGGGCTCCAGCCGGAAGCCCTCTTCGCACTCGCATTTGTAGCTGCCCTCGAGGTTCACGCAGAGCTGGCTGCAGGTGTCAGGGTTCTGACACTCATCGATATCTGAGAGTTGGGACACAGAGAGAACTGGAGCATCTTTCCAGCAGGGTGCAGATGGAACCATGGGCTCTGACCAAGAGCCATGCCTCCTTGTGGCAAATGGAGGACAACCCATCCCCTCTCGGGAAAACCTCCAGGACAGGATGCTCTGACCAATTTTTTTTTTTAATTTATTGATTTGGCTGCACCAGATCTTAGTTGCAGCACGTGGAATCTTTAACTGTAGCATATGAACTCTTAATTGCAGCGTGTGGGATCTAGTTCCTTGACCAGGGATCAAACCCAGGCCCCCTGCTTTGGGAGCGTGAAGTCTGAGCCACTGGAAGTCCCTGATCACCAAAATCTTGAAAATGGCCAAGCATGATCTCTAACCCCAACCTCACCATTCACTTTAGGGCATAGTCAACTGGGCGAAGTTGCATCAGCTGAGATTTCTTTCTTAATTATTAATCCCCAAAGGCCAAAAGCAGTGCTCCCCAAGGGCCAAGCTGGCAACAGCTGGTTCAAGCACCTGGCCTCCCACCAGCCCTGTGAGGAGGGTACCTTCACCCACTTAACAGATGGGAAAACTGAGGCTGAGGCTTTGACCCCCCTCTTCTTCCAAGGAAAGAGCCAGGGGCTTGGGAATTACCTTCACATCTGTGCTTGCCCACTAGCTGGAAGCCTTCGGGACACAGGCACTCGTAGCCGATCTTGAGGTCATTGCAGATGTGAGAGCAGCCGCCCTTGTTGTCCAGACACTCGTTGGTCCCTGTGCCAGATGCAGGAGGGGCACCGGTCACACTCTGGCCACCAGCCACCCCTCATCCAACATCCCGCACTATTTCTACCTCATCATAACCAACATGATGACTGCTGGTGAAGTTGCCATGATTCCTAAGAGGTCTTAGGGCCACTGTCACACGTGACACCATGAATGAACCACGAAGATGTTGTCGATGTTTAGTCGCTAATTCTTGTCCCACTCTTTGCAACCCCATAGACTGTAGCCCACCAGGCCCCTCTGTCCATGGGATTTCCCAGGCAAGAATACTGGGGTAGGTTGCTATTTCCTCCTCCAGGGGATCTTCCCAACCCAGGGATGGAACCTGAGTCTCCTGCAATGGCAAGCTGAGCCACTAGGGAAGCCCTATGAGGGTGTTACAGTGAGTGAATTATAAGCCAGCCACGTGAGGCCCCTAATGGGGTCATATTTATAGAGACAGAAGGTAGGAGGGTGGGTGCAGAGGTTGGGGGAGGGGGAGTTAGTATTCAGTGGAGACAGAGACTCATTTCTGCAAGATGAAATAGTTCTGGAGATGGATGGTGGTGATGGTTACACAACACTGCGACTGTACTTAAAACATGCCTGAACACCTAAAAATGGTAAAACCATAAATTTTGTGGGTTTTTTTAACCATAATTTAAAAAAATTTTTAATTATAAAAAATAAAAGCCACATACCACTTACTACAGTTACATGTATTAACTCACTTAATCCTCCCTATAGGAAATGGCAACCCACTCCAGTATTCTTGCCTGGAGAATCCCATGCACAGAGGAGCTCATGGACTCTGTGCAAAGAGTCGGACAGGACTGAGTGACTAACACACACAAAATCCTCCCTATGACCTTAAAGGCATGAGACTTATAGCTGGGGAAATCGAGGCGTGGCCAGGTTAAACAGTTTGTTTAAGATCACAGGGCTTGACGCAAACCTAGGGCACCGGGCTCCATAATCCATGGTCTTACCCTCTATACCAAGCGTGGGCCAAAGCCAGCCCTCAACCTGCTCTTTGACAGCTAAGAATGGTTTTTACATTTTAAAATAGTTGAGAAGAAAATAAGAATCAAAAGCAAAATATTTCAAAAGTTCTATGAAATTCGAGTGTCTGTATCCATAATAGAATATTGGAACATGGCCCTAGGCATTCAAATGCACGTGTATGGGCTTGGGTGGGTGCTCTCCTGCTACAAAAGCCAAGTAGAAGAGCTGCGACAGAGACCCTATGGACTGGAAAGTCCAAATCATGGGTTAAAGTGCTGCTGAAAACACTTGTAACACCTGATCCCCAGCAGCCCTAGGATGTCTGGGAAGTTACTGCCCCATCTTACAGATGGGAAAACTGAGGCTTAGAAGCCAATCCACTTATCCCCAGGCTCCCCCCTAACATCTGTCCAGCCCCAGAGTCACAGCACTTGTGGGCTTCGGCACGGCTGGCCCCTCACAGCACCACAGCACCCACGTCTCAATGCGGTGGACCCCACCCTCAACACTACCAGCTGCCCACACCCCAGGGCTCACCACAGTCCTTGAGGGGCTCGTCCGACCAGTCCCGGCAGTCCCTGACGGAGTTGCACACTTTGTCCAGGGAGATGCACTCACCGCTTTGGCACTTGAACTTGTTGGGCCCCTCGCAAAGAGTCACTATAAGCACAGAGTAGGGTCAGGTGCTTCCAGGAGACAGGAGGTGGCTTAGTGCTTCTTATTAATATGATTATTTATGCAAGAATAGATACAAATGTATTTGGTGGTAAAACAGAACAGTTACTGATCAAACATGAAGCCTCCACTCAGCTTAAGAATTAGAATATCACCAATAGCAGGGGCTGGTAAACTCTGGCCTGATGCCTGTTTGTTTAAATAGAAGTTTTATTAGCACCCAGCGCTGCCCATTGGTTTACATACAGTCAGTGGCAGACTTCATGCTATAACAGCAGAGTCAAGCAGATGTAATTGAGACTATGGCCTGCAGAGCTGAAAATTCCTACTCTCCAGCCCCCGACCTAAACTATTATAGTGGTCTAAGCCATCCCATTTTCTACTACCCCCAGAGGTAATGATAATTTTGAATTTTGATTACTACTTCTTTATTTTTTCATTAATAATTCTATCAAACATGTATGAATGAACAATCTACTGTTGAATTTTGCTTCCTTTTGAGTCTTAATAACTGTATCCAGTTAAATTCCTGCAATTGCCTTCTTGTTTGCAACCCCAAGGTTATAAAGTTCACCTGGGCTGCAGACAGGGGCTGTAGCCTCATTTTTCTCAGCTGCATGATATTCCACTCTGTGATGACACTGCCGTTTAAAATTATTTCCAGGCAGCCCTGTTCACAGCAGTACTATTCACAACAACCAAGGCGTGGAAGCAACCCAAGTGTTCATCCACGGGTGACTGGATAAACAACATGTGGTCCATCCATACAGCAGAATATTATTTTGCCTTAAAAAGGAAGGCATTTCTGACACCTTCTATAACATGGATGCACGTTGAGGAAACGATGCTTAGTGAAATAAACCCGTCACACAAATTTGTGATTCCAGTTACATAAGGTCAAATACTAGAGGAGTGGAATTCGTAGAGACAGTAGAATGGTGGGTACCAGGGGCTCGAGGAAGGAGAACAGCGAGTGTATAATGGGGACAGAGTTTCAATACGGGAAGATGAAAGAGTTCTGGCGATGGATCATGCGGATGGTGACTTAGCACCGCTGGACTATACTCTTAAGAATGGTTAAGACAATAAATTTTGTTACATGTGTTTTTTTTTGTTGTGTTAGCCACTCAGTCCTGTCCAACTCTTCCAGACTCCATGGACTGTAGCCCACCAAAGTCTCCAGGTAAGAATACTGGAGTGGGTTGCCATTCTCTTTTCCAAGGGATCTTCTCGATCCAGAGATCAAACCCACATCTCCTGCATTACAGGCAGATTCTTTACCATCTGAGCCACCAGGGAAGCCTCTATTTCACCACAATTAAAAAAAAAATTTTTTTTTACATTAATTCTACTGCTGGGACTTCCTTGGTGGTTCAGTGGTTAAGGCTCTGAGCTTCCAATGCAAGGTACATGGGTTTGATCCCTGGTCAGGGAACTAAGATCCCACATGTCATGCAACATGGCATATATATATATATATACTAATTCTACTGCTGATGAACATTCTGGTTGCTTCTACTGCTTTGCTGTTAGGACAGTGCTACTCTGCTCATTCTAGAGCCTATCTCCCAGTGCACAGATACAAGTTTCCCACGAGCGGAACTGCTACACTATAAACTCAGCAAAGTGGAATTGTACTGTACACGTAACTCTGTGAGCTCAGGTTCATGAGCTATGTACACTCCAACCTCATTAAATCTCACAGTCCTGAAGTGGATGTTTTCATTTTGCAGATTAGAGAAAGAGGCTCAGAGAGCTCAAGTAACTTGCTTGAGGACACACAGGAGGCTCCTCCCTTGTCTGGGAGGCACTGTGCTCCTCCCCCCACATCTCCCCACAGCCCGGGATCCTGGAGGGGTGGGGCTCACCGTTGACGCAGCCCAGCTCGTCACTCAGATCCTTACAGTCAGGCTCCCTGTCGCACTGCCGGCTACCATGGATGCAGGTCCCATCCGAGCACTGGAATTCATCAGGCCGGCACGTGGCCACAGCTGGGAAACAAAGAGCCAAGTGTGGAGAATTAAGAAAGGGAAAGCACCCTAACACAACCATTACATTTTCATAGATTTCTCTCCAGTCTGTCCTTGCGTGCAGGAAATTCATTAAAAAGTTGGCAGATCGGGGAATTCCCAATCAGTGGCTAAGACTCTGTGATCCCAATACAGGGGGCGCAGGTTCGATCCCCGGTCAGTAAGCTAAGTCCCTCATGCCACAGCTAAGACCTGGCAGAAGTAAATGAATAAATATTAAAAAAAAAAAAAAAGCTGGCAGAGCTAGTAGGCCATTCTTGGCAGAAAAGCAATGATGTGGTCCCAGTCTAGATAGAAGCCTGGCCAGGTACGTTATGATGTTGTTGGTTAGTCCCTAAGCTGTGTCTGACTCTTTGCGACCCCATGTGCTGTAACCCACCAGGCTCCTCTGTCCGTGGGATTTCCCAGGCAGGAACACTGGAGTGGGTTGTCATTTCCTACTCCAGGGAATTAATATCTTCCTGACCTAGGGATTGATCCCAAGTTTCCTGCATTAGCAGGTGGATTCTTTACCACTGAGCCACCAGTGAAGCCCACTGCCCACCTCCCCCCCAAAAAAGTCATTACTACTGAGTATCACACAGCCCTTTCAATGACTCAGACTGTGAACATGAAAAATGTTTCTGACTAGACCTTGACCTGAAACAGGTTTTCACTTAACCCTAATTCATTAAGCTCTAAGCTTATGCTTTCTGCACTTTCCCGTGGGTTATATTTCACTATGAAAATGCTGACAATGTGCAAATTCAATTTCAAGAGGTCAGTGGAGAAAAAATAAAAAGATGATAAATAAGTATGCAAATGTTTGGAACTCATTTGTGTGTGTGTGTGCTTTTATGTCGTAACCCAAGTCCACCGAGGCTGACACTGTTGCTCCATCTACAGGGGAGGAGATCAAAGCACAGTAACGCTACGTCCCCGGCCAAGGGTCACACAGCTTGGACATCACCAGTCAGGCCTGGATCCTTTCTGGACCAAAATAATACAGCGTGCTACAGTCTGCTCCTCTTGGCAAGAGAAAAATTAAATAGGGGCTCCAGGGGCTTCCCTGGTGGTATAGTAGATAAGAATCCACCACCCAATACAGGGGACATGGGTCTCATCCCTGGTCTGGGACGGTCTTCCGCAGCACACAACAACTAAACCGGTGTGCTGCAAATACTGAACCTGTGCGCCTAGAGCCTGTGCTCTGCAACAGGAAAAGCCCACAGACCACAACTAGAGAAGGCCCTCATGCAACGGTGAAGACCCAACACAACCAAAAAGTAAGTAACTGAATTAAAATAATAATAAATGTTAAAAATAAATAAACAGGTGTTCAAAAGGGAACTCCTTTGGAAGACAGTGTCCTCTATGTGATCAGAAAGACTGAAAGGAACATGAAATGGGACCGACTTTTGGTATTTTTTTTTAGGTCAATGCTTTATTGACACCATGTTGCCTTGAATATAATCTGAAGATATCTTTGGATATCATATTCTTTATGCAGGATATTAGCTCTTTCTTTTCTTGTATCTGAATCACTCCATCAAGGATTTATTATAGCTGGAGATAAGACCTTTGGAAGCAGTGTTCCTTTTTCTTTTTTTGACGGAGCTAAGGTATATGGGATCTTAGTTCCCTGACCAGGGATCCAACCCTCACCCCTGCACTGGAAGAGCAGAGTCTTAACCACTGGACCAAGGAAGTCCAGGACTGACTTTCTTATTGTGTGATGCGGAATCATTTAAGCACCTAAAGGCACCGCCCCACCCCTGTCCCCTGCCGGGGGAGCCCCCAGCCTGGGTGAGGGGATTTCCGAGGCGCCCCTACCGCAGTTCTCCTCGTCAGACTTGTCCTTGCAGTCAGGGTCATGGTCGCAATGCCAGCTGGAGTGGATGCACTCGCCACTGCCGCAGTGGAACTCGAGGGCCGAGCAGGGGTTGTTGTCCTGCAGGGGGCCTGATGGGTGGGGGGTCCCGCAGTGCTTTGGCCACTCGTCTGAGCCATCGTCACAGTCGGGGTCGCCGTCGCAGGCCCAGAGCTGGGGGATGCACATGGAGCTGTTGCACTGGAAGTTGGCAGGGCCGCAGGTGGGCATGGGGCAGGACGCCTCATCCGAGCCATCTAAGCAGTCCAGGTCCAAGTCACAGACGAACTTCGGGGCAATGCACTTGCCGTCATTGCAGCGGAACTCATCCTGGGAGCACGTCTTGGGGGCTGCAGGGACGGACGGGAGAGGACAGCCTGGTCACCGGGGAAACCACTCCCCAATCCCGACACCAACTCATTGCACAGATGGGGACACTGAGGTGAGGAGAGGCCAGAGCGCAGTGAGTGGACTCCAGGCAGTCGTCAGGGGACCTGGCCAACAACCACCCAGTTCCTGGGCCCCTCTGGGCCTCAGTTTCCTCATCTGTTTCTGTCTCAAAGTGTTACTGGAGGACTGGGATGTAAAGGTACACGGGAACCTGTATTTAAGAGTTTATGCAGGGAACTATAGTCAATATCTTATAATAAATATAGTAGAAAAGAAGAAGAAAAAGAATATATGTGTGAGTGTGTGTAACTGAATCACTTTGCTCTACACCTAAAACTAACCCAAAACTGTAAATTAAATATACTTTAGTTTAAAAAAAAAAGGATGAGTGGAGTAGGAAATGGCAACCCACTCCAGTATTCTTGCCTGGAGAAGCCCATGGACACAGGAGCCTGGCAGACTACAATCCATAGGGTTGCAAAGAATCGGACACAACTGAGGGAATTCAGCACTTATAATTAAGTGTTCCTTTACTATTAAAAGTCTTCCCTTGTGGCTTAGCTGGTAAAGAATCTGCCTGCAATGCGGGAGACCTGGGTTTGTTCCCTGGGTTGGGAAGATTCCCTGGAGAAGGGAAAGGCTACCCACTCCAGTATTCTGGCCTGGAGAATTCCATGGACTGTATAGACCATGGGGTCACAAAGAGACATGACTCTTTGTGACCCCATTTTACTATTCAAATTTTATTATCCTTCATTTTATTAGTGGTCCTTGAGCAGCTCTGAACGTTTGGAAATTGGGTGTTGAAGGAAGGTAAAGTAGAATATTTTGATCCGACTGGAGACTTTGAAATACTAGATAGTAAATGTGATCATCCTCCTTTGACCTTCAGCTCAAATATCTCCCTGAAAATAATGCATTCAGGTTCAGAGGAAGCTTAGAGACGGCACTTTAAATGTCACATTGTAGTACTTATAAAATGAAAAGGAGGTAATTTCGGCTTTAAAAAACAAAACAAAACCAAAAAATGGCTGGGGACTTCCCTGACGGTCCAGTGGTTAGGGCTCCAGGCTCTCACTGCCAAGGGCCCAAGTTTCATTCCTGGTGGAGGAACTAAGATCCCAAAAGCCACTCAGAGTAGCCAAAAATAAAAATAAAAAACTGTTGCCCTTATTATTATTATTTGCTTGTTTTTATTTACAATGACATGGGACTTTTTGAAAGTGAAAGTCGCTCAGTCGTGTCCCACTCTTTGGGACCCCATGGACTATGCAGTCCATGGAATTCTCCAGGCCAGAATACTGGAGTGGGTAGCCTTTCCCTTCTCCAGGGGATCTTCCCAACCCAGGGATTGAACCTAGGTCTCCTGCATTGCAGGCAGATTCTTTACCAACCGAGATATCAGGGAAGCCCATATTGGACTTTTGAAGTTGAAGTATAGTTGACTTACAAAGCTGTGCCAGTTTCCAGGTATGCCACAGCGGCTCAGTGACTTTAGACAGCACAAAACGATCACCAAGCTAAGTCCACTTACTGCGTGCCACCCTACAAGGTTATCACCATCTTACTGACTACATTTACCACGCTGTGCATCACATCACTGTGAATTATTTATGTACAGGAGGAAGTTGGTTCCTATTAATCTCCCTCCTCTATTTTACTCATTCTCCCACCTCCTGGGTTTGATGGTACTATTATTTCTTTTTTTAACTTCTTCAGTTTTATTGTACATACATGTCAATCTTTTTTTTTTCCCATTGTGGACGGAGTTTAATAATTTTTTTTTTAAAGTTGGATTGAAGTATAGTTGATTTCCAATGGTGTGTTAATTTCTGCTCTACAGCAAAGTGACTCAGTTATACGTAAATGTATTCTTTTTCATATCCCTTTCCATTGTAGTTTATCACAGAATATTGACTATAGTTTCCCTGCCCTATACAATTGGAGAAGGCAATGGCACCCCACTCCAGTACTCTTGCCTGGAAAATCCCATGGATGGAGCAGCCTGGTAGGCTGTAGTCCAGCAAATTCCCTTTCACTTTTCACTTTCATGCATTGGAGAAGGAAATGGCAACCCACTCCAGTGTTCTTGCCTGGAGAATCCCAGGGACAGGGGAGCCTGGTGGGTTTCCGTCTATGGGGTCGCACAGAGTCAGACACGACTGAAGCGACTTAGCAGCAGCAGCCCTATACAATAGGACCTTGCTGTTTATGCTGTATTATTTAAGAGTCAAAAGAAACAGTAATTATGTGAAATGATGAAGGTGTTAAATAACCCTATTGTGGTAATCATTTCACAATATATATAAAATCATCACACTGGAGACTAAACTCACACCATGTTACATGTCAACTATATCTCAATAAAGCTGGAAGAAAAAATAAAACACTTGGAAAAGAGGCCCAATCCCTTTTATTTTAAAATGTTCCTCAGTGAGAACCAAGGTTAGATATGCATCACTAAGCACTCACTCACTTTTTAGGTTGTTTTTTTTTTTTAATACCCTCTTGGGGGGTTTCATATTTTGTCAACTTGAAGATTTGATGTGATCTCAATTATTTAAATTTCCCCCAGGGTGTTTTTTTTTTTTTTTAAGAGTCTTACTTTGTTTTTAAAAAATCTACACAATTAGAAAAGAAATTGTAAATAATGAATAAAATCAAAGAGGCAAGACAGAACCTGCTGCAGAGTGCCTTCCTGTCTGAAACTCTCTATGGTTTGGAATAAACTCTGACCTCAGCCACGAACCCAGTCAGGTCACTTGGACACGGCTAGGATCCACGGGCCACCAGACAAGGGACACCACTTACAACAGCCTTCTTCGTCCGAGCCATTCTCGCAGTCCACCTGGCCATCGCATCTCCAGGACCCCGAAATGCAGCGGTTGACACGGCCCCCACAGCTGAAGTCCCCCATCTTGCAGGTGACAGACTCTATGGGAGAAACAGAACTGAACCGTAACGCAGAGGGAAGAATGCCTTGCCACTCCGAGCTCTGCAAGGGAAGAACCCAGAGTTTTCTGATAGGAGATTCAGGCTCACTTTTCTGGGCCAAAATGAAGGAAATTTAATGGAACTTATTAAAAATTAGTTGCTGAGGACTTCCCTGGGAGTCCAGTGGCAAAGACTTCCATGCTCCCAATGCAGGGGGCCTGGGTTCAATCCCTGGTCAGGGAACTAGATACCACATACCACAGCTAAAGATCCCGCATGCCACAAGGAAGACTGAAGGTCTTGCATGCTGCACTTAAGACCCAGTGCAGAAAAATAATTTTTTTTTTAAGTTAGATGCCAGGTGTTGCAAAGATTTTGGAATGAGATAAAAGTGGTGGTTGCAAAGCACTGGGAATATATTAATGCTACTAAACTGGTCACTTTTTTTTAATTTAAAATTTTGGGGTGGCTTTTTAAAAAAATCGAAGCATAATTGATTTACAATGTTGTGTTAATTTCAGGTGTACAGCAAAGTGACTCAGTTATACATGTGTGTGTGTGTATATATGTATATATTTTCTTTTTCAGATTCTTTTCCATTATAGGTTATTACAAGATATTGAATATAGTTCCCTGGGCTATACAGTAGGTCCTTGTTGATTATCTATTTTATATATAGTAGTATGCACCTGTTAATCCCAAATTCCTATTTTATTCCTACCCCCAATGGCCTAATTCAGTGGTTAGGACTCTTAAGCTTCCACTGCAGCTGTTATGGGTTCGATCCCTGGTTGGGAAGCTAAGATCCCACAAGCCACCTGGAGTGGCCAAGAAAACAAAAAACAAACACACAAAAAGGCTAATTTGTGAGACTTCCCTGGCAGTCCAATGGTTAAGACTTTGCCTTCTAACATGGGGTGAAGGTTCGATCCTGGTTGGGAAGCTAAGACCCCCATGCCTCGAAGCCAAAAACCTAAATCATTAAGAAGCAATATTATAACAAATTCAATCAAGACTTTAAAAATGGTCCACCAAAAAAAAAAAATCTTAAAAAAGGGCTAATCTGTGTAACATGAACCTCAATGAAAAAAAAAAGAGGAAAGGAAACTTTAAAGGAAAGTTCCAATAATATCGTCTCTGTGTGCATGCTAAGCGTTTCAGTCTTGTCCAGTTCTTTGCGACCCCAAGGTCTATAACTCGCCAAGCTCCTTTGTCCATGGAAGAATACTAGGCAAGAATACTGGAGTGGAGTGCTCTACCCTCCTCCAGGGGATCTTCCCAACCCAGGGATCAAATCCGAGTCTTTTACATCTCCTGCATTGCAAGTGGATTCTTTACCTCTGACCCACCTGGAAAGCCCAATATCTTCTCTGCCCATCTCCTAATTCATAGAAGAATACATTAGTATGCTTGTCAATTTCTACCACGTCTGTCACCCGCTATCATCAAATCACTTTGCCATCCAACAGAAATTAACATGTTGAAAATTAACATTGAAAATGTTTAAGTGTAACACAACTATACTTAGATTTTAAAAAAAAAAGGAGTTAAAAAGAAAAGGTTAGGACACACGTCACGTCCAAAGGCGGGGAGAAACTCACTGCACGTCTCCTGGGATTCATCAGAGCCGTCTTGGCACTCGGCGGTCCCATCACAAACCCACTTATAGGAGATGCATTTCCCATCTTGGCACTGAAACTCGTTTCTCCCACAGTTGTCTTCCACTAAAGAGAAGGAAAGGAGAAGGAAGAATCAAGGCTGGGATCACAAAATGACCCAATTCTTTGTGTCTCTTTCCTGCCAAGTGAAGAATGAACCAGAAATACAATCCTACTGCAGCAGTCAGGTCTCCAGGAAATCAAACATACACCACAACTAAACCGAGTGAACCAAAAGTGTAGTGGAGGATGCGAAGGACACTTCCTAAAAAGAGATGCATCCCCAGTGTGAGATTCTGACATCATGGTTGGTGAGTCCAAAGTGTGGATCCACTGGGCGATGGGGACAAAATATTAGAACCTGGGTGCACATTACCAAAGAAAAGGACATGAATTAGCATGTCACAAACCTGTACTGGAGACAGTACTAAGGAAAATTGAGACTGCAGAAGCATTAAGCTGGAGGAAAACTTGAAAAGCTTTCTCCAGTAGGTAGAAAGGAACTAAAGAGATAAAAATTGGGACTTCTCTCATGGTTCTGTGGTTAAGAACCTACCTTACAGTACAGGGGACACAGATTTGATCCCTAGTTGGGGAACTAAGATCCCACCTGCCACTGGGCAACTAAGCTCGTGCACCCCAAGAAGCCCACATGATGCAGCTGAGACCCAGCACAGCCCCCACAAAAAGGGTATATAAGTTATGAGAAATGATTAATGTAGAGGTCAGACAGCAGAGATCCAGCAGAGAAGATAATCATATAACTAAATTTCAGATCTAAAGAAGTGGGTTGTTGCTGTTCAGTCGCTGAGTTGTGTCCAACTCTTTTTGACCCTGTGGACAGCAGCATACCAGGCTTCCTTGTCCTTCACTGTCTCCCGGAGTGGGGGCTACTCTCTAGCTGTGGTGCTCTGGCTTCTCATTGTGGAGCGTCTCTTGTGGCAGAGCACAGGCTCCAGGCCCACAGGCTTCAGTAGTTGTGCTGCACGGGCTTAGTTGCTCCGAGGCATGTGAGATCTTCCCGGACCAGGAATCGAAATTGTGTCTCCTGCATTGGCAGGCAGATTCTTTAGTCCTGAGCCACCAGGGAAGCCCCTCTAAAATACACGACTTTTACACCTTGTGGCTCAGATGGTAAAGAATCTGCCTGCAATTCGAGAGACCTGGGTATGATCCCTGGGTGGGGAGGATTCCCAGGAGGAGGGCAAGGCAACCCACTCCAGTATTCTTGCCTGGAGAATCCCCATGGACAGAGGAGGTTGGCGGGCTACAGTCCATGGGGTTGCAAAGAGTCAGACACGACTGAGCGACCAAGCACACAAAGAGAGCAAAATAATACTGACTGCATTTAGTTTTAGGTATCATGCTTTGATTCAGGGGCATTGCTACGTGTGAGCTATGATCAAAGCAAACTTTTATTGTGAAAGTTGCTCATTCCGACTCTTTGTGACCCCGTGGACTATACAGTCCATGGAATTCTCCAGGCCAGAATACTGGAGTGGGTCAGTCATTTCAGTCACTCAGTTGTGTCAGACTCTTAGGGACCCAACGGACTGCAGCACACCAAGCTTCCAATAAACTTTTATTGGTTGGTAATAAAATTGGTATTACTCCTTTAATCTTTAAATATAAACTTTGATCCCCTTCATAATCTAAAGTAACACAGTTAATAAAAATTATGATCCAGTTTATCTCAGGATACGGAAATAAGACCAAGAAGGAAGAAGCTAGCAGAAATTTCCTCATGAGTCAGATATTCTGAAGGCAAATGATATGTAAAATATAAGTTCGGGCTGATGGCTACGTTTATTATATTTTTCACTACGTTTGTAAGAAGAACTGTTTTTTATCACTTTATTTTGAATGTTGAGTGAAACAAACAAAAAAAATAGTTTAATAGTTTGCACAAAATGTATTCATTTGCTCATTTTGCACAAAGGCAATTAATGAACTCTTCATGCACAAGGCAGAAACTATGTCTCCAGAATTAGTCCATTCCTGGGAGAAACTTCCAGACAAAGAGATCCTTGATCCTTGAATGATTCTTCTTATGCAAGAAGTCTCTTCTTCCTTCATTCTGCATATGGGAGAAGATTCAAGATCTTACATGCTTTGTGTCTTTTTATGTATTCAGATTTTCCCCCCTTGATATTCTCTTTAAGTGGACTTTCTGGGTGGCTCAGATGGTAAAGAATATATGCCTGCAATGTACGAGACACAGGAGACTTGGGTTTGATCCCTGGGTCAGGAAGATCCCCTGGAGGAGGAAATGGCAACCGACTCCAGTATTCTTGCCTGGAGAATCCCATAGACACAGGAGCTGGGTGGGCTACAGTCCATGGGATTGCAAAGAGTTGGACATGGCTGAGCACGCATGCATGTACATTCTCTTTAAACACTCAGTAGATGTGGTGCACAGGATTAGTTGCTCCGTGGCATGTGGGATCATCCTAGACCAGGGCTCCAACCAATGTCCCTTGCATTGCAAGGTGGATTCTTAAACACTGGAGCACCAGGGAAGTTTGAGACCTTCAAGTTTTAACTGAGCACATTACCCAAGGGAGGATCTATAATTTCCCAGCTTCCTTTGCAGCCAGGTGTGGCCATGGGACCAAGTTTAAGCTAATGAGCTGTGAGTGAAAGTAAATGTGCAAACTTCACGACCTTAGAGGGTGGCACTGACAAGTTGATTCCTACTAGTGAGCATTTTGCCCCTCTTAACCTCAACGTACAAGATAAAAACTGACCTAATTAGATATGGTGGAAGGTCAAGCCATAAAAATAAGAATGATCAAAGGCACTCTTTGAAGTATGGCTCCCTGTGTCCAATTGCTAATCATCAGCCTTGCCCTTAACGCTCGGCAATAAAAAAAACCGAAATAATGCAATTTGCAGCAACATGGATAAACCTGGAGATTATCATACTAAGTGAAGTAAGCCAGGTAGAGAAAGATGAATATTATACAATATCATTTATATGTGGAATCTTAAAAAAAAAAAAGATACAAATGAACTGATTTAAAACAGAAATTAGACCCACAGACATAGAGAACAGATTATGGTTGTCAAAGAGGAAAGAAGTGAGGGACAGATAAATTAGGAAATTGAGATGGACACATACACGCTACTATATATAAAATAGATAACCAACAAAGACCTCCTGTGTAGCACAGGGAACTATATACTCAATTATCTTGTAATAATGTGTAAGGGAAAAGAAACTGAAAAAGAATCTGAATCACTGAAACTAACACAACATTGTAAATCAAATATACTTTACTATATATATATATATATATATATACACGTTACTTCATACATAGAGATATAAAGGAAAAAAAAACCTTGCCCTCACTACATCATGATTTGAGATTTTTAACTATAGTAGGAAGCCATTGCAAATAACAAGATATTTTAAAATGTGCGTTCGATTTTTATCTCACCTTTTTAACATATCTGGTTTTCTATATAATTATGGTTTTTAATGTACACCAGATGATAGCATAGTTATATGACAAATAATTTTATTAAGGAGAACATGCTGGATCTGGTAAAAAAAATTTCACAACCTCAGATCCCAAACCTCTGCAGTCCCTTCTGGTACAACGCCCCCTCCTAACTCCCTCCTCTTTGCTTGGTTAACAGTTCAGCTTCGAAGCTAACCTTCCCCAAAACTGGGTTTAGCAGCCCATGGACTTCCCAGGTGGCGCTGGTGGTAAAGAACCCACCTGCCAATGCAGGAGATGGTAAGAGTCACTGTTCGATCCCTGGGTCAGAAAGATCTCCTGCAGGAGGGCATGGCAACCCACTCCAGGATTCTTGCCTGGAGAATCCCATGGACAGAGGAGCCTGGCAGGCTACAGTCCATGGGGTCGCAAAGAGTTGGACACAACTGGAAGTGATTTAGCACGCACGCATGCAAGAGCTCTTAAAACACCCATTTCTTACTCCTAACATACAAGATGGAAATCATTTGTTTACCGAGTCCCCCAGCCTAGATTTAAACTCCTGGAGAGTAAGGAATGTCTTTTTCTTCCTTTCAGCGTGAAACCATCAGAGCCCAAGGCCTGAGTCAAAACAAGATTTGTTGAGCTGTTATGCCCCAGTCAGAGACAGGTCCATCATATTACTACTGGGCAAAGATTTTGGAAAAGCGGAACTCTTCTAGTTCCATCTCTTCGGAGGGCAACAGGGCAGAATCTGTCAAATTTTAAAGTGCAAAGTCCCCGGGACCCAGAAGAATTATTAACACAGATGTATAACAATGTCAAGTTCAAAAAGGTCCAAAGCTTTTTTTCCCCCACTGAGCAGTGTGGTTTGTGGGATCTTAATTCCTCGACCAGGAATCAAGCTTCTGCCCCCTACAGTGGAAGCTCGGAGTCCTAACCACTGGACAGTCAGGGAATTCCCTGTCCGGTTTCTTTTGCTCGAGTACATACTATTCATGTGCCGTTCTAGCTCAGGCACAACTAACCGATAATGATAGAAACTGGGCTTTCCTGGTGGCTGAGAAGTAAAGAATCTGCCTGCAATGCAGGAGACACGGTTTGATCCCTGGGTCGGGAAAATCCCCTGGAGAAGGAACTGGCAACCCACTCCAGTATTCTTGCCCGGAGAATCCCATGGACAGAGCAGCCTGGTGGGTCCATGGGCTTGAAAAGAGTCGGCACAACTGAGTGACTAACACTTTCACTTTTCGCAATGACAGAAATCAGATTAGAGGTGCCTCTGGTCTGTGTCTGGCAGGTGAGTAAGCTGAAGAGAGCCGGGAACTTCCTGGGGGGAGAGAAGTCCTCTAGGTCCTAATGAGAGGTGGCTACATGGAAGTAGATGTCTATCACAACTCACTGAACTCTTATCTGTCGATTCTATAGTATGTTAATTGCACCTTTCATTCAAAAGAAACAAATTCTGGGTCTTCAAAGCTCATTGTCCAGTGTTCCTGCCCAGAGGAACAGTCGGGTGAGATTAGGAGAGAGATGAGTGGAGGGGTGGAGGAGGCTATAGGTGATAAAGAGAGAAATACATACAAGGAGTGTTTAGAAGCATCAACAGAACTTGGTAACTGAACTTACAAAGAGACCAGGCTGGAGGTAACCCCAGTGGAGAGCTCAGGAGATTCAAATGATCTGAGCTCTAGAACCTGCTGCTATCAGAAGACAGACTGATAATGTAGCCCAGCTACTGATCCAGACAGGACATCGCCCTCTGAGGTGCCTCTGCAATGTACCCCACACCCACTGATTCACAGCTGAATCATGATTATGCCTGAAAAAGGAAATGACTCATTTCTGGCTTCCCACATGGGGTGGGTAAAAAGCAATCAAAATTCCAGGACTCTCAGAAAAAAAAAGTAAAAAAAAAAAAAAGGAAGTTCAGGCAAGGGGCATTCTCTACAGAGGAGGAGGATTCTGGAGGAGGAACTTCGCCATCTGCTCTCCCAGCCAGGAGATGGCAGTTTCAATCATCGCTAATCCACTTTGCCCAAGGAACCATCTCACATGCAGAATGTGCTACTGGAAAGGCTAAAAATATTAAACCATCTTGAAAGTGCAAAAATGAAAGTGTTAGTCGCTCAGTCGTGTCCAACTCTTTTGCAACGCCGTGAACTGTACCCCACCAGGCTCCTGTATCCATAGGATTCTCCAGGCAAGAATACTGGAGGGAGTTGCCATTTCCTTTTCCAGGGGATCTTCTCGACCCAGGAATCAAACCCAGGTCTCCTGCATTGCAGCCAGATTCTTTACCGTCTGAGCCACCAGGGAAACCCTACTGGAAGGGCTAGAAACATTAAACCATCTTCAGTTAGGTTCAGTTCAGTCACTCAGTCATGTCCGACTCTTTGCGACCCCATGAATCGCAGCATGCCAGGCCTCCCTGTCCATCACCAACTCCCAGAGTTCACTCAGACTCATGTCCATTGAGTCAGTGATGCCATCCAGCCATCTCATCCTCTGTCGTCCCCTTCTCTTCCTGCCCCCAATCCCTCCCAGTATCAGAGTCTTTTCCAATGAGTCAACTCTTCACATGAGGTGGCCAAAGTACTGGAGTTTCAGCTTTAGCATCATTCCTTCCAAAGAAATCCCAGGGCGGATCTTCTCTGGTGGTCTTCTGCACTCTGCACTCCCAATGCAGGGGCGCTGGGTCTGATCCCTGGTTGGGGAACTAAGATCCCACATTCTGCAACTAGGCCCATGTGCCACAAACTAGAGAGCCCCCACCTCGCAACAAAGATCCAGCATAGCCAAAAATAAAACTTACAGTAATAACAAAAGTAAGAGAGAAAGAATAACAACCCCCTTCCCTGGACACCAACGAGCCCTCCCCTGGGCAGCAGTTAATCAAATATTTTCTTGTCATAGATGGCTGAAGACCCTACCAACAAGAAGACCCTACTACTACATATTTCTACCTGAACAGCTGTTCATCCAACAGCTGGCCATCAGCTGTAACATCTGAATGAAGAGTGAATGGATTTCACCATTACCGACAGCAGTCAGCTGGGAAATGTCTCATGGCCTTGCTTATATGGCCGAGGATAAGGGACAGTGAGCACCCAGGAGAGCACCTCAGGATGGGTGTCCCGGCAGTGGGCAACCCCCACCTGAGCGAGGAGTCAGAACTAGTCCTATTTCAAACACCACAGCCCAAAGAAACAAGCAGCTCTTTCTTATTTCCTCCCAGTTCCACAAGCAAGGTTTGGGTTTTGTATGTCAGTTTCAGTTGAATTTCAGCAAATGCAAACCAGAGCACTACATCCCATAACTCCTCATACTGCTGCTGCTGCTGCTGCTAACTCACTTCAGTCGTGTCCGACTCTGTGCGACCCCATAGATGGCAGCCCACCAGGCTCCCCCGTCCCTGGGATTCTCCAGGCAAGAACACTGGAGTGGGTTGCCATTTCCTTCTCCAATGCATGAAAGTGAAAAGTAAAAGTGAAGTCGCTCAGTCATGTCTGACCCTCAGCAACCCCATGGACTGCAGAGCCTTCCAGGCTCCTCTGTCCATGGGATTTTCCAGGCAAGAGTACTGGAGTGGGTTGCCATTGCCTTCTCCTCCTCATACTATGCTATGCTATGCTATGCTAAGTCACTTCAGTCGTGTCCGACTCTGTGTTACTCCATAGACGGCAGCCCACCAAGCTTCCCCGTCCCTGGGATTCTCCAGGTAAGAACACTGGAGTGGGTTGCCATTTCCTTCTCCAATGCATGAAAGTGAAAAGAGAAAGTGAAGTCGCTCAGTCGTGTCCGACTCTTAGCAACCCTATGAACTGCAGCCTACTAGGCTCCTCTGTCCATGGGATTTTCCCGGCAAGAGTACTGGAGTGGGGTGCCATTGCCTTCTCCGCCTCCTCATACTGGGGATGCCTAAAATTACATACGCAACACACGCCCTCCTCCGCAAAAAAAGAAAGCAATCGAAACTCTAGCCTTTAGACCTCTCCTGTCACGGGTGAGGAATCAGAAACAAGGTTATCGAAACAGAAAAGGAGAATATACATTTCTGCTTTTTCTCCAGTACACATAATGAGGTGGTAAATGCTTTCAAGGTTTTCCTTCCGCGGATACTGAAGATAGTGGTTGTTCAAGAAAACCAAAATAATACATGGAGGGGATTCCCTGGTGGTTCCGAGGTTAGGACTCAGTGCTTTCACTGCCAAGGCCTGGGTTCAACCCCTGGCCAGGGTACTAAGATCCTACAAGTCGAGAGGCATGGACAAAATAAAATTAAAAAATAAATACTTGGAATCATTTTCTTGAAAAAGAAATGGCCTGGGTCTTCCCTGGCGATCTAGTGGTTGGGACCTCGCTTTCCAGTGCAAAGATACCAAAGGCCTCAGAGCCAAAAAACCAAAACATAAAACAGAAGCAACATCATAACCAATTCAATAAAGACTTTCAAAATAAGATGTTCCACACCAAAAAAATCTTAAAAAAAAAAAAAGAAAAAAATGTCTGAAGCTAAGAGACTTAGCAGAAAATGAATGAAAAATCCTTTTGCCAGTGCTCTTTTCCACAAGAGGGACCACCAAGATATTTTCCCCAGAGGTGATCTCCGTGGTAGTTTGTCGTCTGCTCCTTTGAGGGAGGGGTAGCCAGTTTCTATCTCTGTTCACTGCTGACTACGTGCATGGTGTCTTAGCAACACATGGTTACTTGCTAGACAGCGGAGCAGAGTGTGGATGCTGTTAATGTACTGAATGTGGAATGTGAAAGGCAATCAAAGCACTGAGCAAAAAAGGTATCTAGAATTGGGTCTTATTAGGGGAGGAACCCTTGGAGAAGGCAATGGCACCCCACTCCAGTACTTTTGCCTGGAAAATCCCATGGATGGCGGGGCCTGGTGGGCCGCAGCCCAAGGGGTCGCCGGGAGTCGGACACGACTGAGCGACTTCGCTTTCACTTTTCACTTTCATGCTTTGGAGAAGGAAATGGCAACCCACTCCAGTGTTCTTGCCTGGAGAATCCCAGGGACGGGGGAGCCTGGTGGGCTGCCGTCTATGGGGTCACACAGAGTCGGACACGACTGAAGTGACTTAGCAGCAGCAGGGGAGGAACCCTACAGATATGAGCAGGAATGCCCTAGAAAGACAGCATGAGGCAGACAGCTCAGAAACATTCTCCCTATCTTTAGTGAGTGTTGCCCTGAAAGATAAATATGCCTGACAATGACCAGTGAATCCCCCTGGGGCTTGTTGTTAAAGCAGTTGTTGTTTAATCACTAAGTTGTATCTGACTCTTCCCGATCTCATGGACTGCAGCATGCCAGGCTCCTCTGTCCTCTGCTATCTTCCGGAATTTGCTCAGATTCATGTCTGTTGAGTCAGTGATGCTATCTAACCATCTTATCCTCTGTTAAAGCAGACACAACTTAGGGGAACACTCTACTTTCTGAGTTTGGGTGTGTCCCTGGCATATTTGATACCCTACATACAACTGTCAATTAACTGACTTTGATTTGGCTAAAGGAAAGAAAGCAAGCAGCTAAGATTCCAATTACTACCATTCCCAAAGTAAACAGACAAGAAATTCCCGCTCCCTTGGGGCAAACTGGAGTAGCCAGGGCTGCTACAAATGTCTATCATTAAGTTAACAGCAGAGTAGATACTTAGTGGAATACACAGCAGAATACTGGAGTGGGTTGCCATGTCCTTCTCCAGGGATCTTCCGGACCCAGGGATCAAACTCAGGTCTCCCACACTGCAGGCAGATATTTAGTAGCTGTCCACTCACTCTCAGGAGTCTGGGGAACACACCCAGACTCAGAGCCTCCTTGAGAACCAAAATACATGATTTCCTCAAGCTGCCCAGTGAAAAAGGAAACTGAAGCAACATATCTTGCTCAATGAAACTTCACTGCCATTAATATCCTCTTAGGGAAGGAGTGGATCTGTGTGTGAAATACAGGCTCATCAACTGTCTCTTTTCCAAGCCACCATCCCTCTGCTTCACACAACCCAATGGCTGAATTATTACAATAACCCTCTGCCATGTGGCTGAAATTCTCCTTCCTTTCCTCCCAGAGGAAACTGTGATGTGTGTGTCTGATTCCAAGAGTTCAAAGGTCTCCGCTCAAAGCCACCCCTCCCCCCCATTAAAAAAAAAAAGCTTCCTGCATCCTGTTCATGGGACAATTTCAATACTTTTCTAGGCCCAGATGGTTGTTAAGCTGGAAAAGGACCATTTCCTTATTATCCAGGGCGAGGTCAAATGTCTCTCTCAGCCACTGGATAACTCAGGATGTTGCACCAACTAGCCTCTTGCCCAATTCTAAAATTCAAGCCCCTTAAAATGAAAGGTTGTCATGTTGTCATGAGAGCAGTTCAACTGAACTCATTTTAGCACCTATGAACAGACAAGGCAACCCCAAAGGGGTCCATTCGGTCCCAACTCTCGGTCCCTGCCCAGGCACGGATGAAAGTCTCCGTTAAGTGCCCTTCACGTCCGATCCGGGAAGGACTGGAGTTTCTAGGCAACGTTTCAGACTGGGAAGGGACTGAGGCCTTGGAGGTGGCCTGGGGGTCACGTCTGCGAACTGGTCCCAGTCGGGCGGGTCGGAGAAGCTCCTGAGGACAAAGTGGGTACGAAGGCATCACTGCAGACAGAGGAGGAAACAGGCCTTGGCCGAGCGGGGCTCAAGCGTTCGGCCGGCACGCTTGCAGAGCTTCTCCAGGGGCCCGGGACTTGGCGCAGCATTTGTGACGGGAGCCCCAAATGACCCGAGGAATCGCCTTCGACATCCTCACGGAGACCTAGCGAGGCGCGAGGCGTGCGCCAGCCCCGCCCCACGCCGCCCGGGCCTCAAAAACCACCGCCTCCCATTGGCCAAGGGGTGCGGCTCGAGGCTCGCCTGTTCGAATGGCGTCCAATGGGAGCTCGGGGGAGGGCCCACAGGGCTGAAGGCGGGGCTGGAGGAGGTGGCTAAGGACGGAAGCTTGGTGAAGGTTAGAAGAGTCCCGCTCCGTTTCGAGGGGCAGCAGCGCCCTTGGGAAGCACAAAGCCAACTTGACCGCCGCCGTAACCCCTGAGGGTGAAACGATGTGAGGGAGCGCCCGTAGGGCCTCCAGGCTGAGCAGCCCGTTTTCGGGCCCGTCTCACCCCTGGAATAACTCTGGGAGGGAGTACCTCCTCCTAAAGCGTACCCGGCTCTAAGAAAAGGAGAGTGGTCCCCCATTGGGGGGATACTTGTGGGGAAAGCCGCGTCGCGTTTCCCTCCCAGACCCCTCAGACACCTATCCCCCAAACCCTTTTCCCAATGCAGCCATTGGGGAAGGACTTTGTGCCATTTTCCCACGTCTTCCATGGACTGAATGATTTTTCATTTTCTCTCCCGCCGGCCCCCCAAAATACCAAGGGGCTCCCCAAATTCAGGAGCTCACCCCTATCCCGCGCGGGCTTCCGGAGCCAGACTTACCTGCAGCCTCCCCCACAGCGATGAGCAGGGCGATGGCCCAGCGCAGCCCCCAGCCCGCAAGCCTCATGATCCCAGCCTCCGCTTGTCACGCCCCGGCCCAGGCCGCTGTCCGCTCGCAGTGACCGCTCTGGAAACCCGGGCTTCGCGCGGCCCGGACGCGACTGCACGCGGGGCGTCAGTCATTTGCACCATTTCTATGTGAGGTTTCCCGGAGAGGGAGGAGTTTGCAGTGGGGTGATTTTCAAATATCTTCACCTCACTGTGGGAGGAGGAGTTTGGAGAGGAGGAGTTTCAAACGGCCGATGTGACATGGGCTCCTTAACCCATGAAGCCCTGACTCAGATTCCAGTTCTTTCCAAAGCTGGTCTTGGACAGGCTGCAGGGTTTGTGGCAGGAAGAGCTGAGCCGCCTCCATGCCCACCCTCAAAATGAAATCCCACATCTCCTTTAAATTTCTCTCAAATTTTGATTGTTATATTCTCTTTGGTGCCCAGAGAAGATTCTATCTGCCCTTCCTAATTGTCTAATTGGCCAATGACATCTCCCCTCGGACTCAAAACCAAAAACTAGAGATGTTGGAAACTTAGCCCCACCCCTTTTCTCTACTTGCCTTCTCCTTTCTAGGAATTGTTTATAGATTTTAACTGTTTCATCATATATAGTTTTAGAGGGTTCTTCCAAATTGCCCCATAAAACAGTTATCAGTGATGCATTTAAATAAAATCATCACAAAAGTACAGGCAAAGACTGATTTTGTTTTGTGGGATCCAGCACTTGGATGAATTATGGGCCAAAACATCTCCGAAATCAACTGACCTCATACCTGGGGTCTGGACATAAATATTGATTTATCTTATTCAGAGAAAGGGTTGAACAAACAGAGTGGCCACTTCCTCTCCCCAAAGCCAAATCAAAACAAACTAGAGATTTCAGAGCTGAACCTGAATGCCTAAACCACCAAGAGCTGATGGTGAACAGCTTTTAAGAATCAGGGTGTCTCTTTGGTGGAGATTCATGAACTTGCCATGGTCCCTTGCCAAAAAGCCCTCCTACAAAGGGTCTGGCAGTTTGGAAGGGTTCTCTCCGGATAAGCAGAGTTCTCTGAGGTTTTACAAACTGAGCTTGGCAGGCGTACTAACCTCTCAGCAGGCTTTCGGAGAAACGCAGGAGAGAAGGCAGAAAAGAGGCAGAGAGGAGATAATTGAACTCTCAGAAAGAAAAACAGTGATTAATCCAGAAGAAACTTATAAACAGTGTCTGGAAGTATAGAGCCCCAGCTTCTGAATCATACAGAATTTGGGCGAGTCACTTAGCTTTGCCAATTAAAAAAATGGGACATTGGGACTTGCCTCGTGGTCAAGTGGTTAGGACACCATGTTTTCACTGCAGAGGGAGTGGGTTCCATACCTGGTCAGGGAAGTAAGATCCCATAAGCTTCAAGGCAGCGGATGAGAGGGCAGGGTGGGGGAAGGAGACAAAATAAAAACCAGGGGCAAAGTAATGCCTACTTCCCTTACTTGGCAGGTTCAGTGTCAGGGTCAAAATGAAATCATGAATAATCTTACCTGCAGAAATTGACAAGGATGGGCAAGTTCTGGGACTTGCAACATTTATGAATGTGTCACCCTCCATTCCATTCCTTATAACATATTAACATATGCTCCTCTTTTTCCCCCCTCAAAGGCAGGAGCACTAGGTTTGATTTCCCTTCTGAAAATTTACAAGACCTCACAGACTCAGTTTCTGTTGCGAGCTCAGCTTTCTCTGATCCATCTGGTGGTAGGTGACTTATTCTGCCCAACAGCCCTGGAAAGGGTTACCAGGAAGAGACTGTCTTCCAGAGAGGACTTAGCTTACTTAACATGTGTTCAGAGCTAGTTGTATGGAGATACAGGGACAGGCCTGGAAAAGGGCTACAAAAACCCTGAAAAGAACATTCCTGGAGGTCTCAAGCCTGGGCAAGAATTCTGGGATGGTTTTACCCAGGTCTGCCTTTGATCTGTCTGCAGAAATCTCAAGGTACTTTCTGTTCCTGCCACATAAGCATATATTGCCCTGAGAATGGAGTCACACTGTTTAAATTTCTCTACTTCTTGGAGCCTCCATATGCTCTACTGTAACTTACTCAGGGTTCTTGTGACGATTAAGTAAATATATATATATATATATATATATATATATATATATATGCTGGTGTCTGGGGAGGCCTTACAAATAGCTGTGAAAAGAAGAGAAGCGAAAACCAAAGGAGAAAAGGAAAGATATAAGCATCTGAATGCAGAGTTCTAAAGAATAGCAAGAAGAGATAAGAAAGCCTTCTTCAGTGATCAATGCAAAGAAATAGAGGAAAACAATAGACTGGGAAAGACTAGAGATCTCTTCAAGAAAACTAGAGATACCAAGGGAACATTTCATGCAAAGATGGGCTCAATAAAGGACAGAAATGGTATGGACCTAACAGAAGCAGAAGATATTAAGAAGAGATGGCAAGAATACACAGAAGAACTGTACAAAAAAGATCTTCATGACCCAGATAATCACGATGGTGTGATCACTGACCTAGAGCCAGACATCCTGGAATGTGAAGTCAAGTGGGCCTTAGAAAGCATCACTATGAACAAAGCTAGTGGAGGTGATGGAATTCCAGTGGAGCTATTTCAAATCCTGAAAGATGATGCTGTGAAAGTGCTGCACTCAATATGCCAGCAAATTTGGAAAACTCAGCAGTGGCCACAGGACTGGAAAAGGTCAGTTTTCATTCCAATCCCAAAGAAAGGCAATGCCAAACAATGTTCAAACTACCGCACAATTGCACTCATCTCACACGCTAGTAAAGTAATGCTCAAAATTCTCCAAGCCAGGCTTCAGCAATACGTGAACCATGAATTTCCTGATGTTCAAGCTGGTTTTAGAAAAGGCAGAGGAACCAGAGATCAAATTGCCAACATCCGCTGGATCATGGAAAAAGCAAGAGAGTTCCAGAAAAACATCTATTTCTGCTTTATTGACTATGCCAAAGCCTTTGACTGTGTGGATCATAATAAACTGTGGAAAATTCTGAAAGAGATGGGAATACCAGACCACTTGATCTGCCTCTTGAGAAATCTGTATGCAGGTCAGGAAGCAACAGTTAGAACTGGACATGGAACAACAGACTGGTTCCAATAGGAAAAGGAGTACGTCAAGGCTGTATATTGTCACCCTGCTTATTTAACGTCTATGCAGAGTACATCATGAGAAATACTGGGCTGGAAGAAACACAAGCTGGAATCAAGATTGCCGGGAGAAATATCAATAACCTCAGATATGCAGATGACACCACCCTTATGGCAGAAAGTAAAGAGGAACTAAAAAGCCTCTTGATGAAAGTGAAAGTGGAGAGTGAAAAAGTTGGCTTAAAGCTCGACATTCAGAAAACGAAGATCATGGCATCCGGTCCCACCACTTCATGGGAAATAGATGGGGAAACAGTGGAAACAGTGTCAGACTATTTTTCTGGGCTCCAAAATCACTGCAGATGGTGACTGCGGCCATGAAATGAAAAGACGCTTACTCCTTGAAAGGAAAGTTATGACCAACCTAGATAGCATATTCAAAAGCAGAGACATTACTTTGCCAACAAAGGTCCGTCTAGTCAAGGCTATAGTTTTTCCTGTGGTCATGTATGGATGTGAGAGTTGGACTGTGAAGAAGGCTGAGCGCCGAAGAATTGATGCTTTTGAACTGTGGTGTTGGAGAAGACTCTTGAGAGTCCCTTGGACTGCAAGGAGATCCAACCAGTCCATTCTGAAGGAGATCAGCCCTGGGATTTCTTTGGAAGGAATGATGCTGAAGCTGAAACTCCAATACTTTGGCCACCTCATGCGAAGAGTTGACTCACTGGAAAAGACTCTGATGCTGGGAGGGATTGGGGGCAGGAGAAGAAGGGGACGACAGAGAATGAGATGGCTGGATGGCATCACTGACTCGATGGACGTGAGTCTGAGTGAACTCCGGGAGTTGGTGATGGACAGGGAGGCCTGGCGTGCTGGGATTCATGGGGTCGCAAAGAGTCGGACACGACTGAGCGACTGAACTGAACTGAACTGAACTGAAGTTGCTTCAGTCGTGTCCGACTCTGTGCAACCCCATAGACGGCAGCCCACCAGGCTCCCCCGTCCCTGGGATTCTCCAGGCAAGGACACTGGAGTGGGTTGCCATTTCCTTCTCCAAAGTCCCTCAGTCGTGTTCGACTCTTCACGACCCCATGGACTGCAGCCTACCAGGCTCCTCTGTCCATGGGATTTTCCAGGCAAGAGTACTGGAGTGGGGTGCCATTGCCTTCTCTCTCTCTCTATATATATATGTATATATAAATTATGATTATATAAAATGATTACTTATATAAATAATTATATATAGCACTGTTGTGTGTTGTATTTATTTTTACTTTTGACTGTCCTGGGTCTTTTGCTATGTCTGGGCTTTCTCCAGTTGCAGCAAACAGGGGCTGCTCCTCGTTGCAGTGCTCGGACTTTTTAAAAAAAATTAATTTATCTTTTTATTGAAGGATAATTGCTGTACAGAATTTTGTTGTTTTCTGTCAAACCTCAGCATGAATCAGTTGTAGGTATACATATATCCCCTCCCTTTTGAACCTCCCTCCCATCTCCCTCTCCATCCCACCCCTCTCGGTTGATACAGAGCCCCTGTTTGAGTTTCCTGAGCCATACAGCAAATTCCTGTTGGCTATCTATTTTACATATGGTAATATAAGTTTCCACCTTACTCTCTCCATACATCTCACCCTCTCCTCCCCTCTCCCCATGTCCGTAAGTCTATTCTTTATGTCTGTTTCTCCATTGCTGCCCTGTAAATAAATTCTTTAGTACCATTTTTCTAGATTCTGTTATATGCGTTAGAATATTTATTTATCTTTCTGACTTACTTCACTGTGTATAATAGGTTCTAGGTTCATCCACCTCATTAGAATGGACTCAGATGCATTCCTTTTAAGGGCTGAGTAATATTCCATTGTGTATATGTACCACAACATCTTTATCCATTCATCTGTCGATGGACGTCTAGGTTGCTTCCATGTTCTAGCTATTGTAAATGGTGCTGCAATGAACAGTGGGATACATGTATCTTTTTCAATTTTGGTTTCCTCAGGGTATATGCCTAGGAGTGGGATTGCTGGGTCATATGGTGGTTTTATTCCTAGTTTTTTAAGGAATCTCCATACCGTCTTCCATAGTGGCTGTATCAATTTACACCCCCACCAACAGTGCAAGAGCATTCCCTTTTCTCCACACCCTCTCCAGCATTTATTGTTTGTAGACGTTTTGATGATGGCCGTTCTGACCGGTGTGAGGTGATATCTCATTGTAGTTTTTGTATTTCTATAATAATGAGCAATGTTGAGCATTTTTTTTTCATGTTTGTTAGCCATCTGTATGTCTTCTTTGGAGAAATGTTTGTTAAAGTCTTTTTCCCACTTTTTGATTGGGTTGTTTGTTTTTCTGGTATTGAGTTGTATGAGCCGCTTGTATATTTGGGAAATTAACCCTTTGTCAATTGTTTCATTTGCTAAAAATATGGAATGCTTCACAAATTTACATGTCATCCTTGCGCAGGGGCCATGCTAACCTTTTCTGTATCGTTCCAATTTTAGTATATGTGCTGCCGAAGCGAGCACATGCTCGGACTTCTTATTCGGTGACTTCTCTTGTTGCAGAGCACAGGCTCTAGGCAAGTCAGCTTCAGTACCTGCGGTATATGGGCTCAGTAGCTGCAGCTCCTGGGCACTACAGTGTGGGCTTCGGTAGTTGTGGCACATGGGCTTAGTTGCTCCATGGCATGTGGAATATTCTGAGACCAGGGATCAAACCCATGTCCGAGCATTGGCAGGCAGATTCCCATCCACTGTGCCAGGAGGGAAGTCCTAAAGGATTATGTATATAATGATTATGTATATAAATGATTATATATGTGTGTCACATGTGTGTTTCAGTTCAGTTCAGTTCAGTCGCTCAGTCGTGTCCAACTCTTTGCGACTCCATGGACTGCAGCACGCCAGGCCTCCCTGTCCATCAGCAACTCCCGGAGATTCCCTCACACTCATGTTTATTGAGTCGGTAATGCCATCCAACCATCTCATATATATGTGTGTGTGTGTGTGTGTATATATATATATATATATATGCGCAATTGGGGGCTTCCCAGATAGCATTAGTGGCAATGAACCCGCTTGCCAATGCAGGAGACATAAGAGACACGGGTTCAATCCCAGGATCAGGAAGATCCCTTGAAGAAGGGCATGGCAACCCACTCCAGTTTTCTTGCCTGGAGGACCCTGTGGACAGAGGAGCCTGGCAGGCTACAGTCCATGGGGTTGCAGAGTTGGACACATATTGGAGCCATGCTTGTTTGGCATATAATGACCATAGTGTATCGGTTCCTTGTTTTGGTTTTGCCTGTCTTTGCAATGACATCTTTTTTTCTTCGCTCTTCTCTTTAGGGGAAACGTTCTTCCTCACAGGCACTTAAAAACAAACCTTCCACGGAATCCACTTCATCTAAAAGTTCCTAGGTTTGCAAAATCATCTAAACCCAGGGCACGTGTGTTTTCATTCTGATGCCCTTTGTCCAGGTTTCCACCTCTCTAAGTCACCAGGAGGCTCAGACCGAAATAGGTCTCCACCCAAAAGAGTCTGGTCTTTTGGTTAAGGTGAGTCTTCATAGCTGCCTTTGAAACAGAACTGAGCACTCAGAGAGGGTGAGTAACCACAGGTGCCTTGATGCCTCCCAATGGGTGTGTTTAGAGACCAGACTTGATGCTGTAGCCATCAGTTTATCTCCGTAAGATGCCTATAAGCCACATGAGGGCAGAGACAATATTGTATAGTATCTCTAGTGCCTAGCAGTCAGTCAGTTCAGCCGCTCAGTCGTGTCCGACTCTGCGACCCCATTAACCGCAGCATGCCAGGCCTCCCTGTCCATCACCAACTCCCGGAGTCCACCCAAACCGGTGTCCATTGAGACAGTGATACCATCCAACCATCTCAATCCAACCATCCTGCCCTCAATCTTTCCCAGCATCGGGGTCTTTTCAAATGAGTCAGCTGTTCGCATCAGGTGGCCAAAGTATTGGAGTTTCAGCTTCAACATCAGTCCTTCCAAAGAACAGCCGGGACTGATCTCCTTTAGGATGGATGGGTTGGATCTCCTTGCAGTCCAAGGGACTCTCAAGAGTCTTCTCCAGCACCACAGTTCAAAAGCATCAATTCTTTGGCACTCAGCTTTCTTTATAGTCCAACTCTAACATCCATACATGTAGTAAGGGCTAAATAGACAAGTGAAAATAAGTGATATTATTTTTGATGTGCCTGCCAACAGCATTATAGATGCCCTGCTTCTGAATTCCACTATTCTTGTTCAGTTGATCAGTCATTGTCTGACTCTCTGCGACCCCATTGACTGCAGCACATCAGGCTTCCCTGTCCCTCACCATCTCCTGGAGCTTGCTCAAACTCATGTCCATTGAGTCGGTGATATGATCCAACCATCTCATCCTCTGTCACCCCGTCCTCCTCCTGCCTTCAATCTTTCCCAGCATCAGGGTCTTTTCCAATGAGTCGGCTCTTCAAATAAGGTGACCAAAGTATTGGAGCTTTAGCTTCAGCATCAGTCCTTCCAATAAATATTCAGGGTTGATTTCCTTTAGGACTGACTGGTTTGATGGGATTTTGATCATTCATAACTCAAATTTGTCCTGGACTGCCACTCCTTTCTTTCAAGAAGAACCACAGTCTTGAAAGCAAACCCATATTGAGAACATGGAAAAAGCCCCTGATCCATAGTTGGGGAGGTTCAAAATTGACCATGACACCTCCTCATCGTCAAGGACTCCAGGAGAGAGAACAGGGCAGGATGTGTGTATAAACATGTATAATCCAAACCCATAGACTGTGCAACACAGAGTGATCCCTAATGTCAACTATGGACTCTGTGTGATGAAGATACATCAATGCAGGTTTATCAGTGGTGCCAGATACACCATTCTGGTGGGGATGGGGAGAGCTGGGGAGGCTGGCAGGCTAGGTTGTTATGGGGAAGGGCTGTTGGCAAATAGTGATTATAGACTTGCCACAAAACTTCAGTTTGTAAAAAATTTGCAGTGTCTGCCAAGCACAATAAGGTGAAGCATAGGGGATGTCCCTCGTGGTATCCAGTGGCTAAGACTCCATGCCTCCAATGCAGGGGATCTGGGTTCCATCCCCCGTCAGGGAACTAGATCCCACGTTCTGCAACTAAGACCTGGGGCAGTCAAAGAACTAAATAAATATTAAAAAATAAGTGAAGCATAATAAAATGAGGCATGCCTGTATTACTTATTACTTGTGTGATTAAGAAAAAAGTGAAATAAACCCGTCACAAGAAGACAAATGCTGTATGATTCCACCTTCAGGAGGTCTCTGTGAAAGTGAAAGTCTTTCAGTTGTGTCTAACTCTTTGTGACCCCAAGAACTATACTGTCCATGGAATTCTCCAGGCCAGAATACTGGAGTGGGTAGCCTTTCCTTTCTCCAGGGGATCTTCCCAACCAGGGATCGAACCCCAATGTCTCCCACATTGCAGGCAGATTCTTTACCAGCTGAGCCACCAGGGAAGCCCTCAGGATGTCTCCAGAAGGAGTCAAATTTCTATAAAGGAGAAAGTAAGATGATGGTTTCTAGGGGCTGAAGGAGGGGGACTGGGGAGTTATTTTTTAGTAGGGAGACAATTTAAGTCTGGGAAGATGGAAATATTTTGGAGATGCATGGTGGCCCTGGTTGAAAATGTGCATGCATGTGATGCCCCTGAATGGTGCACTTAAAATGATGAAGATGGCAAATTTCATGTTATGTGTCTTTTTTTTTTTCAATCTTTTGGCAGCACTGCAGAGCATGTGGAATCTTAATTCCCCAACCACAGATCGAACCCACATTCCCTGAACCCAGTTAACCACTGGACCACCAAGGAAGTCCCTGTTATGTGTCTTTCACCATGCTTAAATATTTAAAAAGAAAGAAGAAAAAATAGGAAGAAAGGAAGGAGGGAGGGAAAAAAGGGAGGAAGGGGGAAAAAGAAAAGAAAGAAGAAAAGAAATAAAAAAGAGAGATAAAGAAGGAAAGAAAGGAAGGATAGAAGGAAGAGAAAGAAAAAGAAAGAAAGAGGGAAGAAACTTGCCAAAAGCTGCTGCAAGCCACACGTGTAACCTCGGCTCCCTTAACCTCTGACGTCAGCCATGGCCTCAGAGTCAATGTCAAGGGCAGCACAGCCTCTTAGATCTTTCAGGCCACTCTCTCCCCACTGCCAGGAATCTATGAGAATTCAGGAAGGAAAAACCCATCAGAAATCCCTACAGATGCCTGCTCTTCCAATTCAGCATCTTAGGACGCACAGCCACCCTACTGCCCTGCCCTGAATCTGGGCTCTGTCCTCCTCAGTTGAATAGACGGCAACTCTTCGTCTTGGGTCAGGGGGAGAAGTTACCTGACTACAGGTGCATTGGCCACAGTGAACTGCCTGCAAATAGAGTGCTCTCCTTTTGCGTCTTTCCTTTTTTACTTAAAAATTTAATTAATTAATACTTATGCTAAAATGCACATAATATAAAATGTACCATCTTAACCATCTGAAACGTGCAGTTTAGAGATTTCCCTGGAGCTCCAGTGGTTAAGCGGAGAAGGCAATGGCACCCCATCCAGTACTCTTGCCTGGAAAATCCCACGGACGGAGGAGCCTGGTAGGCTGCAGTCCATGGGGTCACGAAGAGTCGGACACGACTGAGCGACTTCACTTTCACTTTTCACTTTCACGCATTGGAGAAGGAAATGGCAACCTACTCCAGTGTTCTTACCTGGAGAATCCCAGGGACGGGGGAGCCTGGTGGGCTGCCGTCTATGGGGTCACACAGAGTCGGACACAACTGAAGCAACTTAGCAGCAGCAGCAGCAGCCAGTCGTTAAGACTCTGCACTTCCACTGCAGGAGATGTGGGTTTAATCCCTGGTTGGAAAACTAAGATTCCACACATGGGGAAAAAAAAAAAAGGAAATCTGCATTTCAGTGACATTAAGTACATTCACATTGTTGTCCAACCATTACCACCATCCATCTCCAAGACCCTTTCATCTTGCAAAAGTAAAACTCTGTCCCCACTGAATACTAACTCCTCATCCTCCCTCCCCCAGCCCCTGGCACCTATCATTCAGCTTTCTGTCTCTATGAAATTGGCTCCTTTAGGGACCTAATATGGACTTTACAGACGGCTCAGTGGTAAAGAATCTGACTGCCAATGCAAGAGATGCAAGAGATGCAGATTCGATCCTTGGATTGGGAAGGTCCACAGGAGAAGGAAATGGCCACCCACTCCAGTATTCTTGCCTGGAACATTCTAAGGACAGAGGAGCCTGGCGGGTTTTACAGTCCTTGGGGTTTCAAAAAGTTGAACGTGACTGAGCACGCATACACACACACACACACATGGACCTGATATAAGTGGAGGCATCCAGTATTTGTCTTTTTGTGACTGGTTTATTTCAGTGCACATGGTGACCTCAGGGTTCATCCATACTGTAGCATGTGTCTGAATTGCCTTCCTTTTAAGGCTGAATGATATTGCTTGGTATACATACACCACGGGCAGGTCATGGTGGAGAGATCTGACAGAATGTGGTCCACTGGAGAAGGGAATGGCAAACCACTTCAGTATTCTTGCCTTGAGAACCCCATGAACAGTATGAAAAGGCAAAATGATAGGATACTGAAAGAGGAACTCCCCAGGTCAATAGGTGCCCAATATGCTACTGGAGATCAGTGGAGAAATAACTCCAGAAAGAATGAAGGGATGGAGCCAAAGCAAAAACAATACCCAGCTGTGGATGTGACTGGTGATAGAAGCAAGGTCCGATGCTGTAAAGAGCAATATTTCATAGGAACCTGGAATGTCAGGTCCATGAATCAAGGCAAATTGGAAGTGGTCAAACAAGAGATGACAAGAGTGAATGTCGACATTCTAGGAATCAGTGAACTCAAATGGACTGGAATGGGTGAGTTTAACTCAGATGACCATTATATCTATTACTGCGGTCAGGAATCCCTCAGAAGAAATGGAGTAGCCATCATGGTCAACAAAAGAATCTGAAACGCAGTACTTGGATGCAATCTCAAAAACGACAGAATGATCTCTGTTCGTTTCCAAAGCAAACCATTCAATATCACGGTAATCCAAGTCTATGCCCCAACCAGTAACGCTGAAGAAGCTGAAGTTGAACGGTTCTATGAAGACCTACAAGACCTTTTAGAACTAACACCCAAAAAAGATGTCCTTTTCATTATAGGGGACTGGAATGCAAAAGTAGGAAGTCAAGAAACACCTGGAGTAACAGGAAAATTTGGCCTTGGAGTACGGAATGAAGCAGGGCAAAGACTAATAGAGTTTTGCCAAGACAATGCACTGGTCATAGCAAACACCCTCTTCCAACAACACAAGAGAAGACTCTACACATGGACATCACCAGATGGTCAACACCAAAATCACATTGATTATGTTCTTTGCAGACAAAGATGGAGAAGCTCTATACAGTCAACGAAAACAAGACCAGGAGCTGACTGTGGCTCAGATCATGAGCTCCTTATTTCCAAATTCAGACTTAAATTGAAGAAAGTAGGGAAAACCACTAGACCATTCAGGTATGACCTAAATCAAATCCCTTATGATTATACAGTGGAAGTGAGAAATAGATTTAAGGGCCTAGATCTGATAGATAGAGTGCATGATGAACTATGGAATGAGGTTTGTGACATTGTACAGGAGACAGGGATCAAGACCATCCCCATGGAAAAGAAATGCAAAAAAGGAAAATGGCTATCTGGGGAGGCCTTACAAATAGCTGTGAAAAGAAGAGAAGTGAAAACCAAAGGAGAAAAGGAAAGATACAAGCATCTGAATGCAGAGTTCCAAAGAATAGCAAGAAGAGATAAGAAAGCCTTCCTCAGCGATCAATGCAAAGAAATAGAGGAAAACAATAGACTGGGAAAGACTAGAGATCTCTTCAAGAAAATTAGAGATACCAAGGGAACATTTCATGCAAAGATGGGCTCGATAAAGACAGAAATGGTATGGACCTAACAGAAGCAGAAGATATTAAGAAGAGATGGCAAGAATACACAGAAGAACTGTACAAAAAAGATCTTCATGACCCAGATAATCACGATGATGTGATCACTGACCTAGAGCCAGACATCCTAGAATGTGAAGCCAAGTGGGCCTTAGAAAGCATCACTATGAACAAAGCTAGTGGAGGTGATGGAATTCCAGTGGAGCTATTTCAAATCCTGAAAGATGATGCTGTGAAAGTGCTGCACTCAATATGCCAGCAAATTTGGAAAACTCAGCAGTGGCCACAGGACTGGAAAGGTCAGTTTTCATTCCAATCCCAAAGAAAGGCAATGCCAAAGAATGCTCAAACTACCGCACAATTGCACTCATCTCACACGCTAGTAAAGTAATGCTCAAAATTCTCCAAGCCAGGTTTCAGCAATATGTGAACCGTGAACTTCCTGATGTTCAAGCTGGTTTTAGAAAAGGCAGAGGAACCAGAGATCAAATTGCCAACATCCGCTGGATCATGGAAAAAGCAAGAGAGTTCCAGAAAAACATCTATTTCTGCTTTATTGACTATGCCAAAGCCTTTGACTGTGTGGATCACAATAAACTGTGGAAAATTCTGAAAGAGATGGGAGTATCAGACCACCTGACCTGCCTCTTGAGAAATCTGTATGCAGGTCAGGAAGCAACAGTTAGAACTGGACATGGAACAACAGACTGGTTCCAAATAGGAAAAGGAGTACGTCAAGGCTGTATATTGTCACCCTGCTTATTTAACTTCTATGCAGAGTACATCATGAGAAACGCTGGACTGGAAGAAACATAAGCTGGAATCAAGATTGCCAGGAGAAATATCAATAACCTCAGGTATGCGGATGACACCACCCTTATGGCAGAAAGTAAAGAGGAACTAAAAAGCCTCTTGATGAAAGTGAAAGTGGAGAGTGAAAAAGTTGGTTTAAAGCTCAACATTCAGAAAACGAAGATCATGGCATCCGGTCCCATCACTTCATGGGAAATAGATGGGGAAACAGTGGAAACTGTGTCAGACTTTATTTTTTGGGGCTCCAAAATCACTGCAGATGGTGACTGCAGCCATGAAATGAAAAGACGCTTACTCCTTGGAAGGAAAGTTATGACCAACCTAGATAGCATATTGAAAAGCAGAGACATTACTTTGCCAACAAAGGTCCGTCTAGTCAAGGCTATGGTTTTTCCTGTGGTCATGTATGGATGTGAGAGTTGGACTGTGAAGAAGGCTGAGTGCCGAAGAATTGATGCTTTTGAACTGTGGTGTTGGAGAAGACTCTTGAGAGTCCCTTGGACTGCAAGGAGATCCAACCAGTCCATTCTGAAGGAGATCAGCCCTGGGATTTCTTTGGAAGGAATGATGCTGAAGCTGAAACTCCAATACTTCGGCCACCTCATGCGAAGAGTTGACTCATTGGAAAAGACTCTGATGCTAGGAGGGATTGGGGGCAGGAGGAGAAGGGGACGACAGAGGGTGAGATGGCTGGATGGCATCACTGACTCGATGGACGTGAGTCTGAGTGAACTCCGGGAGTTGATGATGGACAGGGAGGCCTGGCGTGCTGGGATTCATGGGGTCGCAAAGAGTCGAACACAACTGAGCGACTGAACTGAACTGAACTGATACATACACCACAGTTTTTCATTCATCCTCTGATGGACACCTGGGTTGCCTTTTATGGCTGTAGTGAATCATGTTACTATGAACATGGGTTTGCAAATCTCTTTTGAGTCCTTACTTTCAATTCTTCTGGGTGTATATATACCTATAAGTCAGTTGCTGGATCATATCTATTTTTAATTGATTGAGGAACCTCCATGCTATTTTCCACAGCAGCTGCACCGTTTTACATTTCTTTTCTTTTATTTATAGAATCTCAATCCTGTTTCAGGCTATAATGTGCCCAGTTAAAATTATTTCCCAGAATCCCTTGCTGCTAGTGGTAGTCCCAAGACCAATGAAGCAGGTGGAAATTTCTGCCCTGGTGAAAATACAATTTTATTTTATTTTATCTTATTTTGGTCATATTTTAATTCAATTTTTTATTTTTTTAAACTTTATTTGGAAACTTTAGTTGTTTTGGGTGTGGAGCATGTGGGATCTTAATTCCCTGACCAGGGATGAACCCACACCCCTTGCTTTGGAAACACATAGTCTCAAAGACTGGACCACGAGGGAAGTCCTAAAATTCAATACTTTTTTTTTTAAATGTTTAGTTATTTATTTTTTGGCTGAGGTGGGACTTTGTTGCTGCTCAGGCATTCGAGATCTCATTGTGGCACACAGAATCTCTAAGTTTTGGTGTAGTGGAAGTAGTTCCCTGACCAGGGATCGAACTCCTGCCCTTTGCAGTGGGAGCATGGCATCTTAGCCACAGCACCACCAGAGAAGTCTGTAAATGCGTTGTTCTTTTACAGTATGCAGCTGAAGTTGATGGTAACTGATATAAAGAGATCTGAGTAAAAATACCACCTACGCTCCAGGGATCTCCTTTTTTTTTTTTTTTTAAGATTTATTTATTTGTTCATTCATTATTTATTTATGTTATTTTTGGTTGCACTGGGCCTTCGTTGCTGTGCACGAGCTCTCTCTAGGCTGGGTAAGCAGGGGCTACTCTTCATTGAGGTGCTCGGGCTTCTCATCGCCTTGGTTTCTCTTCTTGTGGCTCTGAGGCTCTATAGCCATGGCTCAGTAATTGTGGTGCATGGAGTTAGTTATTCCAAGGCATGTGGGATCTTTCTGGACCAGGGATTGAACCCATGTCCCCTTCTCAGCAGGTGGATTCTTTACCACTGAGCCACCAGGGCAGCCCAGGGACCTTCTGACCGAGTGTTTTACCCTTGCCTTGATTTTGTGGGTTGTGGGTGGAGAACCACCCATTCTGAGCACAAACCTCAGTTCCGCCACTTCCTGGGTGACGTTGGGCAAGTTACTTTGCCCCTCTGTGCATTGATCTCATCAGGCATCAAACGGATGTGAGGATGATTTTTGCTTTTTGAGATTAGTACCTGCATCACAGGAGGAAATGGCATTAGCTGCTATTGTTCCTGACCAAGGTTCTTCACCATCTCCATCAATAGAAACTAAAAGTGTTAGTCACGGGTTGTCATTCTGTTTTCCAGGGGATCTTTCCAACTCAGGAACTGAACCGAGGTTTCCTGCATTGCAGGGAGATTCTTTACCATCTGAGCCATCAGGGAAGCCCAGGAATTGACTAGAGGCCAGAAAAGAAACTCAGACAAGGCTTCACTGTGGCCCCTGCTGCAGCTGGGGGGAGTGAGAACAAGCAACAGGTTCCCTTGCTTGTTCTTTATATGGGGTGAGGCTAGGCGTGTGTCCAGGGGGTGGGTCAGAAGGGTGGCTTAGGTGCTTTGCCCACCCCTCTGGTGGTTTTGAGTACAGAGGGCATTTGCAGTACCTTGCTTTTGATCTCAACACCCCGTTTTTTAAGGAGCGTTTAATTTATTTTGGCTGTGCTGGGCCTTTGCTGCAGGCTTTCTCTAGTTGCAGTGAGCTGGGGGCTACTATCTAGTTGGGATGTGCAGAATTCTGCACAGTTATTTTTAGTCCCATATAGTTTCTTTGTATTTTGTTGCTGGAGGAGAGGCGTGTCTAGGTGGAAGCCTTGCAGAACTGCAGCAAAGCGTCCCAAGTGCCAGCCTGTCTCCCCATTATTGTTACTATTGTTATCACTGTTGTAGCAATGCCAGTGCATTCCCTGGGCGACCAGGTATCCTCTCCTGGCATTCGAGTCCTCTCAGTCCCTTCTCGTCCATGTGTGTGTGTGTGTGTGCATGCTAAGTCGCTTCAGTCGTGTCTGACTCTTTGTGACCCCGTGGACTGTGGCCCACCAGGTTCCTCTGTCCATGGGATTTTCTAGGCCAGAATACTGGACTAGGTTGCTGAGCCCTCCTCCAGGGATCTTGCCAACATAGGGATTGAACCTGTGTCTCTTATGTCTCCTGCATTGGCAGGCATGTTCTTTACCATGAGTGCCAAGTGGGAAGCCTATCTCTAAGTGAGTGCCATGGGCTCTGCCTTTGTTTATTCTGTTCCCTCTACCAGAAATACCTTTCCTTCTACTCTCCTCATCCAACCTTTTTGGGCATTTGGGGGATCTTGTCTGCCCATCAGCCTTTCCCCCTACTTCTAGTAACAGGAGGGAGGGAGGGAGGGACCATTCTTCCCTAATTCTCAATCCATGCATTTTTGGGCAAGGAATAGCCTGGCAACAGTAAGGGATTGGCCACGTGACCTGGGTCTGACAAATTAGAATAATAAATCACCCCCAACTTCAGAGATTGACTCAAGAATGGACCTGTGACTCAAACCAGGGTAAAAGGAATTTGCTTCCTGTTGGGGTAGCTGAGTTGGGAAGGATGGAGCAATGGGGAAGTCATCTTGGTTGACACCATTAGGGGAGTGTTTGCTGAGGGGAAGGCCCCAGAGAGGCAAGAACAAACAAGACATGGAGACTTGACCTCATAGCTAGAGCTAAGCACCTAGATACAGCCATGCCTGAAGGCACCCTATGGAATTTTAAGCTATAGGAACCAATGTATTCCCTCCTTTTTAAGTCTAAGTATAGTTGATTTACAATGTTGTGTTAATTTCTGCTGTACAGTAAAGTTATTCTGATATATTGTGGCTATTCAGTCACTCAGTCATGTCAGACTCTTTGTGATCCCATGAACGGCAGCTCGCCAGACTTCCCTTCACCATCTCCTGGAGTTTGCTCAAACTCAAGTCCATTGACTCGGTGATGCCATCCAACCATCTCATCCTCTATCATCCCCTTCTTCTCCTGCCTTCAGTCTTTTCCAGCATCAGAGTCTTTTCCAATGAGTAGGCTCTTCGCATCAAGTGGCCAAAGTATTGGAGCTTCAGCTTCAGCATAATCCTTCCAATGAATATTCAGGGTTGATTTCCTTTAGAATTGACTGGTTTGGATCTCCTTGCTGTCCAAAGGTCTCCAGAGTCTTCTCCAATATCACAATTTGAAAGCGTCAGTTCTTCAGCATTCAGCCTTCTTTATGGTCCAACTCACATATCTGTACATGACTACTGGAAAAACCCTAGCTTTGATTATATGAACATTTGTTGGCAAAGTGATGTCTCTGCTTTTTAATACACTGTCTAGTCTTGTCATAGCTTTCCTTCCAAGGAGTGTCTTATAAGTTCATGGCTGCAGTCATTGTCCGGTACCCTCCCTCCCTTTTGTCTGTTCAACATGTGAACTCCTTTCCTGTATTTGGAGGTCTACCTCCCCCCTCCAACTTTAGAAATTCCAAAGGCCAGATACTCACTTTCCCAGTATTCTTTGAACAAGAATGTGAGTATATGACCTGGACTCAGCCAATCATAGCCTCACACCCAGGAATTTGACTCCATACCAGGACTGTGGCTCTAATATCCATTGTCTTTGATTCTGAAACAACCCGAGCTGGTTTGAGGCATTTGCAAGCAGGAACTCTACTTGATAAAACATTTATTCGATGAACAGTGAATGAAATAACCCATATCTGGGGCTAGAAAAAACACTGATGTCACCTCTGCAAATTCTCAACCTCAGGATCTCCAACTTAGACCATTCCTCTGAGGTTGGTCTAAATTCCATCTGTTTTCATTGCTTAGATGATGGGGATGTTTGTTACAGCAGCAAATAATCAGCACGTCATGACTGATACAATTATTCCCCCTCTTAGTTTGAAATAATTATAGATTTAAAATAAGTCACAAAAATAGTACAGAAATGTCCCTTGGACATTTCTCCCCAACCTTCCTCAGTGATGGGTAACATCTATATCACTACTTTATTAAACTAGGAAATTGATCTTCAGTTCAGTTCAGTCGCTCAGTTGTGTCCGATTCTTTGCGACCCCATGAATCGCAGCATGCCAGGCCTCCCTGTCCATCACCAACACCTGGAGTTCACTCAGACTCATGTCCATCGAGTCAGTGATGCCATCCAGCCATCTCACCCTCTGTCGTCCCCTTCTCCTCCTGCCCCCAATCCCTCCCAGCATCAGAGTCTTTTCCAATGAGTCAACTCTTCACATGAGGTGGCCGAAGTATTGGAGTTCCAGCTTTAGCATCATTCCTTCCAAAGAAATCCCAGGGCTGATCTCCTTCAGAATGGACTGGTTGGATCTCCTTGCAGTCCAAGGGACTCTCAAGAGTCTTCTCCAACACCACAGTTCAAAAGCATCAATTCTTTGGCGCTCAGCCTTCTTCACAGTCCCACTCTCACATCCATACATGACCACTGGAAAACCATAGCCTTGACTAGAGGGCCTTTGTTGGCAAAGTAATGTCTCTGCTTTTCAATATGCTATCTAGGTTGATCATAACTTTTCTTCCAAGGAGTAAGCATCTTTTAATTTCATGGCTGCAGTCACCATCTGCAGTGATTTTGGAGCCCCCCCAAAAATAAAGTCTGACACTGTTTCCACTGTTTCTCCATCTATTTCCCATGAAGTGGTGGGACCGGATGCCATGATCTTCGTTTTCTGAATGTTGAGCTTTAAACCAACTTTTTCACTCTCCACTTTCACTTTCATCAAGAGGCTTTTTAGTTCCTCTTCACTTTCTGCCATAAGGGTGGTGTCATCTGCATACCTGAGGTTATTGATATTTCTCCTGGCAATCTTGATTCCAGCTTGTGCTTCTTCCAGTCCAGCGGTTCTCATCATGTA
The DNA here is from genome assembly GCF_032452875.1 of Bos javanicus. Classification (NCBI taxonomy): domain Eukaryota; kingdom Metazoa; phylum Chordata; class Mammalia; order Artiodactyla; family Bovidae; genus Bos; species Bos javanicus. Next base: position 15,189,736 of record NC_083874.1, on the reverse strand, counting down.
CTCTGCATAGAAGTTAAATAAGCAGGGTGACAATATACAGCCTTGACGTACTCCTTTTCCTATTTGGAACCAGTCTGTTGTTCCATGTCCAGTTCTAACTGTTGCTTCCTGACCTGCATACAGATTTCTCAAGAGGCAGGTCAGGTGGTCTGGTATTCCCATCTCTTTCAGAATTTTCCAGTTTATTGTGATCCACACAGTCAAAGGCTTTGGCATAGTCAATAAAGCAGAAATAGATGTTTTTCTGGAACTCTCTTGCTTTTTCCATGATCCAGCGGATGTTGGCAATTTGATCTCTGGTTCCTCTGCCTTTTCTAAAACCAGCTTGAACATCAGGAAGTTCACGGTTCACATATTGCTGAAACCTGGCTTGGAGAATTTTGAGCATTACTTTACTAGCGTGTGAGATGAGTGCAATTGTGCGGTAGTTTGAGCATTCTTTGGCATTGCCTTTCTTTGGGATTGGAATGAAAACTGACCTTTCCAGTCCTGTGGCCACTGCTGAGTTTTCCAAATTTGCTGGCATATTGAGTGCAGCACTTTCACAGCATCATCTTTCAGGATTTGAAATAGCTCCACTGGAATTCCATCACCTCCACTAGCTTTGTTCATAGTGATGCTTTCTAAGGCCCACTTGGCTTCACATTCTAGGATGTCTGGCTCTAGGTCAGTGATCACATCATCGTGATTATCTGGGTCATGAAGATCTTTTTTGTACAGTTCTTCTGTGTATTCTTGCCATCTCTTCTTAATATCTTCTGCTTCTGTTAGGTCCATACCATTTCTGTCTTTATCGAGCCCATCTTTGCATGAAATGTTCCCTTGGTATCTCTAATTTTCTTGACGAGATCTCTAGTCTTTCCCAGTCTATTGTTTTCCTCTATTTCTTTGCATTGATCACTGAAGAAGGCTTTCTTATCTCTTCTTGCTATTCTTTGGAACTCTGCATTCAGATGCTTATATCTTTCCTTTTCTCCTTTGGTTTTCACTTCTCTTCTTTTCACAGCTATTTGTAAGGCCTCCCCAGATAGCCATTTTCCTTTTTTGCATTTCTTTTCCATGGGGATGGTCTTGATCCCTGTCTCCTGTACAATGTCACAAACCTCATTCCATAGTTCATCATGCACTCTATCTATCAGATCTAGGCCCTTAAATCTATTTCTCACTTCCACTGTATAATCATAAGGGATTTGATTTAGGTCATACCTGAATGGTCTAGTGGTTTTCCCTACTTTCTTCAATTTAAGTCTGAATTTGGAAATAAGGAGCTCATGATCTGAGCCACAGTCAGCTCCTGGTCTTGTTTTCGTTGACTGTATAGAGCTTCTCCATCTTTGTCTGCAAAGAACATAATCAATGTGATTTTGGTGTTGACCATCTGGTGATGTCCATGTGTAGAGTCTTCTCTTGTGTTGTTGGAAGAGGGTGTTTGCTATGACCAGTGCATTGTCTTGGCAAAACTCTATTAGTCTTTGCCCTGCGTCATTCCGTACTCCAAGGCCAAATTTTCCTGTTACTCCAGGTGTTTCTTGACTATCCTACTTTTGCATTCCAGTCCCCTATAATGAAAAGGATATCTTTTTTGGGTTAGTTAGTTAGGTCTTCATAGAACCATCCAACTTCAGCTTCTTCAGCGTTACTGGTTGGGGCATAGACTTGGATTACTGTGATATTGAATGGTTTGCCTTGGAAACGAACAGAGATCATTCTGTCATTTTTGAGATTGCATCCAAGTACTGCATTTCGGACTCTTATGTTGACCATGATGGCTACTCCATTTCTTCTGAGGGATTCCTGACCGCAGTAGTAGATATAATGGTCATCTGAGTTAAATTCACCCATTAAAGTCCATCTTAGTTCGCTGATTCCTAGAATGACATTCACTCTTGTCATCTCTTGTTTGACCACTTCCAATTTGCCTTGATTCATGGACCTGACATTCCAGGTTCCTATGAAATATTGCTCTTTACAGCATCGGACCTTGCTTCTATCACCAGTCACATCCACAGCTGGGTATTGTTTTGCTTTGGCTCCATCCCTTCATTCTTTCTGGAGTTATTTCTCCACTGATCTTCAGTAGCATATTGGGCACCTACCGACCTGGGGAGTTCCTCTTTCAGTATCTTATCATTTTGCCTTTTCATACTGTTCATGGGGTTCTCAAGGCAAGAATACTGAAGTGGTTTGCCATTCCCTTCTCCAGTGGACCACATTCTGTCAGATCTCTCCACCATGAGCCACCCGTCTTGGGTTGCCCCACGGGCATGGCTTAGTTTCATTGAGTTAGACAAGGCTGTGGTCCTAGTGTGATTAGATTGACTAGTTTCCTGTGAGTATGGTTTCAGTGCGTCTGCCCTCTGATGCTCTCTTGCAACACCTACCGTCTTACTTGGATTTCTCTTACCTTGGGCGTGGGGTATCTCACACCCAAGGTAAGAGATTGATCTGAGGACAGTGCAATTATACATAGACTTAACTCTGATTTTATTAACCAATAAAAATGAGTGGCATGTATCCTCTCTTTTTTTCATATATAAGCCCTTTTTCATGTCCCTGTTATGATGTTTAATGACTTTTCAGTATCTTCCAGGTGAAACTTAGCAGGTGTCACCAATGCCTCATTGTTTTGCCCTTTAGTTTCCACCAAAAATATGGAAATGATACCTGTACATGTATTAATTCCTTTGTATCCCTAGTGATTTCCTTAAAAGAAATTCCTGAGGAAAGGGTCTAAACATATTTACGTCATTTTGTCAAATTGCTTTTTATTTTTATTTTTTTTTTTGCCATGCTGTGTGACGGTGGGATCTTAGTTACCTGACCAGGGATTGAACCCAAGCCCCTGCTGTGGAAGCGTGGAGTCGTAACAAGTGGACTGCCAGGGAAGCTCCTCAAATTGTTTTTTAGAAAGCCACATCCAGGCACCTGTCATAGTCTGAGCACAGGTTGGAAAAGAATTTCCAGACACAGAGTGTTTCGGAAAAGAATAAGTTTATGAAAAATAAAGAGCAGAGATAAGGGAGGCACTGCTTGTCTTTCAGGGCAATCTCCTGAAAGGCCAGGAAGAGGTGACGCTTTTCATGGGTTAGGAGCCAATTTTGATAGCCTCAAGACAAAGAAAATTCCTGCTGCAAGAGTGGCATTAGGTGATTGGCATTAGGTTAGGGTGGGTATTTTTACCTCATGTGGGGTCAGTGAGCTCTGTGGGGTCAGGGGGGCTCTTGGCAGTGGTCACTGTGGGGCTCAGTCGGTTCCGGAGACAACCTTGGTTCTGGCTCCACCTCAGTGGCCTTGGTACAAGGTTTCAAACCTGCGACCTTGGTACGGACTCCACAGCCCAGACTGGGATATGAGGGCCCGCCTTTTTACCACCTTGCCAACATCCCATTATCACTTAACAAATCTATAATAATTTGCAAAGACCCTGATGCTGGGAAAGATTGAGGGCAGGAGGAGAAGGGGATGGCAGAGGATGAGATGGTTGGATGGCATCACCAACTCAATGGACATGGGTTTGGGTGAACTCCGGGAGCTGGTGATGGACAGGGAGGCCTGGCGTGCTGCAGTTCGTGGGGTCACAAAGAGTCGGACATGACTGAGCGACTGAATTGAACTGAACTGAAGCCAAACAAAAATAAGGATTTCATCATTGTTTTAATTTGCCTTTATTTGGTTTTAATTTGTCTTTACTTGGTGGTTGCAAGAGTTACATTCTTTTTTTTCATGTATGTGCGTGCACGCTCAGTTGCTAGAAGTCTTTGAGACTCCAGGGACTGTAGCCCACTGTAGCTCAGGCACCTCTGTCCATGGGATTTCCCAGGCAAGAATAATGGTTGCCATTTCCTCCTCCAGGGGATCTTCCCAACCCAGGGATCGAACCCGCGTCTCCTGCATCTCCTGCATTGCAGGCGGATTCTTTTACTGCTGAGCCACCAGGGAAGCCCTTTTCACCCCACATACACACACTCATATTTCTTTTTTGTCACTCTTCTTTAAGCCTTTTGAAGAAAAACAGCAAACAGAAAGCAAACAAGTTAGCCTTTCTTTCTCATCCCCCTCCTGTTAGTTACTTATCAACAAGCTTTCACGGGTGTCTTGAGAATGTGTTTTGGAAGCAGACATTCCGAGGATTCTTGCAGGGAGTGCCCACATACTTCCTCCCCCAGATTGTCAACAAAAGGTGAGAAGGGGCAGGAAAGTGACATTTGAGACGAGGCTCAGGGGAAGGAGACTCGCCAGGTGAGCCGTGACGGGAAGAGGGACACCCATGTGCAGACACCTGTAAGTGTGCGGTGTGAAATTTCAGTATGGCTGAGGTTAGGAAGGTTTGCCAGGCTCAGATGATCAGAGCCCTATGTGCGCTCAGGAGTTGGGGTTTAGAAGTCTCTGGCCACGTGGGAAAAACTCCTGGTGGGAAGTGAGGGTGGGCAAGCAGGGAGGAGAGGACCACACTGGTGCAGACCAGGGATGGCAGTGGCGGTGGGTCAGGCAGAGGCCAAGGTGGAGAAGAGGCGGGTGGACTGAATACACTTTGAAAGGAAAACGGGCTGGCCTGGGGACGGGCAGGATGGAGGAGGCTGAGGGAAAGGGATGAGAGTGACTTAGATTTCCTGGGGCCATTGGAGCCGCCTAAGAGATGGGGACACAGCAGCAGAATCAGGTGGGAACATAATGAGCTGGGCTTTGGGCAACTTGTCAGTATTAATGCTCCAGAAAATACAAATGGCCTCATTGAAGCAGAAATCTTTGCAACCATGACATAAACTAGAAACTATTCTAGTGAATTAAGCATTGGTGAGGAATCAAGAAATGGTTCTTAAAAGGGACACGTGGGGACTTCCTTTGGCAGTCCGGTGGCTTAGACAGCACACTTCCGATGCAGGGAGCAAAGTTTCGTTCCTTGGTCAGAGAACTAAGATCCTGCATGCTGCATCCTGTGACCAAAAAAAAAAAAAAAAAACCCTAAAAACTAAACAATAAATAAATAAACAGCCATAAAAGGACATGTGTCTAGAAACTCATGAGCTTGGAAAAGCTCCCAAATCCATCTTCTTGTCCCCTGCCTCCAGCTGTTCAGGATACAGTGTGTCTGGGGTATATCCTGACAAATATTTTCCTAAATGTCTATGTGGCAGTGACATGGTCCAGAACAAATACATGCGATCCTGTGTATGTGCCCAGAAAAGGCATCTTGCTGGACATTTCATTATGCAGTTTGCTTTTCTAGCCTTAGCATTGTCTTAAAGATCTTTCCATGTTAGCTTTCTGTTTTATTTTTGGCTCTGCTGGGTTTGTTCTTGTGCGAGGGCTTCTCTCTAGTTGAAGTGAGTGGGGGCTACCCCCTAGTTGCGATGCAGTGGCTTCTCATTGCTGTGGCTTTTGTTGTTGCAGAGCATAGGGCTCAGGAGTTGTGGTGCACAGGCTTAGTTGCCCCACATCGTGTGGAATCTTCTGTCCCTGCATTGGCAGGCAGATTCTTAACCACTTGACCACCAGGAAAGTCCTCTCCATGTTAGCTTAATTATACCCATGTCATGGGAAAAATTGTTTTAGGATGTTCCAGTTGCTATCACTGTGTAGAAAAACCATCATGGTACAACTTAGTGGCTTGAAACAACGTTCATTCTCTCGTGGTTCCTTTGCATCAGGAAAATGGGAAGGGCTCAGCCGGGTGGGTGCCCACAGCTGGGGGTTTGCCCCTCTTGTGGGCTTGGTGGTCTCTTGGCATGGGCTTATTTGTGCTTTCTCACAACACGGTGGCTTCTAGGCATTTGGGCTGTTCCATGAGAGATGAGGGCTTCAAGAGGGAGTATCCCAACAAGCTGTGGTGCTTTGTATGAGCCCTTCTCAGCAGGCAGTCACTTCTACTGCATTCCACTGCTAATCAGAGTCCCAAGCCAAAGTCAAGGGAAGAATAATTAGATTCCATGTCCTTTTTTTTTTTCTTCAATACACTGTCTGTCTTGTCTAGTTCTCTTTAATTAATTTCTAGATCCAGTCACTCTCCTGCATCAGTTTTTTAAATTTAAGTATGCAGATAATACCACTTTAATGGCAGAAAGCGAAGAGGAACTAAAGAGCCTCTTGATAAAGGTGAAAGAGGAAAGTGAAAAATCTGGCTTAAAACTCAGTATTCAAAAAATGAAGATCATGGCATCCAGTCACATCACTTCATGGCAAATAGATGGGGAAAAGTGGAAATGTGATAGATTTTATTTTCTTGGGCTCCAAAATCACTGCAGATGGTGACTGCAGCCATGAAATTAAGACTTACTCCTTGGAAGAAAATCTATGACAGACCTAGACAGTGTATTAAAAAGCAGAGATATCACTTTGTCAACAAAGGATCATAAAGTCAAAGCTATGCTTTTTCCAGTAGTCATGTATGGATGTGAGAGTTGGATCATAAAGAAGGCTGAGCGCTCAAGAATTGATGCTCTCAAACTGTGGTGCTAGAGGACTCTTGAAAATAACTTGGACTGCAAGATCAAACAGTCAATTCTAAAGGAAATCAACCTTGAATATTCACTGGGAGATTGATGTTGAACCTGAAGCTCCAATACTTTGGCCATCTGTTGCAGAGTCAACTCTTTGGAAAAGATCCTGATGCTGGGAAAGATTGACGGCAAGAGAAGGGGGCAACAGAGGATGAGGTGGTTGGATGGATGGCATCACTGACTCAATGGACATGAGTTTGAGCAAACTCGAGGAGATAGTGAAGGACAGGGAAGCCTGGCATGCTGTAGTCCACGGGGTCGCAGAGTCAGACACGACTTGGCAGCTGAACAACAACAACGGTAGTTGGCTTACAATGTTGTTTCCCTGTACAGCAAAGTTATACATATATGTTTATTATTCCTTTTCAGATTCTTTTCTTTTTAAAAAAAATTGATTTATGGTTGTGCTCAGTCTTCTTTGCTGCTCACGGTCTTTCTCTGGTTTCAGTGAGCAGTGGCTACTCTTCGTGGCAGTGGGTGGGCTTCACATTGCGGTGGCTTCTCTTGTTGCGGAGCTTGGGCTTCAGGCACACAGGCTTCAGTAACCGTGGCTCACAGGCGTAGTTGCCTTGCAGCATGTGGAATCCTCCCGGACCAGGGATCAAACCTGTGTCCGCTGCGTTGGCAGGTGGATTGCAATCCACTGTGCCTCCAGGGAAGCCCCTAGATTCCATGCCTTGATGATGTAGTTACCAGGTTCCAGAAGTGCATGTGGGGAGGGAGATAATGTGACCACCTGTCACATGTGATGCTCCATATTTTTCCTGACTGCCTTTCCCCCAGTCCTGGCTGTGCCAGGGCACCCCAGGGACTCCCATCATGCCCTGACCATCTGGCATTCCAGTTGAAAGAACTTGCTTGCCCAAGTCTTGCTGGGGCCTGCCTGCCTGCTCCACTGAGGACACACAGACCTGTGTTCCATTACTCAGTTCACCCTTTCCAGGGGCTATTTCACGCTGCCAGACCCAGGGCCTCTCCTCCAGATTCAGAGGTCCCAGTCTCCAAGGGTTCATGCTTGGGCCCCACAAACCTGAGCCCAGATCTGTGTGGCCTTAGGCAAGTGCCTCAACCTCTCTGAGCTTCACTTGTGTCCTCTGTGAAACGGGAAGGCAGGCCCCCACCCCTCAGGATTGCTGGGATAAATGGGGGAGGAAGGCACTGGCCAGCAGGACAGAGATAGAGGGGAAAAGACTGGACAGAAGCGTGCTGAAAGCACAGGCCAATGGGGCTTGCAAGAGGACAGTTAGCAGCTGTCACCAGGAGTGACAATTCAGGTTGGTGGAGGTCCCTGGTTCATGGCCAGCGTCCACACAAGGGCCAGCCAGGCTGGTTCCAGGACCTCGTCATGGTCAGTGTGGGAGAGCCAGGCCAGGGGGCTGACCTCTCGCCCTCGCCACAGCCCACTTGTCCCTGGGCCACCATCACCCTTGGCTTTGCAAGTGAGGACGTTCAGCTCAACTAGTTCTTGATTCCCTTCATTTTTTTTCCTCTGAAAAATTATTTCTCTTTTCATTGTCACCCTAGAAAATACAAAAATGCCCAAAGAAAAACACAAATCTCCATGAGGTTTTTGGGTTATCTCTCAGTGGGCTCAGAGGTGCAGAGAGCTGCCCAAAGTCATAGAGCCTGTACATGGCAGGGCCAGAATTCAAACCCATGACCACTCAACTTGGGAGGAAGGTGAACAGAGCTTGACAACCACCGGGTCTAGGACTGGCCATGCAGCCTTGGGCAAGTCCTTCTCTTCTCTGTGCCTGTTTACTCATCTGAAGACTGGCACTAACCAATGCAAAGTAGGCAGTGAGCAAGAAAGTGGTGTGCCCACAACTTCAGCAGGGCACATAGGCACCAGATAGGCTGCGTTTCTTAGCTTCCTGTGCAGCTAGAGGTATGGCCATTTGACTATATTGCAGCTCATAAGAAAGTGAAGTATTGGTTTCCAGAGAGGATCTCTAAAGGATGGGTGGGCCTTTCTCCTTCTCCTTGTCTCCTCGTGGATGTCTGGGATGTGAAATGGATAGATGGAGCACCAGCAGCCCTCTTGTGTCATGAGGTGATGCTGAAAGTAACAAGATAGAAGCTGTTCTCCAACACTGAGATACCAACTCCAGACTGACAGGAGAGAGGCAAGACGTGAACTCATGGCCGACAAGTCAACATTATTCTGAATTTTTCTGCCATCCATTCCCCAACAAACTGTGATTAGACACATTGATGTTGTTTAGTCACCAAGTCATGTCCGACTCTTTTGCAACCCCATGGACTGTAGCCCGCCAGGTTCCTCTGCCCATGGGATTTCCCAGGCAAGAATACTGGAGTGGGTTGCCATTTTCCTTCTCCAGGGGAACTTCCTGACCCAGGGATCGAACCCAAGTCTCCTGCATTGGTAGGTGGATTCTCAACCAGTGGGCCACCAGAGAAGCCCATCAGATACATATTTTCTCCTGTTCAAATTCCACATATACTTCCCATCTGCCCCATCCCCCACCAAGGGACTCTTTTTTACACTGGCCTCAGTCTGAATACTATGAAATCAAGGGTTTGTGAGCTGATTTTCTGTAAACATTAAAATACACCTAAATCTATTAAAATGAAGTCAAAGTCATTCACACACAAAAATGTGTATTTTTTTCTTTTTTTGGCTCTGCCATATGGCATGTGGCTTCCCAGGTAAAGATGCAGGTTCTAGCCCTGGGTTGGGAAGATCCCCTGGAGGAAGAAATAGCAACCCACTCCAGTATTCTTGCCTGGAAACTTTCATGGACAGGGGAGCCTGAGTCCACAGGGTCACAAAAAGTCAGACACAACTGAGCGACTAAGCACACACACACACGTGGCATGTGGGATCTTCGTTCCCCTACCAGGGATCGAACCCATGCCTCCTGCATTGAAAGCTCTGAGTCTTAGCCACTGAACAGCCATGGAAGCGCCCCTTACAAAAGCAGACTTTCAAAATGACATGTGAGTATCTTGGCAAATGCATTCCAAAGAGGCAACCATAAAAGTAGAGAGTTGTCACAAACAACCCACTTCAGGATTCTGCAGATTAACTGAAGACATTAAACAAATTAAGAAAGATTTACTCAAGAATAATTACTAAATGGGAAGGTAGGAACAGTGGGAGATTGCAGTTTTTTGGTTTCCCAGCTCCTACTGGCCAGGACAGGCCATGAACATCACTGTGGGAGGGGGCTGACTTGGAGCCAAGTAACACCTCAGGCCACTGGGTGAACTGGATACAGTAGAGATCTCAGAGTGTATGGGGAAGTGTATGGGGAAGGCCAAGGTCTCCTCACTGAGGTTGAGATCCTGGTGGCAACAGATTGGCAACCTAGTCAGGACAGACGGTCTCTCTCGTGTCAGTCTGGAGTCGGTGTCTCGGTGTTGGAAACCAGCCTGTATGTTGTTCCTTTCGAATCTGCCGCCCCTACGCACAGCATCACCTCATGACCCAATACGGCTGCTGGTGTACCATCTATTCAGTCAGGAGGTCGAATGGAATAGCTGGCCCCACGTATCCTGAGGGTCTGAAAAGGCGCATGTATGCACCATGCTGTACGAGAGCCGGACAGACCCCATCAACCCACAAACGCAGGCAACCTGCCCTGCAGGAGGCCATGTGCACACGCTGAGAAAATGCAAGAGGGACGGGCGAGAAGCAAAGGCAGGTCTGGCTTGCAAACTGGCTGGAGCACACGCCCCAGGCTTGGGCCCCACTGACTCAGGGGTTTGAGCACAACCAAGCCATCGCTGGCTGGCCCCGAAGCTAGACCGAACCAGGGGTGACTCCCTGAGGGAGTCAGCCTAAAAATAATGAAAAGCAGAAACTCAAAAATTTAGCAGAGACATCAACAGCTGCACATTGTGGGGAGAGGGACCCTACAGAGTCGACTTAGCACTTATTAAAACAAACAGAAAAAACCACCACCAGGACAACTCCCTGCATGTGTGGGGAAAGAGGAATTCAGAGTTGCTAAAATCTATTATTTAAAAAACTGTTCATTTCTTAAAATCATTTATTTATTTGGCTGTGTTGGATCTTGGCTGAGGCATGTGGATCTTTTGTTGTGGCACGCAGATTCTCTAGCTGGGGTGTGTGGGTTTAGTTGTTCTGTGGTATGTGGGATCTTAGTTCCCTGGCCAAGGATCAAACCCACATCCCCCTGTATTGCAAGGCAGATTCTTAACCACTGGACTGCCAGCCAGGGAGGTCCCCAGAGATGTCCATTTTTGAGAAAGTTTCCTGGTGGTCCAGTGGTTAGGACACTGCTCTCTTCCTACCAGGGGTGTAGGTTCAATCCCTGGTCGGGGAGCTGGGGTCCCACAGGCCACATGGCACGGCCGAAAAAAAAAGCCTGTTTTTGAAAAAAAGAAAGAAAGAAAGAAAGAAAAGGCAGCAAGACATGTGAAGAAAGAGCTAAGTGTGACCTACCCTGAGGAAAAAAAAGTAAGTTGATAGAAATGTTCTCTGAGGGAGACCAGATGTTGCACCCAAAGCAGTCAGTACAAACATTCATAAAACTAAAGTGAACAATGTTTATGAAGAATTAATGGCAAATATGATGACAGTGACTCACAAATGTAAGATCTTAAGGGAGACACAAAAACTACAGAATAGGACCTAAAGTAAGTTCTGGACTTGGAAGCTCTTTATCACCTGGGTTCCCACAATGCCCTGGGCTTCCTATGTCAGGACTTCCAACTGCTGACGGCACCTGCCTGTTTACCTGTCTTCCTGACCCCACTGTGGCTGCAAAGGGGCAGGGACTGATCTGTCTGCTCTCTGCATGACATGGTGGGCTTAAACAAATGATGGGGAGTGGCAGTGGAGAGAGACCCAGAGAGAGCCCCGGCTGCTAGTCAAGATGGTGTGACATCCAGGCAAGGTCCTCCTTTGCCTGGGCCTCAGTGTCTTCCCCCAGGAAATGGGCCCCCCAGGATCTGGTGACGGGAGGACAGGACTGCAGACACAGTGAGGCCTCAGCCAGGGCCTTGCGTCGCTCGGGTAGGCGGCTGCAGACATTCCCCCCGTGCCAGGAGCCGGCAATGAGTTCAGCAGAAGCCGAGACTTTTGTTGGAGGTTTAATTTATTACTGTTTGACATCCAGTGACACTGACATACCCTCGCCGGGCCTCTGGGCCCCCAGCCCCGGCGAGTCTGACCTGTCCAATAAAATACAGTACAAGGAGTGGACGGCTACACACATGCATCCACAGCTTTAAACTACAGTGATTCCAAACTGCGGCCGAAACAGTACTGCCAGGGAAAGGGAAGAAAGACAGGTGTCGTGTGTTCCCCAATTCATAATTCGGTTTTTTTCTCCTTTTAAACAGTTAATGTTGTTACAAACGCTACTGATGCCAGGACAGGGCCAGACACAGACAGTCCTACATCTTCTCTGCCGTATAAATATGGAAGATTTTCGTTTATACAGTTTTTATCCCAAGTCTGAAACTACATCTGCTTCTACCCGTTACTGCTAAGGGCTAACACCGTCTCGGCTCTGGAACGAGGGGCTCGGGGTCGAGACTCTGGAATGTCGGGACTCAGTCTTCCTCGCTGCCACTTCCTGAGCGGTCCTGGGAGGGGGACAGGAGAGGAGAGTGAGAGTCAGCCTGGCCCTTGGGAGCACCCAGACAGCATGTGGGATCTTAGTTCCCCGAGCAGGGATTGAACCTATGCCTCTCTGTGTGAAAGTGCAAAGTTTTAACCACTAGACCACCAGGGAAGTCCCCGACCTTTGCTTTAAATATACTTAATCACCAGTTCAGGCAGAACTGCCTTGTCCACACTGAGGCTGGGGTGGAGTGACCTTTGCCCTCAGTCCCTGCTGCCAAGGTCACATCCAAATGTCATTTTCTCCCAAGGACTGGCCCCTGCACCCTCACATTGACGACTCCTTAGTTCCTGGGAAGCAGGCTGGGCCTTCTCAGCTCTGTCCCACTGCTGACTGCCTGTCCCTGTGCCCCTGACCTGTGGGGGGTTTTTTGTCTGTTTTTGTGGCTGAGCCTCAAGGTCTGTGGTATTTTAGTTTCCTGGCCAGGTATTAAACCCAGGCCCTCAGCCGTTAAAGTGCTGAGTCTTAACCACCGGGTCACCAGGGAATTCCCCTGACCTGAGGCTTTAAAACCACCTTGGGTATTCCTGACCACGCACAATCTCTGCTCTTCTGTGTAAACATTTTCAACACCTTAGCAAGGGCCACAGAAGGTGCTGCTGGATCCAGACTGGGCAGACAGGGAGCTGTACAGCCCAGACTCTCCTGGCCACCACAAGGCCACCGCTCCCCGTGTTCAGAATGTCATTAACATCCCCGTAAGACCACAGACGTCAGTGGTCAGGATTATTCTGAGGCACCTGGTTTTGCTATTACTGCAAATAGCTCTACAAGAAGACTAACGATGATGAAATGGTGCTTGTCAAGCTTTCTGCTGGGAGCTGGGGCCCGTGAAATGCACTTGACCTCCCTACTTTGTGGAAGTGGAGGCAGGCTCAGAGGTCCTGCAGCAGGGAAGGGCCAGGCGTCCAGGTGGGAGCCAGAGGGCAAAACTTATTAAAACGCAGCAAGCGAGTCTGTTCCTGTCCCCAGGCCCAGGAGACTGTACAGGCTTGGTGCTCCTGTGGTTCTCGTGGCTCCTCCCTGGTGTGCCTGGGGGACCATCACCGAGGTACCACTCACAGCCCCGTTCGTGGTGTCAGCTCCCCTGTTTATAGGACTGTGGTCTATGGGACTTTCACTTTCTGTTTGCTTTATGCAACCCACCACCACTGTCTGGAAACCCTCTGAGGCAGGCCAGGACGGAGCCACAAGTAGAGGCCTGGGGAGCACAGTGTGGTGAGGATGCCACAGCACTGGGGGAGCGGGGCCGGTCTCTCTGAAGGCATCTCCAACTCCCTGCCTCCCGCCCCCTCACGGTCAGCCTGGGGTTGTGCAGTGGGAACTGTGGGGGTCGGGTAGGGAGGAGGGATGCCCTGTCTGAACCCGACGCTCAGTGGCTCCAAGAGCACTGGTTCCAGGGCTGCACGGACTTGGGTTTGAGTCCCACGCTCTGTAACACTGAGCCTCGTCTGTGGATTGGGGGGTCTGAAAACATCCCACAGGTCTAGGACCTGGCAAGAAGAATAGATGCCAGTGACCTGCCCGCCCCGGGGCGCGGGGACCTCACCTCCTCCTGCTCCTCCTCGCTGTCGTCGTCGCTCACCACTGGCTTGGCCCTGGACCCACGGCTCGGCCGCCGCCGGCCCCCCTTGAGCCGATCCTGGGCCTTCTCCTTCCGGCCAAGCTTGATCTTCACTTTGACTGAGCGAGCTGGGGAGGGGACCAGAAGGAAAGGAGACGTGAGCGCGGGGCCCCAGGGTGTCTTGGGGGTGGATGTGACCTCCCACCCCCACCCCCAGGACTCACACTCTGACTCGGAGCCTTCCTCCTCGCCCTCCTCCTCCTCCTCGCTCTCCTCCCCTTCACTGTCGTCCTCCTTCTCGATTTTCTGCCGCACGCTGGTGAAGACCGACTGCAGGACGATGGAGTCTTCATAGATCTGGGTGGAGACACACGGGGCTCAGGTCGGGGGCCCGATGAGGGGCTGCCTGCCTGCCCGCCTGGTCCCGGACGAGGGACAGCTCAATGAAACGGTCCTGGAGAGAAGGTCAGGCATCCCTCTTTTTTTTCAAGTATTTATTTATCTAGCTGCGCTGGGTCTTAGTTGTGGCACATGAACTCTCAGCTGTGGCACCTGGGATTCAGTTCCCTGACCAAGGACTGAACCTGGGTTCTCTGCATTGGGAGCATAGAGTCTTAGCCACTGGACCACCACAGAAGTCCCCCTCTCTCCCCTTGAAGAATCGCAGCGAGCACCCGGTTAAAGGCTCTGAGATGGCCTGTAGTTTAGCATCAGAGACGCACGGCCTCACTGAAGCCAGCATTCCCCGGCATGTGCGACTCTAAAGTCTCTTTGCTAGGAGGCATTCATCCCAGCAATGAGGAAAACTGCCAGGCTGAGGCTGTGTGTGTGAATCTCATCACCGGACAAGACCCAGCACAGAGCTGGACGTCCTTTCAAAAGCGTCCCTGAATGACTTCATAACAGATTCCAGGACGTTAACAGAGTGTGCCCAGGGCCCCACGGACGGATGGGACTGAGTCTATTTCTTCTATTTTGCTCATCTTTATCTTCTGCCGTGTTTTCAGTAATGAACACATATGGCCTCTGTAATGAGCGATGTGCTCCGAGGTGCAGGGAACCTTTTTCTGAACCGGTCAATTCACGGGGGTGGGGAGTGGGGGCCCAGGACCGCTCACCAGGGAGCCCTCCAGGTTGAAGGTCTGCGCGTTCTGACACAGCAGCATCACGTCCTTCTCCAGGTCGTTGAGGCTGCGGTACTTGTGGTTGCGGATGCGCTCCTGGGGGCAGGAGAAGCGGCCTTATCTCGGGGCCCCCTGGCACCCGGGGTCCCAGCCACCTAAGGCGAGGTCACAGTGGAACTCCCCGGCTGTGTGTGGACTCAGGGGCCCAGCCATGGGTGATGGGGTCACCTGCCACATCCTCAGGCCCCCAGTGGCCAATGACCAGGGCCCCTGGTGGGGGCTCCCAAGACCAAGAACCCCTGCTCCCACTTCCCATGGCTCTAAGCACTTGACTCGGGATTACCTTTATCTTCTTGAAGTCCACAGGCTTGCGGATGAGCTCGTAGTACTCGGGCAGCTCCTTGCGGGACGGCAGCTGGATGAACACCTCGCTGAGCTGGCGTCCACTGCTGCTGTAAGGAGAGACGTGGCTGCGTCACTCGCAGGCCCTGCTTGCCGGGGAGCCCCTACCTCTGCCCGGCACCCTCCTCCCAACAACCACTACCCCACCCTGGGCACTGGAGGACAGAGATAGTGAGAAATTTTAAAGTCCATTCAGGAGTCATTTCCTGTTATGTGAGCAGACTCGTTGAGTTCTGGAACATTCCCGAGGGGCAGCCAAGCAGAGAGGTCTGCTGCTGCATCTGTATGGAGGCTCTGAACTCACCCACCTCCCCCCACCCCAGCCCTGGAGGAAACAGCATCACGTGCCACATGCAGCAAGAGCCTTGGCACCTGCACGAGGGAGAACTCTTTATTTACATATGACACAGAAATCAGTTTGCTCGTGTCGGGAGTGTTAAATGACAGCGTTTTCAGAGATGGGTTTTTCAAGCATGTTGTGCCTCACTCGGGTAGCGCTCATGAGCAGTGAACTTCAGAGAACTAGGCAAAAACCCAAGGAGAGACGCCCCCTGACAAGATGCTAATGGGCGACTAGAGCTGTTTCCTAGTTCTTTCCACTAAGCAGCGCTGGTTTTGTACCAGAGAGCAGAGGAAAGGAGAGCTGTCAGTGGCCATGAAATGAGGAATCCAAACACTGGGCTCCAAGGCGACAACCCCCTGGGGGCCTGGACAAGGAATGGGGTGAACCAAGACACCCCCCCCAGCGTCCCTTCAGCCTCCAGAAGGGGGATCCTGTCTCCCAGAGAGACGGTAGAAGAGGCTCTGCGCGGCCAACCAGGGGGCTGGGGACCTGGTCACCCTCCTTTCCCACTCTCTCCACCCGGGGCTCCATGTGCTCTGGCTGTGGGTTCATTTAGGTCCCGCTCACTGCCTGGGCTCCTCCTGGCTGCTTCACAACACAGGCTCCTCCAAGGCAGGTATGAGATGGTAGATTCGGTCCTGGGGGCACCAGGAGTGGAGCACCGCCTCCCGTCAACACTGCTGCCTTCCTGGTCTTTTCAGGACAGTCCTCAGGGAACAGGGTGGCAGCCTGTCCATCTGTCTGCACGTCCTCAACACATCTCGTGCTTGTTTTTGGTCTACCAGCCAGGAAGACAGCAGTGACGACCTGACTGCTTCTCGGGTTTTGTCGCCAGATGCCCCATCTCACAGCGGCATCAGGGAGCAGCTTGGCCAGGACTGCCCGCCCCAGAGGCTGCTGCCATTTGCCCCTGGCCCCCTCTCACACCCGGGGAAACACGGGGGCTGGAACCCGGGCCTTGCACATTACTGGCCTCCTACCATCTCTGGGCCAGATGCACGACACACGTGTTCTCAAGGGACTATGTTATTCCAACTGTAATGAGGAAACCGGTGAGAAGCTCAGCCCGAACACCAGCCTTGCTGGTCTTGGCCTCCCTGCCAGCGTGAAGTGGGGTCGCCTGTGCTCAACAAGGGCCAGCCCCCTCTTTCCTCCGGGCTGAGTTCTCAGCCACATCCTGCCTTGTGTGGGGCTGGCAGGTCACACACTGGGGGTGGGGAGGGAGGCCAGCTCCAGGCCACTGTCCCCACCCAAGGGCCTGTCCCCAGGGGCACAGGTGTCCTCTCTCTCATGAACAGGGTGGTGGGTGGTTTGGCCACAAGAAAACTGGAATTTGTTCACATAAATTCCAAAAAAACCGCGAACAGGCATGAAATACGCTGGGGCCTCTACTTCAGATAAGTGGACTCGGGGTGATGGGAGACAAGCCAACCCCGCTCACTCTGGGAAACTGGTTTCTGATGTTCCAGCAGAGCCCAGACCTGCGCCCGATTCCTCAACCCACACAGGCCCTGTTCCTCCCCATGGAACCTGAGCAAAGGGCTCTCCGTTACCATCTTGACTGCAGTATCACTACGCTTCTGAGCAGGACACGGGCCTGCAGGTATGATGTAACTAAAGTGCCTGCACAGTAGTGTATGCTAGGAATTCCCGCTTTACTTCACTTTTTTTTTAAGAAACACCAGTTTGGGGACTTCCCTGATGGTCCAGTGGCTGAGACTCTGCTCTCCCAATGCAGAGGGGCCAGGTTCCATCCCTGGTCAGGGAACTAGACCCCCACATGCCGTAACTAAAGATGCCATGTGTCGCAATGCAGAATCAATGCAGCGAAGTTGAATAAACAAATAAGTTAATTAAAAAAGAAAACAACAACAAAATAAAATGAAACGACAGTTTTAAATCCACTGAACTCATTCTGCAGCTCACTGACGGGCATGCGTGTGGTGCCAAGGCTACATGCCTGCCTGTAGCATCATACAGGTGACCTGGCCTCAGGGTACCTGGAGCCCTTCAGGGAACTTAGGACGGGGGACTCTAGCACCATTACACAGAGGAACATTTCATAAAACCCTCTCACAAACCTCTGGGGGAACCTTTTCCCTGAGGAATGAAGGCCCACCCTGCCTGAAAACCATTGTCTGGTGTGTTGTGCTGAGCATGGATGGCCGGGGACTGGTCATGTGAGAGGGAGGGGCAGGGTGCCAGGGCCACGGGGACTCTGAAAACCATCTTCTCTGACAATGCAGACCTCTTGGAAAGCTACTGCCGCAAAACTCTGGTTGCCAAAGTGCTGAGAGATCCTTTTTTGTCTTCAGAAATCCCCTGGAGAGTACCTCACCCCCACCCACTATGCACTGGGGCTGGGAGCCTTCCAGGCCTGCTCACCAAGTCCCTCCTTGCTGAGAACAGAACCCACGGCGCTCTGGGGGCTGCTTGGCTCTCCAGGATGGGCGGCCCACCACCTCCGATGTCCGTGCCTCTCTCTACCTGCTCAGTCGCCTCAGAATCACCCAAGCAGCTGCTCCCCCAGGGAACCCTGGCTCCTGCCTTTGCCTCAATATAAACATCACCTCCACGACAATGAAAATGGATGGCTGAGGTGAAAGACAGACAGGCACAGGGACTTCCCTGGTGGTCCAGTGGCTAAGGCTCCACACTCCCATGCAGGAGAGGGGGACGCGCCTGGGGTTCAATCCCTGGTCAGGGAACTACAACCCACGTGTTGCAACTAAGAGTTTGTATGCCACAAGTAAGATCTGGTGCAGCCAAATAAGCAAATACATATGAAAGAAAAAAGATAAAGGTGTCACACATCTTCATTTACTCACTCCTTGAGCCCCCCAGCCTCCAGGACTTGGCTGAGCCTGGCCTCTTTTTGAACTTTAAGTCATGAGATCCCAGAGGGTGCGCCCCCAGGCGTGGCCGCCCCCCTGCATGGCTCTGAGACCTGCTCTTGTTGGCCCTTGTGCTGCGCCACATGCTCCATGGTGGGCATGTGCCACAGTCTGCTTGTCCCCCTGCTGGTGGCAGGAACCTGGGCTATGGTCTGAGATATTAAATGGTGAGCAGCCGCAGACACTGTGTCCCAGTTCTTGGCCTGTATCACGTGGGAAGGTCCCTGGGGGGTGGGGGGCCTGGTCCTGGAGGCAGGGGCGCTGTTTTGGTAGCAACTGAGCCCATGTTCACTCTTCTGGCCGTGGGTGAGCCATCTACCAGCATCTCTTGTTGTTTTCCCATCCAAGTACTAACCAGGCCCAACCCTGCTTAGCTTCTGAGATCAGACGAGCTCGTGTACACTCAGGGTAGTATGGCCACAGACTCTCCTGTGGTTTTAATTCACGTTTCCTTGATGAGCATCATCACAGGTATACTGGTCATGTGATGACCTCTCCCAGGCAGTCCTTGTTTTCTTACTTTTCCTCCTGGGAATTCTGTGTAGGGCACATTCATCGTAAACACCTCCAGTTCATGGCATGTCTTTTTTTTAAAAAAAATATTTGGCTGCACTGGGTCTTAGCTATGGGATGCAGGATCATTAGTTGTGGCGTGTGGGATCTAGTTCCCCGACCAGGGATTGAACCCTGGGCCCCTGCCTTGGGAGCACGGAGCCACAGCCACTGGACCACCAGGGAGGCCCCCACGGTGTGTCTTCTTACTCCTTTGATGGTGTCTTTTGAGGAAGGGGCCTTAGTTTTAATCTGAGTCCAATTTACCAATATTTCCTATTATACCTGGTGTTTCTCGTCTTGTGAAAAAAATCTTTATCTACCCCTAGGTCATGGAAGTATTGCATTTCCTTCTTGAAAGACTTTGCTATTTTTCTTTTTACCATGCCACAAGGCTTATAGGATCTTAGTTCCTTGTCCAGGGATTGAACCCAAGCCCCTTGCAGTGGAAGCATGGAGTCTTAACCACTGGACCACCAGGAAGTCCCCGGAAGCTTTGCTGCTTTAATCCTTTCCATTAGGCACGAGGCTGGTTATCCTGGTTAGTGTTTGTCCACAGCAACTATCATCTTCCCTACCATGTCTTGCCTGGCTTTACTAGCTGGAACACAAGCCACGAGGGCAGAGGCTTTGCCTGTTTTATTTGCTGCTCTATCTTCTGCACCAGGAATAAACCCTGGTCCACAACAGGTGCTCAATACACATTATTTAAATGAAGAAACGGCTCAGGGTGCAAGCCCTAAGGTCACAGAGCAGTGTGCCAACTCAGGTTTCAGCAGGGCCGTCTCTGAGCAAGGATGCCCCCTTGCCCTGCCCCTACATGGTCATTCATACAGCACCCTGTTCCAGAAAGGACCCTGGCAGCAAGAGCAGGAACCCCACTGCCCAGAGAGCGTGCTGCTGTGAGGACTGGCTCTCAAGAAGTTTCTGCAGGCAGAGCTGCTTGGAACTCCATCTCCAGCCCTGCTCTGTGTCCGGCCGCCCGGTAGCAGAGGGGAGGGGAGTGAAAGAGCCTGGGAGAACCCCGAGGCTGTCAGGACCCTCCCAGGACCCCAGTTCAGACACAAAGAACGGAAGCGCCCACCACGGCCCTCATGCCCCCAGCCTGCCCTGCCACCTGCTTTGGCAGCAACGATGGCAGCTGTTACCTATGACAATGAAATTAATCTCCTGCCTCTAGATGTTAGCTCCCGCAGCAGGGATCTTCTCCCTCATTCACTGTCCTGTCCCTGTCACAACGGGACATGACACACAGAGGGGCTGAGCGACCAGGGCCCTGCCTGGAGCCTCAACCCCTCCCACATCTAGCCCACTGGTCCTTTCTTATTCAATGAGGTTTGTCACAACCAGGCTGACCACACTGTGGGGGAGAGCCCCAAAGTCTAAATGACACATCCTTTCACGTGTTCTTGAAACAAAATTACAACATGTGGGGGACTTCCCTCGTGGCCCAGTGGCTATGATTCAATGCTGCCAATGGAGGGGGCCAAGGTTCAGGGCACTTGGTCAGGGGACTAAGGTCCCACAGGCCCCAACTAAGATCCAGTACAGTCAAATAAGTAACTAAATATTTTTAAAACCTACAACACGTGAAGGAGAAATAAAGAATCAGAGGACTTCCCTGGTGGTCCAGTGAGCCTGCCAATGCAGGGCACACGGGTTTGATCCCTAGTCTGGGAAGATCTCATGTGCCAAGGAGCTACAAAGCCCGTGCACCACAACTACTGAGCCCAAGCTCTAAAGCCTGTGCTCTGCAGCTAGTAAGTAGCTCTACTCACTGCAACTAGAGAAAAGCCTGCACACAGCAACGAAGACCTCAAGCAGTAAAAACAAACAAAACCCTTAAAAAAAAAAGTTTCTCAGTATCTAAGAGATCATCCATTGGTTATGCCATTCAAACAGATGGAGAAACCAGAGAGGTTATGAGAGCTGGCCCGGACACTGGGAACTGGGGGCAGGCAGGACTCGAGCACAGGTCTCCTTGGCCAAGTCAGGGGTCTCTCCCATCCTTTCCCTCACGCTGTTCTAAATCGAGGGTCAGCAAACTTCATCTGTGAACAGCTAGTGTAAATGTTACAGGCTTTGTGTGCCATATCACCTCGGTCACAATGACTCAACTCTGCCGTTGTCACACCGAAGTGGCCACACAGAACATGTAGGCAAAGGGAGTTTGGCTGTGTTCCTCATTTATGTTCTGCAGTTGCTAAGTCTCGTTCAGCTCTTTGCAACCCCATGGACTGCAGCACGCCAGGCTCCTCTGTCCTCCACTGTCTCCCCGAGTTTGCTCAAATTCATGTCCATTGAGTTGATGATGCCATCCAACCATCTCATCCTCTGTTGCCCCCTTCTCCTCTTACCCTCAGTCTTTCCCAGCATCAGAGTCTTTTCCAGTAAGTCAGCTCTTCGCATCAGGTGGCCAAAGTATTGGAGTTTCAACTTCAACATCAGTCCTTCCAATGAACACTCAGGACTAATCTCCTTGCAGTCCAAGGAACTCTCAACAGTCTTCTCCAACACCACGGTTCAAAATCATCAATTCTTCAGCACTCAGCCTTCTTTATAGGTCCAACTCTAACATCTATACATGACTACTGGAAAAACCATAGCTTGACTATACGGACCTTTGCTGGCAAAGTGATGTCTCTGCTTTTTAATATGCAGTCTAAGGTTTTAATACACTATCCAGGTATGTCATTTATAAAAAAACAAACTTTGATTTTCATATAATTTCATACCATGAAATAGTTGTCATCTTCTTTTCATGGCCTCACCACACACCCTGCAGGATCTTAGTTCCCTGATCAGGGATCAAACTCAGACCTCCTAAAGTGGAAGCTCCGAGTCCTGACCAGTAGACTGCCAGGGACGTCCCCAAATAGTATTCTTTTGATTCTCTGAAACTCATTTAAGAAAAAATTCTTAATTCAGACTATACACATACAAGTGGTGAGCCAGAACTTATTTCTGCTGATTTGGTTTGTTGAGCCCTGGTTATGAATCCTAAAAATAACAGGAAGAATGTCTGTACCAAGGATGATAACATACAGCTTGGTGCCTCCCATTGCTCATCCTCTGACAGGGGCAGACACTGCAAATGGATCACAGCAGCACTCTTGTCTTTCGCACTGAGAGCCTCAGGCAAGCAGAAGCAGTCAACTGAAGATGGTGCTCCTGATAGATCCTACTACTTGCCCCACCCTGTCCCTCAGCACCGCTCTCCTTCCTAGAGTGCAGATCTTCCTAGTTCAGTTCAGCTCAGTCGCTCAGTCGTGTCCGACTCTTTGCGACCCCATGAATCGCAGCATGCCAGGCTTCCCTGTCCATCACCAACTCCCGGAGTTCACTCAGACTCACGTCCATCGAGTCAGTGATGCCATCCAGCCATCTCATCCTCTGGAGTCCCCTTCTCCTCCTGCCCCCAATCCCTCCCAGCATCAGAGTCTTTTCCAATGAGTCAACTCTTCACATGAGGTGGCCAAAGTACTGGCGTTTCAGCTTCAGCATCATTCCTTCCAAAGAAATCCCAGGGCTGATCTCCTTCAGAATGGACTGGTTGGATCTCCTTGCAGTCCAAGGGACTCTCAAGAGTCTTCTCCAATACCACAGTTCAAAAGCATCAATTCTTCAGCGCTCAGCCTTCTTCACAGTCCAATTCTCATATCCATACATGACCACTGGAAAACCCATAGCCTTGATTAGACGGACCTTTGTTGGCAAAGTAATGTCTCTGCTATCTAGGTTGGTCATAACTTTCCTTCCAAGGAGTAAGCGTCACCTCTAGATAACATCTTCTCGCCCTGGGCCATTTTCTCTTTTGACTCAGTCAGTAAAATGTATCAGCAAGGGTCCTAGATAGGAGCAGCTGTGCTTAGCCACTCAGTTGTGTCTGACTTTCTCTGACCACATGGATGGTGGCCCACCAGGCTCCTTGGTCCATGGGGATTCTCTAGGCAAGAATACTGGAGTGGGTTGCCATGCCCTCCTCCAGGGGATCTTCCTGACCCAGGGATTGGACCCAGGTCTCCTGCACTGCAGGCAGATTTTTTTTTATCATCTGAGCCACCAGAGAAGCCCCAGACAGGTGCAGCTCAGGATATTACGAACTGATCTAGCAGCAGAACATTCATCTGATACAGCATCTCAAGATACATGCATGCACATCATACACGAAACCTGAAAATAAAATAATGAAACATATTAAAAAGCTATTAGTCCAGGAACTACTCTGATGGTCCAGTGGTTAAGAATTCACCTTCCATGACAGGCAGACATGGATTTGATCCTTGGTTGGGGAACTAAGATCCCACATGTTGTGGGGCAACTAAGCTCACACGCCTTGACGAGAGCCCACAAGCTCAACGTGCTTTGCCACTAGAGAAGCCCCTGAGCCACAGTGAAGAACCTGCAAGCTGTAACGAGGATCCCGTGTACCGCAATTAAGACCTGATGCAGCCGAATAAATAAGTGTTTAAAAACCCCACCAAAACCATGTATCCTTATTTTTTACAAAAAATGTTAGAACAAAATTACTTACTAGGTTCAATTTTTGACCCATTACAAAGTCAAGGACATTTCGAGAATCAGAAAAGTGAAATACCTACAGCAGTTCCACTTACAGATATTTACTAAGAGCCTCCACCTGCCGGGCATCCACTGCTATGAGATCAATCTCAAGTGTCAGATTTATGGCTGTGTGGTGTAGGAAAAATCCAGCCTCATGTACGAGTAAAAGGAGATAATACTCACCAAGGAACCTGCCAATAGGAAAGGTCTCTAGGCCACCTGCCCTGCACTCTCAACACACTCTCCCAACAGAGGAGGGGGAAGGGGGACCTTATTACAGGATCCTCCTCCTGAGGAGGGCTGGACTGGCTGCAAGTGACGATGCTGATTAATTAGCACCTAATGAACCAACATTTCTAGTGAACTGACTGCTTTATGGGGGCCAATGACACGCCCGAGGGCTTATGTTTCTTTCTTCCTTTTTAAAATATTTTTTGAAATCAACGGTCACATTACATTTGGCATTATGTCTCTTTTTAAAAATAATTTTACTTTTGGCTGTGCTGGTCTTCACTGCTGTGTGGGGTTTTCTCTTGCTGTAATGACCTACTCTTCCCTGGAGTGCGTGGCTTCTCATTGCGATGGTTCTCTTGTTGCAGAGCACGGGCTCAGTAGTAGTGGCGCAAGGGCTTAGCTGCTCCGTTGCAAGTGAGATCTTCCCAGAGCAGGGTTAGAAGTGTCCCCTGCATTGGCAGGCGGATTCTTCACCACTGGGACACCAGGGAAGCCCTGAAGATTTTTTTTTCAATGTGGACCATTTTTAAAGTCTTTCTTGAATTTGTTATAATATTGCTCCTGTTTTTATGTTTTGGTTTTTTGGCCTAGAGGCATGTGGGATCTTAGCTCCCCAACCTGGGATCGAACCAACACCCCCTGTATTGGAAGAGGAAGTTTTTTAACCACTGGACTGTCGGCGAAGTCCCTGAGGTTCATGTTTCTTAATACAGTTCAACAATGAAATCCAAATCTCATTTTAAAGAAAACCTAACCCCAACTCCGTTATGCTGGACTTGAAACCACTTAGCTTGAATGAAACCTTTCTGCTGGAGAAAAGACAGCAGACCCAGGGCCACACGACAAGTGGCAGAAGGCAGATCACAACGCAGGCCACCTCTCAGGTGTGCCATCTACTCCAGGTGTCTTAGCTGTGGCACGTGGGATCGAACCTGGGCTCCCTGCATTGGGAGCACGGAGTCTTAGCATGGCAGAGTTGGATACGACTGAGCACATGAGCCACGAAGACCATTAGAACGGGATCCCTATTTTTTTTGTTGTGGTCTTCAGCGTGCTCTGTCTCAGTTCAGTTCAGTTCAGTCGCTCAGTCATGTAAACTCTTTGCGACCCCATGAACTGCAGCACGCCAGGCCTCCCTGTCCATCACCATCTCCTGGAGTTCACTCAGACTCACGTCCGTTGAGTCGGTGATGCCATCCAGCCATCTCATCCTCTGTCGTCCCCTTCTCCTCTTGCCCCCAATCCCTCCCAGCATCAGAGTCTTTTCCAATGAGTCAACTCTTCGCATGAGGTGGCCAAAGTACTGGAGTTTCAGCTTTAGCATCATTCCTTCCAAAGATCACCCAGGGCTGATGTCCTTTAGAATGGACTGGTTGGATCTCCTTGCAGTCCAAGGGACTTCTCAAGAGTCTTCTCCAACACCACAGTTCAAAAGCATCAATTCTTCGGCACTCAGCCTTCTTCACAGTCCAACTCTCACATCCATACATGACCACTAGAAAAACCATAGCCTTGACTAGACCGACCTTTGTTGGCAAAGTAATGTCTCTGTTTTTGAATATGCTATCTAGGTTGGTCATAACTTTCCTTCCAAGGAGTAAGCATCTGTCTAGACCACAGCAATCACCAGCAGAGAGTGAAGCCTGGGGGTGGAACTGGCCTGACACACTGGGCAGCTGGAGCTTCTTCTAGCAGAGTCTGTGGCAGGCTCAGAATCTCATTCTGGCTCAAGAAGGCCACCCAAGTTAACCTTCTTGTGGTCTGGAGCCCCACTTGGCTAACAGCCAGGCCCATGCCCACGCTGACTGGCCTGGGGTTGGATGATAGCAATCAGCACTCTTTCTCACAACATCTCACCCGGGCGCCTCCCATGCCAGGCTGGAGACTGGGTGCCAGGCAGATGACGCTGACCCCAGACCTGGCCCTGCAGGTGGAGGCCTGCCTCCTGCCCCTGGAGGACCCAAGCTTGGGCTCCTGACAGAGGGACAGTGTGGCCTGCCACAGGCTGAGGCAGGAGAAGCCTGAGGCCTCCCTGCCCGCTCAGGAAAGGGCTCTAAGACCGCCTACTGTCGTCCGCTCTCTTCTCCCCAGAGGCCCATGTTGAGGGGACTGGAGCCAACTGGGGCATCCTCTCCTACAGAAGGTTTCGGCTCAACAACCTGCCCGGGCCTTGTGACTCTGCCCTGGTTTTTCTTATGAATCAAGGCACAACCTTTCCCCCGGAGAGGTATCTGCTTTTTTATTCTAATCAAGGCATTTGCCCTCCGCCTCCAAGGGCAGAGGGCAAATGCCAAGAGGGTCTGGGCAGTGGGCCCCAGACCCGGGTGAAGCTGCCATGGTGCATGCCATGGGGCCCTTCATCACCCAAGGGGAACTCTGGTGCCTTTTAAAAAAAAATAATTGTATTTATTTTTGGCTATGCTGGGTCTTTGTGGGTGGGCACGCTTTTCCCTAGTTGTGACAAGCAGGGGCTATTCTCCAGTTGCGGGGCTTGGGCTTCTCATTGCGGTGGCTGCTCTTTTTGTGGAGTATGGGCCCTAGGGTTTGCAGGCTTCAGCAGCTGCAGCACGTGGGCTCTGGAACACAGGGTCAGCAGTCACGGTGAGCGCGTTTAGTTGCTCAAGAGGGATGTGGGAACTCCCCGAACCAGGGATCAAATCCATGACTCCTGCATTAGCAGGCAGATTCTTAACCACTGAGGCACCAGGGGAGCCCTGGATCTTGTAATGGACCCTAGATCTACAGACCCCTACAGTTTTTCCAGGGTCCTTGGTAAGAAGACAGGAGAAGGGGACCTGGGCCCTCTGGGTCCCCACCCAGTGGAGCTCAGCTCTGGGAGGCTTAGCCTGGGCACCTGTACACATCACCAGCTTTCTGAACCCTCTGGGAATAACTTCTGAGAATCTCCTAAAAACAAAGATGTTCTCTTGCACAACCTCAGCTCCGTGAGCAAATTCAGGACACCTGGTGCCGACATGCCTCCACCATCCATGCAGATTTTACAGCAGCCACAGCTCTGCCCTGGAGCTGCTAACAGTCTAGCTCTACACCCCAGCCAGTTGGGCACAGAGGGGGTTCTGTGGGGTCCTAAGGAGGCTGAACCCTGAAGAAGGAAGGGCCTTCTAGAAGATGCACTTCTCTGAAGCCGTCCCAAAGGCGCCATGGCCCTGGGACACATGACCGCTGACTGGCATCTGGAGACAGCGCCCAAATGTTCTGGCCACCAGCAGCTGCCTCCCTGCGAAGGGTCGGGGGAGAAGACAGCAGCTGGTACCACACACAGTCCCTGGCCAGACCCCGGAGCCTAACTTATTTGCGTGCTTAAAGTGGAAATCTCTATTTCCAACTTAATTAATTCTGGTTTCACTCATGGCTATTTAACAGATGGCTCCTCTGTGTAGTTTTCAGGTTTCCAAGCACCAAGAAGAAGGTGCCCTGAGAGGCCCTGCACGCAGGCTTGGCCTCCAGGGCTGCCCAGGCCAGGACTGGTCAACTGCAGATTCTTCAAGCATTTTCCCATAGTGAACCCATAGCGGGTGGTGCATTTTCTTTCTTTTAAATTTACCATCTTAATCATTTAAAAAATATATTTACTTATTCATTTATTTGGCTGCTCCAGGTTTTAGCTGCAGCACTCAGGATCTTCAGCTGTGGCATGTGAACTCTTACTTACGGCATGTGGGATCTAGTTCCCTGACCATGTATCGAACCCAGGCCCCCTGCACTGGGAGCACAGTCTTAGCCACTGACCACCAGTGAAGTCCTGGGATGTGCATCCTCATCCTGACATAGCAGGGGGTTGTAGCTGCCAATGCCAGAAGCCGCACATGCCAATGTCAGAAGCCGTACAACTCCAGGGCGTGCTACTCGCAGGGCACATGGATGGGCGGCAGGGAACTGGGGAAGGGTGGGTGTGGCAGCCCTAAGTCTGAACACACATGAAGGGAGCAAAAGGTTCCAAATCAGGACATTACCTGCATGCAGACAAGGATATAGATGCGAAGGTGCAAGCAACCATGACTGCATGGGTATTTGGACATAACTGTGGGGCGATCTTGAAATCAACACTTGAAAGCGAACTTTGGAGTGGTGCTGATCAGTGGCAGCTCAGGGCGGGCCCAGCCACTTCTCTCTGGAGAGACCGCATCGAGCCTCCATGACCACCAGGGGCTGGAACGGCAGCTCCATGAGCCCGGCTCAGCAAGGCAGGCTCCCTCCATGGAAGCCAGTTACTGATAATGTCTGGTGACCATTCTGTGGTAGCCAGAAGAATCAAGCTGTAACAGTCTCTCCTTCAGATCCACGTTTAACTCAAGTACAGTGCTTAGCTAATCACAGGGTTCTGGAAGTGAAATGGGATCTTTAAGCCCAAAGTTTTACTTTTCCTTCTGGGAAGGAGTGGTCGGAAGTCTGAGACAAAAAAGTGCGTTAGGTTGCCTCCGATTTCTATGTCTATTCTCCTTGGTGTGGCGCACTGGTCAGTCCCTCAGAACCTTCCAGGTAGGTGACAGGTGCATCACAGAGATTATAACCTGGCCCAAAGAAAGGTCTGGCCTTTGTCCTCAGCTGCTGGGAGGCCATCTCTCGGCCCTTGAATGTCCTGCCTGGGCAGGACGGGGGACGGGGGTGACTTTCTTTAATTGGGGGCCTTGGGCACAGAGTCTATGAATGTGATTCTAGGCAGAGGTGTGGGGTCACACGGCATCAGCTCAACCATAGGGGGTGGAGACCAGGCAGCCACGTGGGTGCTCAGTCATGTCTATGTGACCGAGTTCCCAGACAGCAAGGCTTGCGGGCTGGTAATGCTCCGTGTGCATCCTCCTGTAATGTTGCCAGCAACGTTGGTGCTGCCTGCAACGCCACAGAAGGATGCTGCTCCCTATGCCTCTCCCTTCGGCTGGTTCTAACCTGTGTCCTTTCGCTGTAAAAAACCAT
The DNA here is from genome assembly GCF_032452875.1 of Bos javanicus. NCBI lineage: Eukaryota > Metazoa > Chordata > Mammalia > Artiodactyla > Bovidae > Bos > Bos javanicus. Next base: position 15,161,010 of record NC_083874.1, on the reverse strand, counting down.
CACCCTGAGCACACCAGCTTTCAGAATGTTCTGAGAGTCCTTCCAGGGGATCATCGAGTCTGAGGATGGACCTGGAGACCCTGGACTCTGCAGCTGTGGTCAGAAGAGACAGGGCAGGGCCTAATCCTACAGCTGCACGAACCGCACTGAGGTTTTCCCCGGGACTTCAAACTGTCTGCTGAGAACATCAGAAATGTCAGCTTGTTCCCACACGTCATCTCTGAAGCAATTGTGTGCCTCGTCTGATCTCTTCCTGTGCGGCCACCAGCAACCCAGCAAGTGGAAGGCCCAGCTCCAGTCAAGAACCAAACTCATCTCAAAGCTGGAGTGCGGGCGGACTTCCTGGAATGGTCTTATTCGCGGTCCTTCTTGTAACTGCTCTGCAGTTCCCCCAGCTTAACGGAGAGTTCCCAGTCTAGTGTTGGAGAAGGAAATGGCAACCCACTGCAGTGTTCTTGCCTGAAAAATCCCACAAACAGAGGAGCCTGGTGGGCTACAGTCCGTGGGGTCGCACAGAGTCGGACACGAGGTGGACTGACTGAAGCGATTTAGCAGGCATGCCCAATCTAGCGTGGCCGTCTATTCCAGGAGGACATGAGGTTAGATGTCAGCCACCTTTCCAACCCTCAATGGAGGCACCACTGTGTGGGTCCAACAGGCCTGGGAGCTCAGCTCTGTGATTGCAGCTGGGTTTCTCGGCAGGCTGGATGGCAGAATCCCTAACAGGATCTCTGTGTTCTAAAGACTAGTCTTGACGAGGGTTCCCTGCACCATGCCAGACCAATTTACCACCCATTTCACACAGGCCAGGAGAATGGCGGTTCCCAGCAGCTGGGGGAGCCACTTTCTCTTGTGTCCCGATGGCGAAACACGATGCTCAGATGGATTTTTCTCTAAGTCACAGGATGACAGCAGGTGGGCTGACAGCTGACATATCTTGTCTTTGGTTTGAACATATCCAGGGTCTTGTCAGTAAGATGCTGGTTCCAAGTGTCTATTTACTGATTTGCTTGGCTGCACCAGGTCTTCGTTGCGCCAGGCGGGGTCTTTAGTTGTGCAATGTGAACTCTTAGCTGCCGCATGTGGGACCTAGTTCTCTGAGCAGGCGTGGAACCCGGGCCCCCCGCACTGGTCCTCTTAGCCAGTGGACCACCAGGGAAGCCCTGTGGTTTTTTTTGTAACCGAGATGTAGCCTGCTATGGGGAAGTATATACATCTGAGGTGCACCCCTAGTAAAGGTTTTCGAGTGCAGACCCAGATTCCAAAGTCCCAGAGGGCCTAGTGCCTCTTCTCTGTCAAGTCCCCCCACCGGAAGTAAGCACTGATCCACACCCATCACCAGTGATCAGCCTCTGAACTTCCTGTAACTGGAAGCGCAGAACGTGTACTTGTCAGTGTTTGGCTTCTCTCCCTCAACAAAGCATCTGTAAGATTCTTCCAGGGAGCCGACGCTGGCTGTTTCTGTGCTTGGCTGAATTCTGCTCTCCATTGGGCCACCGTGGACATGTTCTCCCGGGGGTGGACGCTGGGCTGTTTCCTTTAGGGCAGCTGTGATCAGAGCTGCCGTGGACGCACCTGTGCGTGTCTTCTGGTGGGCGTGTGCGCTCAGCACTAGGACTGGAGTGGCCACGTCAGAAGTGCAGTCAGTGTGTCCAGCTCTGGGAGACAATGCCCAGAGCCCGGTGCGCCCATGGGCAGCGTGTGAGGTCCTGGAGCTCCACGTTCTGGGGCACATGAGGGGGCACATCACTCCCATCCACTCATACGTTTCCTTGTGGTCATGACGTTTGTGCAGTGATCAGAACACCTTTTCATATGCTGACTGGTCATCAAGCCATCCTCTTCTGGAAGGTGTCTGTTCACGCCTTTTGCCCGTTTTGTTTATTTTCAAACCTCTGGCCGTGCTGGGTCTTCAGTGCTATGCACGGGCTTCCTCCACTCTCCAGTTGGGGTGCTTAGGCTTCTCACTGTGGTGGCCTCTCGTTGCAGAGCGCAGGCTCGACAGTGTAGGACTGGCAGCTGGGCCACGCCGGCTTAGCCACTCCGTGGCAGGTGACATCTTACCAGACCAGGGATCCAACCCACGTCCCGTGCACTGGCAGGCAGATTCTTGACCACTGGACCACCAGGAAGTCCCTGCCCATTTTATTTTTATTTAAGGTCACTCCATATGGCACATAGTATCTTACAGTTTCCCCACCTGGGATCATACCTGTGCTCCCTGCATTGGGAGCGAGCACAAGGTCTTAACCACAGACCATCATGGAAGTCCCTTTACGCCTGTTTAAAATCTGATTTTCCTTTCCCAGTCTGTAACAACTTTCCCCATCTGTTAAGAGGGTGTCTTCTGATGCACAGACGTTTTTAACTTTAGTCAAGTCTCACTTAAGAGTCTTCTACTGCTAGTGGCATTTCTGACTTCCTGAAGAAGTCTAGCCTCCTTCCAGGCCATGAAGATTTTCTCCCAAGTTGCTCTTTTCACATTAAAAAAAAAAACCTTTACTGAAATACAGCTCATTTACATCACATTTGTCTATCATCCATTTAAAATTAATACATGTGTGCAGGGAAGGGAGAGGTCAAGATTCATCTTCTGTGTCTGGATATGCCAGCAATCTGCATGACGTTCAGAAAAACCCATCCTTCCCCACTGACCTCCAAGGGTCTTTGTTTTCTCGATTCTAACAAGGTTCTTTTGGAAGAATATTATTAGGAAGAAAACACCAGGGTCTGTCATTTTCACTGGATTTTGGTACACTGCATATTTTGAATAATTGCTGCTCTACATTTCTTTTTCTTTGTGGAATCTGCCTCAGAGGTGAAGTGTCCAAATGAGTTTGATATTTTGTTCTCAACAATGACACAGATTATACATTTTTAGGCCCAGCAGTTGAACTTGAATCTGCCTCTTCTCCACTTCATCCATTGTTTCTCTTCTTACGACAGAAAATTCTTAGCACAAATTGCATCCTTTATTTGGGTTCTATAACAGTCACTACTCGCTCCAAAATTCACACTAACAGTGTCTCCAAGGGATGCCCCCTGGGCTCACACCTTCACACTATTCCCTCCCACAGATTAATTCCCCCCACATTGCTTGTGACTAACTGCTAAGCATTGCTATAAATTCAAGCCTTCCTGCCATGGGGACAGCCTTATCGACCCGGATGCAGCAGGAAGCGGAACAGACACTGGGGGGCTGAAGGACGACCCTGGCTGCCCTGCACACCTGCACACAACCTGCCCTGGTGGGCAGAACACGCACGCATCTCCTGGGAGAGCTGTGAGAGAGCCATGGTTTTCTTTTTCTGCCTTTTCTATCCTTTTTTTTTTTTTTCCCTAGCCCACACTACATAGCATGTGGGATCTTAGTTCCCTGACCAGGGATTGAACCCGTGTCCCCTGCAAGGCAGCACAGAGCCTTAACTGCTTGACCACCAGGAAAAGCCCCTCTCTTAAGGAGAGCTCCTGATCCACTCAGGACCCTCACTGAAGCAGAAAGCACACAGTCTTCTACTTGGTATCTCTCTGAGGGCAGGGACCCAGGTCTATGTCTTCTCAACAAGCGGCTGACCTGCGATGGCCCAGGGAGACTACAGCAGGTGGGAAGAGGGCACGAGCGTAGGGGCAGGTGTCTACAGGAGACCCACTGGCTCTCTGCTCCAGCCACAGGAGCCTCCTCACCACGGTCCACTGAACACGTGATCGGCCTCCATCACAGCAGACACCCTTGTCCTCCACTCACCCCACAGTGGGGCCCCTCCTGGAGCACTGGCCCCAGACCTGCCCTCCTTGGGGCTCCTCTCAAAGGTCACCTTCCTGCCCTCTCATCACGGCTGACACTGTCTCCCGTCTTCCAGGACGTGAACATCATGTCCCATGAGGTCAGAGACTCTTGAGACGGAGAACCAATCAGAGCTTGTGGAGTGACTGCCCTGGAGGCAGCGGGCTCACAGGGCCCCCCCGGAGCCCCCACTTACCTGTCCTTGTACTTGATCACGGCATCCACGATCTTCTTCATCTTCTTGGTGAGGTTGGGCGGGTTAGGGGAGAGCTTCTCAGCAGGTGGCCGGCCGCGCTTCTTCTGCTTCTTGCTCTCGTCGTCCTTATCGCGGCTGCGGGTGCTGGTGGTCGGGGTGGAGGGGCCGGCGTCGCTGTCTCGCTTGCGCTTCCGTGACGATTTCTTCTGCCGGACCTCCTCTTCGATCTCCTCCAGCGTGCCCTCCTCGATGGCCTTCAGGGTCAATAGTGGTAAAAATAGGACAGCCAGCACCGAGGTCGACAAGCAGAGGCCGCGCGCAGACCCGTGGGCCCAGGGGGGGAAAACTCTGCCTCCCCAACCCTGTCCTTCACGGACATATGGCATCTGTGATAAGTTGAAGAGTCACAGTCTCATGGTGCAGAGCCACAAAGAGTGGGTGCCTGTCAGCCCTCCACCGGGAGGTGACCTGGTCAACACTGTGCCCCTGACCTGCCATGTTGTTAAACAATTGTGCTAAGACCCACATCCCACAGAATCAAGTGCTTCAAACACTGTCAGGTGTGCAGTTCAATGGTATCAGGAACGTTCCCACAGGTGGACCACACTCCACCTGTCTGCACAACCAAGGCGGCAGTGGGATAGAGCCCAGACCACACCTCGACCCGTCGTTCTGCTCACTAAGTTGTCCTAGACACACTTCCTCTCGTTTTTCTGCAGCACAATTTTTAATGTCTATTAAGTGTTTTCTCACACAGCAGGCCTTAACTGAACCTCTGTTCTTGGGCAATTTAGGTTCTTTCCAACTTAGGGTAGGGTGGGGTGAGGGGGTGGGCTGTTTTTAAGTAATGCCATGACCAGGCATCTGTCTGTCTTTCAGATAGATTCCTGGAAGTGAAACTGCCGAGTTGAAGGACGTGAATATGAATGCTCATTTTAAAATAGTTCCCAAAGATGAATTCTCAAAGTAGTAACTAATCTGAACACCCAGTGAGAGGAAGCCAGGTGTCCAGGGGAGCCTGGAGTCAGAAATGGGAGGGGGGCCTGGAGCCAAAAGGAGGGGAGGCACTGGCTCCTCATCTCAGTGACTTGCTGCAACTGTGGGCAGGTAGGGGCCAGGCACTGGGGCCAGGCACTGACCACTGCCCCCTGTGGAGGGGAGACAGTCACACCCCCCACAAACGTGGTGACAAGTGTGCTGACTGCCATGGGGAGGGTGAGTGGTGCTCTGAGGGTGCGGCAGCTGATGTGTCCTGGTCGGGGGTGGGACGTGCTCCCCGGGGTGGGGCACGTCAGCAGACCTGGGGGCTGGGGGGCGGTGGGAGGAGGTACCCAGGCTAAAGGAATAGCACAGGGGCACAGAGCAGGCAGGAGGGCCTGAGAGTAGGCTGGCCCAGGGGCAGGCATGCAGAAGGCTGAAGCGTGTGCCCTCTAATCTGTATCTACCTGGAACCTCAGAGTGCCATCTTACGGGATAACAGGATCTTTGCACACGTAATAACTCAAGGACTGAGATGAGACCATCCTCTGTTAGGGTGGACCAGACTCTAGGAGACAGAAAAGGGCATACAGAGAGACCCTGGGGACATCCATGTGAAGATGGAGGCAGAGACGGGAGAGATGTGGCCACAAGCCAAGGAATGCTGGGGCCACCACAAGCTGGAAGAGGCAAGGAAGGAGCCTGGAGACAGAACACAGCCCTGCTGATGCCTAGATTTCAGACTTTCAGCCTGTGGAACTGTGAGAAGTTGAATTCCTGTTGTGTTAAAGTCACTGCATCTGAGATCACTGTTACAGGAGGCTCTGGAATCCAATACTGGAGCCTCCAGTCCTACACCCAAGACATGTGGGTCAGCACAGTGGGGAAAGAGGCAGGCACGTTCTGAAGGGCCTGTGTGCATACAGGGCGCAGTGGCTGCCACAGAAGCGGTGCCAATTTCACACCCACAGCTAAGACCGAGGAGTGCTGTTTTGGGTAAATCTCTTTTTTATTAACACAAATTTTACCGACTATGAACTACTGAAAAAAAAGGATGTTATCCAAGGGGAAAGAATAGTCTTTCCAACAACCGTGCTGGGATGACCAGAGGCCACGTGCAAAAGCATGGATCTGGACCTTGACCCCATACCATAGGCAAAAGTTAATTCGGAAAGGATCATGGACCTAAATGTAAGAACTGACACTCTAAAAGGCTTGAAAGAAAACACAGGGGTAAATCTCTGTGACCTTCAATTTGGCAAGGGACTGACTCTTAGACATGATACCAAGACTAAAAGAGAAAAACAAATTTGACTTCATCAGAATTTATATTTTTGTGCTACAGAGGACACCGTCAAGATAGTGAAAAACAAAAACAAAAACCATCCCACAGAACAAGAAATATTTGCAAATTATATGTCTGATAATAGGCTTTTAAAGAAGATCTACACATGGCCAACGAGCACATGAAAAGGGGCCTGACACCACAAGCCCCCTGGAAATGCAGTTCAAAACCACAGATACCGCTGCACACCCACTAGAATGGCTGGAATCAAAGAGGCAAATAGGACCTCCCTGGCAGTCCGGCAGTTAAGACTCTGAGCTTCAAATGCAGGGGTGCCGGTTTGATCCCCAGGCAGGGAACTAAGATCCTACATGCCGCCTGGCACAGCCAAAGCCAAAAAACAAGTCATCCGTGAGGATGTGGAGAACCCGAAACCCTCTGTGCTGCTGGCAGGAGTGTAAAATGGTTCACCCGCTTCGGAAAAGGGTTTTGTCCCTTCAAAGGTTAAACAGAGAATGACCCTATGATCCACTCCTTGGCATCCACCCGAGAAATCAAAACATGTGTCCACAATATTTGTATACACAAATACTCAAGTGTATTATTCATAACAGCCGAAAAACAGAAACAACCCCAATGATGTCTACCCACTGATGACTAGATACACAAATGTTGTACTGTATACCCACATAATGGTCTATCCTTCAGCCATAAAAAGA